>NC_044926.1:21265742-21432678 GCF_003576645.1 Ipomoea triloba | reverse complement strand
TTTTTTTTTTTTTTTTTTTATCAACCTCCAAAAAAATGAAAATTGCACTCCGTAATTTAAAAAGAAAAAAAAAAACTAAAAAAGAATTGTAAACAAAAATAGGCAAAATATGGACACTAGGAAAATATACTAAGGAATTGAAATTATATCAAAACTAATCTATATCTATAAAATCCTTCCATTTTGGTAGGTTTGGCAGAGCTTATTTAGGAGCTTATAGCTTATTTTAAGCTACTAATAAGCTATAATCTCTGTTTGGTAATGTTCTCAAAATAAGCTAGTAGCTTAAAATAAGAGTTTATTTTAAAACGCTACTTGAGGTAGCTTTTCAAAAATAAGTTAGTAGCTTTTTAACTTTTTTCATCTTTATCTTTATTATTTTAAATAAATGACATCCTTTACCCTTCTCAATTAAAATTCTTTTGACATTTTCTTTTCATTATGTTTGGTTTTAATTTCAGTTTGACATTTGTGTTTGAACATTAATTTTTGTATGAACTAATCTTATGAATTATAAATATTTTTTTTTTACTTTATATATTTTCAAATATATGTTCTTACTTTATATTTTATTTAAATATATTGATTTCATTATTTTATATTTTAATATAGAAACAAGCCTATTTAAATTTAAAATTATTTAAATTGTATGAAGATGTCCTTTTTTGTTTTTTTTTTTTATACATTTATCAGCTTATCAAAAAGCTAATTTTACCAAACACTTTTAAGCATAACAGCTAGCTTAACAGCTCTTCAGATTTCAGCTTCGAGCTTATAGCTTTTCAGTTTTCAGCTACCTTTTCAGCTAGGTTTGCCAAACATAGCCTTATTTTTTCGCCCAAACTTTTTTAGTCAATTAATTAAATATTTTATTGGTCAAATAATTAATAAAATAATAACATAATTGGTAATAAACATATATGGTAAAATAAAAATTAACTAATATCTATTAATCGGTAATATTGTTTTTATATTCACGTATTAACGTAATTGCATAATACCGTGTAGAAAAAAATATTAATTAGGTAATAAAATAATAACATAATTGGTAATATTATGTATGGTATAATGGTTTTCTATTTTGACCAACTTTCATATAGAGGATATATATTTTGATTACATTTTTTATTTCCGTATATATGGTAGAAAATAAGAATGGAAAATTGGACAATTTTATTAATATATTAAATAGAAAATAGATTTTTTTAATAATTTCATCTTTAATTTTATTATCTAAATATATAATAAAAAAAATTTATCCATTCGTCGCACTGATAATTGGACAATTATTTGCTCTAATTCAAGCAAGGAAAACATCAGAAAATATAATCGATCCAACCAATTTCATCAATTGCACTATATAATATTCGATGTTATAATTTATATAATTGTATATCGATCCAAATATTCTTATAACAAATCTATTCCGTGCAACGCACGGGTAAAAATACTAGTATTAGGAAATAAGAAAACTATGGGTGTGTTTTGTTCATGGGTTTAGTTATCAGGAATGAAAAATCAAAGTCATTGTTATTGTTTGGTTGAAAGGTTTCTAGAACACTACTATAGGATTTGATTACCCCTTTAGAAAACTCATTTCCTAATAAAATAAGGGTTTCATTCTATTATTCACCTTCCTAATTGGTAATTTGATTTTTAAGTTTGGATTAGTGTTTTTAGATTTTTGTTTTTATTTATTTTTTGTTCATATTGGTGCTTTGGATGTCATTATATTAGAATAAATTGTCTTAATGTTTTGTTCTTGTATTTTTAAAACTTTTATTCCCATTATAAGATCATACATAACCAAACAGCAATATTGGTAATTATTTCAATTTCACACTACTACCAACACATGCAAAATACTTTCACCAAAATCCATTACCATTACCAAGTAGCTTATTGATTCTCATTCTGATTCTAATTCCCATGTGCGAACCAAACATACCTTATGTTATGGCAACTTCAGTTAATCCATGATTATTAGTATAGTAATTGAGAAATCGTACTAAAAATTTGGTTGGGTATAATTACATTTTTTTCCAATGTAATTCAAAAACCAATCAAAATTACATTGTTTGGTTGGAGAGAATTGCAATTTTACAGAATTACAATTCTCTCCTTTTGTGGAATTGGAATTCATACATTACATTGTTTGGTTGGAGAGAATTATAATTTTACAGAATTGCAATTCCTTCCTGTTTGTGGAATTGGAATTCATACAATCCCCATGGGAATTCCAATTCGGTGACAGCTAGAAAAGGAAAAATATGAAAGTTACTATATTGCCCTTTATTATTATTATTATTATTATTATTATTATTATTATTATTATTACACAAATGTATTTTAATCTTTATATCACTTCTTCTATTCTCTTTCACAATAATTCTGTTCCTCTCTATCAAACATGTATTTTGAATTCTTACATTATTCTCACCTATTCTTTTCCCACTTAATTATAATTTTTTTCTCGTCAATTCCTTCCTCCTGACCAAATGCTATATAAAAGTGTATATATAGACTGGATTGGGAATTCCAATATGGTCTTCTACCTTCGTTCGGCGGGCGCCGCCTCCGCTTGCTTAGCGGAGGCAGCATTTGCTACCTTGCCATATCCCCTTCACCTTCGTCATCTTCCGTCTTCCTTTACTCGTCCTAGTCTATTTTCGTCCTTCCACCCTTCCCCAACTCCGTCCACCACATATCTGCCTCCCACCACCACTGTAACCTTCTTCTTTCCTCTTTTTTTCCCCTTTCTTAGTCGCAACTCATTTAATAAATCTAACAAGAAATTCCTCCGCCTTCCACCACATCTCCAAGTGGTGTATGGTGGTCCGAACACACGTTCGAAAGGTGTTCCACCCTAAGGTTATTCCATAATCCATAAAACTCTGGGTTACACAAAGCTCTGTCAAGTTTCGCAACTTTAAACGTTTCTAGAGAATTGCCTCTATGCCATGTGAACTTGGGTCCTACGAAACCCATGTCTAGGAGACCTTGGTTGAAAATCCAGTTTCTAAACCCAACGCTTTGGTGATGAGAGAGATTTCTAGGACATGAGACTTTCTCCTGGTCAGCCACAGAATTATAGACTCCTATGGAGAGCCATGGCCCCTTAATATTCAACATATCTTTGTCTAGGTTCCTTTAGAGCTTGCGTCTAAGTGGAGGTGAAGGACTTCCGTAAACTATTGACAGAGTCCAAGGGTCATATCCGTTGTCCATAATCTGTGCCAAAAGAAATTGTGGATCAGTATGTAAAATTTCAACTTTGATTGAATTATTCCAAAAGAGCATGGTTGCAGTAGGCGCTAGGCGTTAGTCAGGCGGTAGACTAGTGCCTAGCGCCTAAGCGGTCTAGGCGGCGACCTATAAAAATAAAAAATTAATTCATGTGTGTGGGTGTATGTCATATACTATATTATATATATATATATATATATATATATATATATATATATATATATATATATATATATCTTACTTCTCTTACTTATATAAATAAATAAATTTAAATCTATATAAATATAATAATAAAATTAACAAGACCGACTAGCTCGAGTTAACTCAGCTAACTCTTCCAAGTTGGGCTAGTTAACTCGGCCAAATTAGGCCTAGGCGGCCGCCAACTCGGCCTAGTCGGCCGAGTTAGGCACTAGGCGGACGCCTAGGGAGCAATTCGCCTCGGTCTAGGAGCGCCTAGAGCCTAGGCGGGGATTTTTGCAACAGTGCAAAAGAGCCAAATACCCCCACTATAACCCAGAGCCTAAATCCTTATCCAATTACCAAAGTGAAGTTTCTTACAAACAGTGTCAGTTGATTGCCTAGACACCTTGGTTTCCAACAACCGCAAGATCTTGGGTTTAAAGTTGTAGAGCAAGAATTTCAGGTAACATAAGGAAAAAAGAAAAGGAAAGAAACCCAAAGGGAACACAAGAAACAACAAATTGGGCAAAAGCCCGCACTCCTGGCCGAAGCCAACATCCTCACCGAGGTCCACAAAGACTTCTTCCTCCATCGTATCAACAGGAGTATCCTGGTTGGGGGGATCATTTCTATGCTCAGAGATATTTCGGTTAGCTTTGAATATCTGATTTTTGGGGGATGTCGGTTCTTCTTTTTGGACAGTGTAACTGATAAGTCTCCGAGATACCCTTAAATCAGGCACATTTTAGGGTGTTTTATCACGGTTATAGCATCCCTACATGGTGAATAATGTTTATAAATGCTTAAAAATCACTAACTGATGCACAGAAGCTACTTTTAGCTTAAAAGAAGTAAAATAGGAGCCCCGGGAGCAAATAGGACCAAAAGTTGAGCTTAAAGAGCAAACCAGGCAAGAGCGGAACCCCGGAGGACCAAGCTGGATGGCCACACGCGTGTGAACATGCGTGAAAACTTTCCAGTAGCTTCCCACGCACGCTCACACTCGTGTGAGAGGCGTGGAGACGGTGATGCGCGATTTTCGACTAGGGTTGTCATTTCGGAGACTATTTAAACCCCTTTGATGGATTTTTAGAGGAGGTTCCCAGAAAATTAGTTTTCCCTTTCTTAGTTTTTCTTTTGGAGAGCTTTCTCCATTTTTCTTGGTTTTTTAGATTAGATCAATCTCCATTGTAGCAAGACAACAAGCTTGGATTGAAGATCTTCTTCTCTCTAGGTGACTTCTATTTCATTTCTATAATTTTATCTATCTTGTTCTTAGATTAAATTAGTTTTTGCTTGCAATTTCATATTATGAGTAACTAGTTTAGTCTAGGGATTTGGATTGTATGATTGAATGTTGCTAGTGTGATGATCTTATCTCTATATCTTGGATCTATGAGTTTGTGTTGATGGATTATCTATTCTTGTCTATTGATTGTTGTTTTGATGAGATCTTGTTTGGATTTGGCCAATCTAGATGAGAGATTGAGCTCTTGACTCTTTCATGTCTTTGATTAGAGTTAGGATTTGAAGCTTGACACAATCATAGTTCCTATGGACTTCTTAAGAATAGTAGGATAGTGTGTAGCTTAAGTGTTTGATAAAATTCCTCTTAGAACTTTGGATGCTTGAAGGCATTCCTAAGTCAAAGAAGCCTTAGTACACAAAGGTGGAAAATGACTAAGACAACACACTCTTGAATAGACAATATCCTAGTAATCCTAATCCATGACCTTAGACACTCCACTATGCAATATTCATGAACACTATCCAATCCCTACCCCTTTTACATATTTCCAAACACTCTTTACTTTACTACTCTCTTGCACTCAAAACCAACCAAATGAACTACTCTCACTTACAATTCCACCCTTCACCACACTCAAATCCTATGCATGACCCAATCAAGTAAACTCCCGAACACTTGACACACCTCCACGTCCCTCCTTCGAGACCGACACTCGGCGAGTCACAGACTTTCCATTTTAACATACAAATATCTTTTGACACCTCTACCACCACGCAGAAAAACGCAATGTCAGTAACTAAAGATTTCAGCTCCCCCTTTTGATCCTCTCACAACAGTGTGTTCTTGTTTTGCTGCCGCCTGTCTACTCAAGATTTTCGACCTATTGGCTTTGGTTTCTTCCCATCCTTTTTCACCGTTGTACCACTAGTTTCTCCCTTCTGCATGTCTCTGTTAGTGTCTCGTTAGGCACATTCGTAGAGGAACCCATGGGTTTCTTCCCCTTATCTTTCGAAACAACAACTGATGTGGGTGGGCTGGGGTTTGGGCTTTCCTCCAACAAGCCAGTCCTTTCTTCCTCCTATTCGTCGAACCCTTCTAGAACACTAAATCTTGAGTTTCGGCCCAATCCATTGGACTGTCCATTAATTCCTCTGTTGATATTGCCTTCATTACGGTCAACTCTATCAGGATTACTGTGCATACACGGTCTACTATTTTGGTTCCTGCTGCTGAAACGGCGTGCATGTTGTCTCTCCTTTTTTTTCGCTAGCATCCATGAACCGTACCCTTTTGTAACCTTCGGTCTGTAGGCTGTTGACATTTTGCCCGTTTGATTAGGTGTTCCAACGACTCTCTCTCCGATCCTTGTGCCAGCCTCAGCAACTCCGCTCTGATCATCCTCTCCGGCTTGTTCCTGACCTGTAATGCTTGTTGGGCACGCTTCCTTCCGGTGACCATAAACACCACATTGAAAACACACGAGGTGGATTCCCCCATACTCTATGGGGCGGACTTTGTTCTTTAACTTGTATTTAAAGAGGAGCGGTTTGGTAATGTCTACCTCAACCAATATTCTTGCATATCTCCCTCTAGAGCCTGTAGACGTATTCATATCTGCTCGAATAGGGCGACCCATTTTTTTCCCAACTTTCTCCAAAAAGTTGTAGTTGAAATATTCAATCGGAAGTTTGGGGAACCTAACCCAAACAAGGAGGCTTACTGTTTTGTCCGTGGATGGATCAAAGTTAGGGTACCACTCCTTGACAACCAAATAATGGTCTAAGATCTTCCATGGTTCTTGTTGTTTTGCGTATGCGTACTCTATGGCAGAAGCAAATCTAACTAAGAAATAGTCATTCTCCAAGGCTATCATATCGAAATGGGCTTTAAGATTCCACATAGACTTCAGTTTTTTATGGAGATAATTATATCCAATCAACTTCCCCAACAGCTTGATGATATGGGACTGTATCCATGGCATTCTCAACTTGGATTTTTCCTCTCTTGTGAGGCAGATATTAGGGTAATCCTTATCGTCCTCATCTTCGACAAAGACATCGTCATCTGACTCGTAAAGGGATAGGGTTATCAAAGCCAAAAGATATACCAAAACCCACGGTGGCAGCAAGCTTTTGTTTGTAGGATGTCATGTCTATTTCGTTCATTTGCACTGGCTTATCCAAGTTGAGTTGGCCTTTGTTGAGAATTGTTTCTCTCTTTCTTTTTCGCTGGCGTAGGAGACTTGTTCGCCATCGCTTTGAATCAGGAGGTCGATCTAGTCTATTGGACTTTCGTTGGCGAGCTCCATCAACTCGTCTGTTGGTTCCATGTCTCCTCTCTTAGATTTCTTGACACTTCTTTCCAGAAGGTCTTCATCTTCCAATGTTCGTCCTGAGTTGGTCGTAGGGATGCCCGAGAGAGAGCTCCATTCAGTGGAGTTTCTAGGTTTCAACTTTAACTTCCCAAAATTATTTTTATGTTAGATTGTAAAGAATGACTTATTATTCCATTGAACTTGATTATAAACTGTTAGGAACCCCGAGCTCTTGATTTTGATGATACCAAAGACCGGAGAAGACCCCCCAAAATTTTCATTGCCTTAATTATCTTTGCTTATAGGCCGAATACTTGTTAGAACTAATCACAATGAGTTCATGGCAAAACCCGAGGTAACTCTTAGCCGAAGACTTAGAAGCGCTCAAGGACGAAGACTTGAAGACGTAAAGGCCGAAGACTTACCGAGTTGAGAGAAGTCAAGAAGACTAAGGCTGAGTACTGGAAGGGCTAGTCTCTTGAAGACTTAGAGATGACCGAATGATCATGTTGATTCATTCGAGGAGATAATGGGAGAATGATAAGGTCAATCATTCTCATAAGCACACAAGATATGAGGACTTTAAAGACATTCTCTGGAATATTGTCTTGTCCATAGCATTGATTTTGTGGATGATCATTGTCAAACGGATTCTTGGAAGCAATCCCAAGGATTTTGTTGATGTTGATCTCAGGATGAGTTCGAGCTTAGCTCAAGATGAAAACAAGGAAGCAACAAGGAAGCATCTCGCAGTGCAAGCCACGAAGACTCACACCCGAGGAATGATCTGGATGACACTCATCTGGTTGATGTTGATATACAAGCTGATTCAAACCTAGCCCAAGGAGAAAACTTGGAAGCACCTCGTGGTGATAGTAACAATAATGAAGCTCCGAAATCTCAATCAACCGAGGAGTTAAGTGGTTCTATCCCTGCCTTCTCATCCATTCTTTCTGCTATACAGGATTTAGCGAGGACTCAATCAACTCAATTCAAATCTCTGAATGATTCTATTGCCAAAGTCAAGAAAGACCTAAAGAAACAGAAGAAACACAGTCAAAATCCCCTGTGCTAGCTCAAACTGCTAAACTTGAAGGAAAGTTAGATAAGGCTCAAACTGAGAACTCAAAATCTTTTGCAGCCTTACAAGAAACCTTATCAGAAGTACAGCGAGTTCAACAAGACTTGAGGCTCAAGCACGCCTTTGTGAAAGAACGACTTGATATGTCGTGCGTTAAATTGGATCTGGTCACTAAAAACACCAACCGAACAAGAACCTATGTTCTTGAAAATCAGTGGTCCATAGAAGAGCTTCAAGTGGTCATTAATCGTCTAAGTACCAAGATTGACGAGTTGGCGAGGTCTGATGATGCCAACAAGGGGGGAAAAGAGAGCTTGTAAATAACAAGGCCGAGGAGACAGAGACAGAAGAAACTGAGATGATCATGATGGCCGAGGAAGCGATGGTTGGAAGAGATCTGATAGAAACATTCCGAGAGAAATTTTTTTTTAGCTCTGCCAGCTCCACCATCGTCCTCGACACCGAGACATGGACATTCTAAAGGCCGAGGTCACAAAACACCAAGACCAGAAACAACCCGATCGAACAGCTAAAGGAGAAATAGTTGATTACATTCCGTATGAAGAAGGAAGTGGCAAAAGGTTTGAAGGCTACAACATACCTCCCTTCTGGAAGAAAAAATCCGTCAGAGATAGAACTCAATACCAAAGATCACAAAATGAATGCATTTTTGAGAAAAAGAAGGAAGAAGAAAGAATTCTCAAAATTCAAAAAGATGGCCAAAAGCATTTTGAAGAGATGAAAAAGAGGATTGAAGATGCAGAAAGAGTAAGAAAACATGAAGATGGCACTCTGAAGATTCAAGCCATAAATCAAATAATGGGTGCAACAGGTCAAAGCTTCTATGATGGAATGACAGCACCCGAATTGTTATGTTGGTGGAATAGAAGGATCATTGAAGGCAAGAATCTTGGCTAAGCTACTCAAAACTATCTTATACTTCGTGTAAGAAGCAAATATGCTGACATGATCGAGAACATGGATGTGGTCGAAGCTAGAAGGACCATAAACAACATGATTGATCAAAAGGATGTTGATGAAAGTGAAAGACTGGAACGAAGAAGGAAATGATGCACGAAGACTAGGAAGGCCGAAGAGAAGATATGATCTTCAAAGTTTTTAATTTGCTTTATATCTTATGTAATGGTGTTACTTTTGATGAATAAAGGACAAATTTTTGGGGTTTATGCGTGTGTTAGTTACTTTTTAGTAATCTTACTCCTCGAAATGCTTTATTGTTAAACTCTACTATTTGGCTATGATAATAAAAATCCAATTTGGATATAAGTAGC
Organism: Ipomoea triloba; assembly: GCF_003576645.1. NCBI lineage: Eukaryota > Viridiplantae > Streptophyta > Magnoliopsida > Solanales > Convolvulaceae > Ipomoea > Ipomoea triloba. The sequence goes on along the minus strand of NC_044926.1, from coordinate 21,423,313 downwards.
CTGATGGTCTGAGTATATGTGTTGGCATCATAAAAAATTGGGAAATTGTTAGGAACCCCGAACTCTTGATTTTGATACCAAAGACTAGAGGAGACCCCCCAATTTTTCATTGCCTTTATTATCTTTGCTTATAATCCGAATACTTGTTAGAGCTCGTCACAACGAGTTCATGGCAAAACCCGAGGTAACTCTTAGCTGAAGACTTAGAAGAGCTCAAGGACGAAGACTTGAAGACGTAAAGGCCGAAGACTTACCGAGTTGAGAGAAGTCAAGAAGACTAAGGCTGAGTACTGGAAGGGCCAGTCTCTTGAAGACTTAGAGAAGACCGAATGATCAAGTTGGTTCATTCGAGGAGATAATGGAAGAATGATAAGGTCAATCATTCTCATAAGCACACAAGGCATGAGGACTCTAAAGACATTCTCTGGAATATTGTCTTGTCCATAGCATTGATTTTGTGGATGATTATTGTCAAACGGATTCTAGGAAGCAATCCCAAGGAGCATTAAATGCTATGTCCTTCTGTGTAAGACAAAAGACATATTGTCTTTACACTAAAGTAGACAAACGACTACAAAGTACTAACATCCACATCGGTCAACTTTACCCAACGGATATTACACACTGAACATAGGTTTTGAAATTTGATTTCCCTCCAACGAACTCAAATTTCATGCCTATAAATACCCAAGCTCCCTTCCATTTGGAGTTGCTGGTTCATACATGCAATAGGCTATAATAAGCTCTTAATAGTGTGCAAAATTCAAAAAAGCTCAAACTCTCAATCCAGATTTTTAGAGAAATCTTGTGCTACTCAAGTGTTGATTCAAGAAGCTCAAGCCAAGATTTCCAAGTTGGAGAAAAGTTCAATCATTCAACCCATCTCTACTTAGGAGAAGTAGAAAGAGACAGAGTAAACTCGGAGAAGTTGAAAAACCTACAAAAGCGTGGCTGCCTCACCCTGCCTGGCTTTGTGATCAAAAGAGCATGTTTTGGGGAAGATATTGTACTATAAAAGGAGATAATAGTGCAATCCTTCACACGTTGTGAAGAAGAGTGGAATAGGCTTCGTTAACAGCCGAACCACTATAAAAACTCCACTCTCTCTATTACTTACTGCTCTTATATTTTGCATTGCATACTCACGAACCAATCCTAATATTTTCTTAACTATCAAAACTGTGCAAAGTGATATTAAAAACCGATAACAACCTTATTTCCGCTGCTTTAATCTTTGATCAAGTTCTAACTCTTTTTAAGGGTTTCTACTTGTGAAAATTTTCAAAACCTAGTGAGTCTATTCAACCCCCTTACCCCTTCTAGACTCACTCCTCTACCTATCGGGACCAACATAAACCTTCCTAATGATGATTAATAAATTTACCTTTCAAAAAAAAAATTTACTCCTTATAAATTTCCCTTTCAAAAAAAAATTTACTCCTTATCTAATGATGGCCAGATATTGTCGGTCAGCTGAACAATAGTGGACATGTAACTATTGAGACAGGCTGTGCTAGATGTGGACATGCAATTATTGAACAACTTGTGTACTTTCCTGTGCCAATGCAATAATAGTGTTTGCTGGTAAAAACTCAAGATAGATAAACTGAATCACCTGTTCAGGTACAAGTTAACTAATTGGCTAATTTAAAAGGAGAATGATATAAATTTTAATATAGTAAAATATTTGTTTTATATTATGGTTTTGTTGATAAAAAAAGTTAATAAAAATTGTGATTTTTTTTTAGTGAACCAGAACACACCACATAAAAAAGAGTAAATAATATTAATTACATTTTTGGTCCTAGATTTATAGGTGGCAATCTACTTTAAGTTTATTTTATTTTATTTTTTAATTAGAACATCCACTTTTGGTCCTAGTATTATTGTGACATGACCATTTTTTGTCCTTTATTAATAAAATGATTTAAATATTGTTAAATACAAGGAAATTTCGACCTTCAATTATGGATGTTTTCAAAAAATAAACATAACAAATATAGCAGTTCAACGTACTTTATATAAAAAAGATTGAAATGACTTTGTATTTAACAATATTTCGACGATTTTGTTGATAAAGTACTAAAAATGGACATGTCACAATAATACTAGGACCAAATGAAAATGTTCTAATAAAAAATGACTACAAGTTGATTGCCACCTTAAAATCTTGAACAAAAAATGAAATTAACTCTAATAAAAATTAAGAATACGTGTAATGTTACTTTTTTTGAATACTACTGATTCTATTACGTGTAATGTTACTTAATTTAAAATTAATTGATAATTTATCTTTTGTTAATATTAAAAAAATAGAATTAACTTGATTGGGTGCGATCTCTCAAGTGTTCAACACTTCAACGGTTAACTTGTTTAGATTAATTATTTAATAAAAAATTACACTTTTTAATTTGTTCATAAGTTATAGTGTAATTATATAAGTATTTAAGTATTAATCATACCCACTTTTCGTCCATAAATTATTATTGGTATTGCACTTTTTGTCGTTTTACTAATAAAACATTAATGACATAATTTATAATTTTAGTATAACTCAAAGGACAAAAAGTGAGTACGGAATGATGAAAAATGCAACGCACGAAAAGTAAGCAAGACTAACCCTTAGACACAAAATTTATAATTACCCTATAATCCAAAAGTGTACTTTTTTCATTATTTAATTATGGAAAAAAGTGTCAAATTAGTCACTAAGTATAATGGATAGTGCAATTGAGCCCTTAAGTGAAAAAAGCTCCATTAAAGCTCCCTAAACCAGCAAAAAAGTTCAATTGAGTCCTAAATGACTTGTTTAGCATGTTATTACTCCTTGGGTTGAAATAAATTGCAAAATTTTGTAATTTGTATAACATTTGGTCCTGCTATCAAATTAATTTGTATTTTAAAAATAATTTTAATAATTTTTAAATAAAAATTTTCTTTTTTTTTCAAAAAAAAAAGGGCAAAAGTGGGGACTGCCGGTTTTTTTGTTTGTTTTTAATTATTTAAAATAATTTAAAAATAATTATTTTAAATAATTAAAAAAATAAAACAAAAAGGAAAAATTGCACTTTTCGTTTATAGGTTGTAGGGTAATTGTAGAATTCGTCCCTAAGTGTTGATCAGACTCACTTTTCGTTCTTAAGTTATCACTAATGTTGCACTTTTCGTTACTTTACTAATAAAATATTATGGACGAAATTTACAATTTTAGTATAATTTAGAGTTAGGGATAAAAAGTGCAACACCAATGATAACTTAAGGACGAAAAGTGAATTTGACCTTTCGTGCTCACTTTTCGTCCCTGAGTTATACTAAAATTTTAAATTTTGTCTTAATATTTTATTAGTAAAGGCACAAAAATTACAAATTTGACTTTTATTTTGATTTTTTACTTATTTAAAATAATTATTTTTAAATTATTTAAAATAATTTTACAAGCGTATTTTAATAAATATAAAAATAATTATTTTAAATAACTAAAAAAACTCAAAAAGTCGACAGTCCCCATGGGACTAGCGACTTTTGATTTTTTTTTATATAAAAAAAATTATTAAAATTATTTTAAAATACAAATTAATTTGATAGTAGGATCAAATGTGATACGAACTACAAAATTTTACACTTAATTTCAATTCAAGGAATAGTAACATGATAAACAAGTCGTTTAAGGCTCAACTAAATTTTCTTGCCGATTTAAGGAACTTTAATGTTTTTCAGTTAAAGGACCCAATTACACTATCAACCATACTCAAGGGTTAATTTAACACTTTTTCCTTTAATTCTTATAAGTTTTTAACTCTAAATGAAAATTTTAATTATTTAGTTGACCAGTGCCGACAGGCAGTGGACTAATAAATAGTCTATATAGTGACCTATATTTTTTAAATAAATTAAAATATATAGAGTTTTTTTTGGTGAAGATTAAAATATATAGAGTTATCGATACTGGAAGTTATATTTTCTTTAATCCACATGCCAGAACTTATCATCGTTGACCTGCTCGTCCATTCATCTCATCTTGGTCTATGGCTGGGTTGATTTGAAGTATGCAGACTGAAAACAGAGCTAGGAAATGAAAGAAGTTGATTGGTAAGAATTCGGAAACTTTTCTCATGTTTTGTTGCACAAGCATTACTTGGAATTTGATCTTCGGATTTACGTTTACGGTGCAGAAAAAAGCTAAGCTCTTTCTCCAGATTCCTAAAGTACCAAAATTTGATCAACCAACAGGAGAGAAAAGGTATATTTATCAGTGATCTCCTTCCTGTTTTGGACTAGACTGGACTTTTCTCTCTTTTGATTATCAAGTTCTTTAATATGCATACAGTTGCTCAAGCTTGAGTTTTGACATAAATCAGCTAAAACTCTCGCTGGTTAGAATTAGAGCTCTCAATAATCTTACCCATTCCTTGCATTACTGGATTCTGTGGATTGAGACATTTTGATATCTAGGGTCTGTTTGGTTTGCACATGGGAATGAGAATCAAATACTTGTAATGATAATGGGTTTTGGTGAAAGTGTTTTGCATGTTTGGAAGTAGGGTTAAATTAGAATGATTACCAATATTGATGTTTGGTTGTATATGACCTTATAATGGGAATAAATGTTTTAAAAATACAAAAATAAAAAATCAAGACAATTGATCATAATATAATGACATCCAAAGCATTAATATGAACAAAAAAAATCAAACCAAAAATAAAAAAGTACTAATTCAAATTTAAAAATTAGATTACCAATAAGATGGAATGATACCCATTTTTTATTAGGGAATGAAAATTTTAATTGAAGAGATAATCAAAATCCATAGTTGTATTTAAAAAAGTTGTTAACCAAACACTTTGATTACCATTCCTAATGTGTAAACCATGGACCAAACACACCCCTAGTCTTTCCTTTCTTTTTCCCACTTTTGCTTTCTGTAAGCAAACACTTGCTTATGGAAGATTATATTATATGCCTGCAAATTTCATCTACATATCTTCTTGTAGGACAATCAATTCCTCAACCTCGATCAATATCCATCTCGAGTTGGAGGCCAGGATAGATGACGTTTGCTGCAGATATTCTGATGTCTAAAGACAATCATGAAACCCTTGAGGATAGCAACTCAAGTGGATTAATAGATTATATGGAAGAAGCTGTCCAACAAGCAGGGCATTTTGGAATAGCTGATCAAATTGCAACTATTGGGGCGATTGACAATGTCTCTCAAGTGCGTGAAAAGATTAATAATTTGAAGAGTCAAACTCAAGCTTATAGGGCCATTATAACATCACAACAGAATCAGGCATTCCTAGATGACAATTCTGTGGTGGAATATGCTGACAATATCCTTGAGATTTTGAAATGCTGCAAGGATATTTTGGAAGTTACCTTCAAAGAGATTAGTGATCTTGAGAAAAGGTTATTGCTCTTGAAAATGTTTTTAGAATTCATTACTACACTAGGCGTTGAAGGTGAAAAGTTGCAAGATCTCTTGATTGGTATTATAAGTGTGCTTGATACTGCAACATTGATATCTGACCAATGTTTTCTCATTGGAGGGGAATCAGAGATGGTAAATGTGATCAAAGATTGCATGGCTAAGGCCAGGTTTATAGACTCTGAGGTAATAGATCTTTTGCTAAAAAGTTTGAAGTCTACTTCAAGCGCATCAGAATTTGACATGATTGTTCGAATAGCTGATGAAATTCTCATTTTTCTCCAAGATGTTTTAAGGGTGACACTAAACCATGGGGCAGATATGAATAATCAAGTAAAAGATGATGAAATTCACTTGGAACTCGAATTCTTGGAATCTTTTCTCTCCAATAAGTCAAGCCAATATATTGAACATGTGAAATCCATCTCGTCACATGTTGAAGTTGTATTCACAGCACACGCACCAAAATTGTTTTCTATAGGTGAATTGGATTATCTTTCTGAGTTATCCAAAGATCTTAAGCTTATCAAGGCAGAAGTGCGCATATTAGAACACCTGGACAATACCATGGAGCCTCAAATCAAGGATCAAACTGAAACCCTTCTTGAGGGATTGGTGTTTATGCGGAATTACTTAATGAGTCATAAAATGAAGCAAATTTATTGCTCAGATTTCTCTCTCTACAAACACATAGAAGAAATGGCTTTTAAGGGAGAATCAATAATTTCTTCAATTATTGACAATGGAGTGAAAGAAGATTTAGTGGGGATGCTCGAAGATATTAAGCACTTGAAGATAAGAGCTAGTGGAATTTATCTAGAGCCAACAACATTGAAATTCCCAAGGGTCAATCAGAAAGCCTTTCTTGATTCTTTCCTCCAATATCTAAAAGAGGATGTGATCCCTACATCAAACAAGGTTGCGCTGGTAAAGCGGCAAGTTATGGCAATCCATTCTAGTTTAGAGTCATTAAAAACTTCATTCTCTCATGCAATTGAGTTGTACAATGAGCATGATGAGGAATTTAAAGCTATCAAGAGTCGTGTTGTAGATGCTGTTTTTGAAGCAGAATACACAATTGATTCATTTTTGGTGAGGCAACATCATCTTTGGTATCATATGTTGGAGCTTTTCCAAGTCACAGAAAAAATTCAATCCATTGACAGTAGGATTGAGATTTTTAACAAGAATTGGGAAGCTGAAGATAGAAGTACTCAACAGATGAGCACCCATGTTTTACCTGAAGTTAATCAAGGCAAAGTTGTGGGTGTTGAGAACGAGGTGAAAGAGATTGTAGAGAAACTTGCCAATGGGAAAAAAGAACACCACGTTATCTCAATTGTTGGTATGCCAAAACTTGGCAAGACAGCTTTAGCAAAGGCAGTATACTATAATGAAAGATTTTTGAACCATTTTGATGTTCGTGCATGGTGTGATCTTTCTGGAGTAAATACAAAAAGAAATTTGTTAATGGGGCTTCTGAATCAAGTTGGTATGAGGGCTCAAATTCGTGATTTTTATGATGATGGAGATTTAGCTCAGTTTCTCAAGAAAAGCCTTTGGGGAAGAAGGTATCTTATCGTTATGGACGATTTACAGGATATTGAAATATGGGAATACTTTCAAAGGGTATTTCATAAAGAAAACAATGGGAGCGGAATTATTTTCACCACTCGGTTCCACGGGTTAGTTTCAAAACTCAGTGACCAAACCATAAAATTTGTTCATCTTGGATTTATTCCTACTTCAATATCTTGGATGTTGTTAAAAAACAAGATATTTGACAATGATTGCTCTGGTAAATTGGAAGAAATTGGAATGCGTATTGCAGAGAGGTGTTACGGAATACCTTTTGCAATTCATTTGGCAGTTGAAACTCTGAGAATGATGGAAAAGAATCCAGATAGGTGGGGGGAAGAAGAAGAAAGGCTTTTCTCTCAAAATATTACCTACCTGAATGATAACATATTAGAACCCAGTTACAAGGACTTGCCTGAGAAATTGAAATCATGTTTTCTTTACTGGGGGCCAATTATAAAGAGTGAAACAATTCCCATCAAAAAGTTGATATGGTTATCCATTGCTGAGAAACTTGTACAACAAACAACAAACAAGAGCTTAGAGGATCAAGCAAATGATTTATTACTGGAGTTACAGACAAGTGAGGTACTTGTTGTAGCTCAACAAATATTCAATGGCAGAATTAAAAAATGCAATATTGTTGAACAGTTCTCTGAATTTTGCTTGAAAAAGTGTAGGGAAGAACACATTTGGGAGCTAATAAATGGGAGAGATGCAGATACTAAATCAAAGCAAGAGCCCTACACTCAATGTCGCCTGTACATCCATTCCAATGGAAGACATTTTCTTATGTCAAAGCCTAGTGGTTCACATGTGCGTTCTCTGATATTTGGTGTTGAGGACAAGTTAATTATGGACTGTGATGTCACATGCATCACAAACAACTTTAGGTTGCTTAGAGTATTGGATTTTGGGAGCATTAACGTTGGCAATTCATTTCCACGAGAAATAGAGTTGATGATTCTGTTGAAGTACCTAGCTATTCATGGTAATTTTGATTCCATCCCAGAGTCCGTATCTAATCTAGGTGATCTTGAAACTTTTCTTATCAAAGGATCAAAAGCTGGATCAGAAGCTGTTGGGCTACCCCACACTGTGCAACATATGAGGAAGCTAAGGCATTTGCATATATATCCACATGCTGTATTTCTTCCAGGTCCAAATTATCATGGACAGAAGTCATTGATGTTATCTATGGAATCAGATCTACAGACCATTTCTGCACTTCCTCTTGTTTATGATGTGGGCAGTACTTGGACAGAAAAAGAGCACATGCAAAAGTGGTTAGGGAATGTTCGAAACTTGAAATTTGTAGTTGCTGATTCTTCCAGTACTCTAGAGAAGTGCAATCTCTTCCCTTCTCTATTGTATCTAAACAAACTTGAATCACTCAAGATTTGTTGTACTCACAGAGTGGTATCATCTAGTGACTTTAGCTTTCCCCAGAGCCTCAAAAGACTCACCTTGTCAAATTTGGCACTGCCATGGGATGAAATTTCTATAATTGGGAGGCTGCCCCAGCTTGAGGTTCTGAAGCTTCTTTGCAATGCCTTTAAGGGTTCAAAATGGGAGATGAAAGATGATAAGTTTCCTAGACTCAAATATTTAAAGCTTGACTCTGTAGATATTCAACAATGGATAGGTGATGATGAGGACTGCTTACCACACCTGGAGTGGCTGGCTCTGCGAAGCTGTGAGCAACTTGAGATGATCCCTTCCTGCATTACCAATAATTTTAACCTCCAGACAATTGAGTTTTGGGGATGCAGTGATTCAATAAAGAATTTGGCAAAAAAAATCAATGAAGAAAGGGTAGATGTCGGTTGTGAACAACTTATTAAGGTTGTTGACCATCCACATCGTGCATAGAAGGTAATATATATATATATATATATATGTATGAATAGTTAGTTGTTTTCCTTTTCTAGTTCTCTTTTCCCCTTTTGCCTATGTGTTTCACTGTTTTGTATAGAGTCTCTGTTTGGTAAAGTTTATCATGATTGATTATAACTAATGAGTTTTTTTTTTTTTATAGACAGTGAATAATCCATAATCTATTCAAGTTAAGGACTATTACCTAACATAAACTAAGATGTGTTATGTTGCATTGTATGATTCATAACTATCATATTTATAAAATATTACATCTAAAATGTAGACTACTTTATCCTTAATTCCAATCATTGCAAATTTTGATTTCTAGATTGAGTTTTTTAATGCAACTGTAATGTTAATGATCAAATTTGTCTGTACTATCACAATTAATAGATTAAAAGTGTCATTTCTCATCCAATTAAATAAGTTTTACTAAACAACATATTGACCGCCCATCTCTTCTCACATCGTACTTTTTGATTATCTAACACTCTTGCAGGTATAATTGGACAAAGATTCATATTAATAAATGGATGTATTTGTAGTGTTATGTCAAGCTGAGGACATGAAAGATCTGCTTACTAAACTCTTCAGGACCTATTGTGAATTTGCAGCAAGTTAAAGGAAAGAAGTGAAACAAACTGGTGCAATGTGTTCTTTTTCTTGTTTTTAATGGATTTTGTTATAGAAAGTTTTAAGAACTGGTGCAAGTTGGACTTTGGCTTTAATGCTCAAACTTTTTAATATTTTGCTTTTTACAAAGTTTTAACCTCCAATATTATTATAATTGCTTTAGTAATCCATTTACTTATTACATACTGAGTTTTCATATATACTCATAGAAGTTTAAGTTAAATTAACACAATGTTTGCTTATTAGTTAACTAGTTATACACAACTTTAGACAATAATTTTCCTTTATTGCTATTTTATTTTTACTAGGGAGTTCTCTAATACGGAGTATAATTTTATTTTAAATAAATTGCTTATATTGTTTTACTGACAAAAGGCATTAGTTCATAGCATCAATTAGAGGCAGTTCTACAAGTTCTAAATTACACTTTAGCAAGGGATTGGAATTGGAGTTGACTTGACTTTGATAGTACTAACTTAACTTTGATATTTGACATACTTTTGTACTGCTGCCTCTTACCATTTTCCTCCAACCATTTCTTTGTCATAAAAATGTAATTAACAACACTATCTTTTAAAAAGGTAATTAAGCAAAAATGAGTTTAATGAGATATACTAACTGGTTGTAAATTATTATATAGTGTAATAATACATCCGTTACCATTCATGAATAGCACAGTCATAGACTCATAGGTCTGCACCCTGGTGGTTAGGACATTGATTCTTTGGGCCAAAAGAAAAAAAAGATATTCTTAATTCCATGACATAATATGCCATATTATTATTAGTTAACTATAAAATTAAAGAACCAATTTACTTGTACTCAAAAAAAAAAAAAAAAAGAATCAATTTACTTAACAATCAACCAATTGCAATATAATATATCAAAGTCGGAGTATCAAGTATGTTTAATCTTAAATTTTTTCAAATTTAAAAAGAGCGACAAATTAAAGCCTAAACATACTATAAAATTTCATATCTTATCAATTTAAGCATGCATGCATACCTTTGAATTTTTTTCCAGAAGCTTGAGATGATGACAAATTAGAGGAGTTACTCAACTGAGATGTGTATGCATTACAGATCGAAGACATGATTGATGGAGAGACGACATGCCTACTTTGAAATTTTAATGTTGGTGCGTGGAAGTAACCATCGTTATACCGTGGACCATGGTCCATAGAGCTTTGTGGACCATAGTTTAAAAAGCGGCGCCGTTAAAATTTAATTTAACACATCCCCTATTTTTTGTGTGTTGATAACAAAATGAAGTTACAGTGTATCTAAAATTAAACTGTCTCACATATTGTGTTTATATTATCAAATAAAACTGTAATTGAATTCAAATGATATTTAAGTTGTGTTGAAATGAAACTACATATAAAATGAAACTGAATAATCACTACACCAAAAATGTTATTTAGCAACGATTATTTTGTTATTTCATGGCAATTGATAACTGCCACTAAGTTGTTTAGAGGCGGTTCTTTAACCATGCCTAAATAGTGTGTTGGGAAGGATTTAGCGGCGACTTTAGACAACCGCGGGAATTGTTGACCAACATTGCATTTAGCAGCGGTTTTGTAACTACCGTGAAATATAAGGTAGTTTACTTTTGCTTTTAGCGGTGGTTCTCTAACCACCGCTAAATATAACTATTAGTTTATTTTTTTAAATTTTAGTGGTGGTTATTAAGAGTGTCGCTAAATATTTTTCTTTATTTATTTTAAAAATTTTTAGTGATGATTATTAAGTGTCGCTAAATATTGTCTTTATTTATTTTTAAAATATTAGAGGCAGTTATTTAAGTGTCGCTAAATATTTGTCTTTAATTACATTATTATATCTTTATAATTATCATTTAATTATATTTCTTCAAAAATCTTTATATTAAAATGCGTAGTGCAATCACAATTAAACTCTATGTTTAATTGGAAAGAAAATCAATTGTAACATTTAATAATATTCAATAATATATTAATATTTGAGCATAGTATTCAAAAGCAACAAGTGATAAAAAAAATACTAAACACCAACATTTGACAAACTCCAACAACAGCAAGTGATGAATCCATCAATTCCTCTCATCTTAGCTTTCAACATAAGTGATAAAAAAAAAAATACTAAACACCAACATTTGACAAACTCCATCAACAGTAACACAAATGTTGGGTTGAATCCATCAACAACAACACGTGATCCTTCACAAACATATAAGCTCTTCTTTGAATATCAAGCCACTTGAACTCTGAAGGCCCTTCAATGGAGTGTTCAGACCATCCAATTGAAGAATCAGAGGATAATCCAGAGATCTTGTGCCCATATCACATTTATACTTTTTGTAACAGAAATTTAATTTCAATATATGTAATTCAATTTTCTTTCTTCATAGTAATAGATGGGGTTTGATAATGGGTGGTGCATAAATGTTCTTAGGTAACTTTTGAAATTCAAATTACAAGCCTAAGGTTGTGGGTTCAACCGTCCTAAACAATCTGAAGAATTGTGGGACTTGAGACTAAGTCCTAGTCCTCCACTCAAGGTGGTTGAGGGGTGGGTTGTAACTTGGGCCAATATATTTGGCTAAGAAAGGTGTTGGATTCTTGGAGGCTGGTTTGATTAAAGTAGGATTGGGGTTATTTAGCAAATAATGGATGGTGAGGGCACCTCCCGGCAAATTATTGCATAGACCATGGTCCACACAACTGTGTGTATTAAAAATAAAAAGTACATTATTTTTATATTGAAGGTACGGGATGGGCTTTCATGCCTTGGGCTGGACAATGGGATGGGAGATGTCTGCTACTTGGCAAGATACATATGCGGTCTAGAATTTTTAGTGTTGTCATTCACTCATTCTCTACTTTTTCTTGCCCAAAAGTACTGTAAATAAGAGGTATGGGATTTTTGCTTGTTTTTCCACCTATCTGAAGGATGTAGGGTAAATTATTGTGTGAATCATGGTCTACATAGTTGCGTAGACCATAAATATAAGGTACATTTTTATTATACTAAAAGTATATTATTTTTGTATCGAAGGTATATTATTTGATAGTATATATAAAATAATGTACTTTCAGTACTTAAATAATGTATATTAAAATAATGTATTTTATGTACAAAAATAATATATTTTTAGTATATTAAAAATGCACCTTTTATTTATGGTCCACACAGCTGTGTGGACCATGGTCCATGCAATAATAATTGAGGGTGTGCTCGGGAGCAAATTATACCGTGCACCACTTACGTAAACGACGTCGTTTTGAGCATTGTAAACTAACCGTCCGTTTTTTTGGAAACCACGTTTCCGGTTTTGGCCGATCTCTGTATTTATGTTAATATTCTGTGTATTCTAGACAATCATTCTGTGTATTCTAGGAAACCGTTCTGTGTATTCGAAGCAATCGTTCTGTGTATTCATGTTAGTAACACATGTTGTGATGTGTTTGTGCATCCAAATGTTTAGGAGGATGAGTTCTGTGTATTTTGTGTCAATATTCTGTGTATTCATGTTATTAACATAGGTTGTGATGTGTTTGTGCATTCGAATATTAGGAGGATGAGTTCTGTGTATTTTGTGTCAATATTCTGTGTATTCTGGGCAAACATTCTGTGTATTCTAGGCTAACGTTCTGTGTATTCTATATAATGATTATGTGTATTATAGATAATGAATTCACTGGAGTCATTCGCGTCCGCGTCCACTAACATCTGTGTATTTTGTGTCACTATTCTGAATATTCTGGGCAAATATTCTGTGTATTCTAGGCAAACGTTCTGTGTATTCTAGATAATGATTATGTGTATTATAGATAATGAATTCCCTGTAGTTATTCGCGTCCGCGTCCACTAACATCGAAACGACGTCGTTTACATACGTGGTGCACATTGCTATGTGCACCATGGTGCAGGGTATAACGATTGGTGGTTGGGAGGCCAATTATCCAATTGCCTTAGTGATTTGGGTCAACTAGCCTAATTATTTATTTCTTCTATTATTTAATTGTTGTATCCCAATTTTAACAATCTAAGGGCCTAGGTCCTTGTTAATATTTTACCGCAATTTTTTGTATTATCGCGTTCTTGGCGATGTTGGTCAATTAAAAACCATCATTAGTAAAAGAGTGTTTTATAAAAGGTTAGCCATAAAGAATAGATGGTGTGTATATGTATTCAATTTAATTTATAAAATTACAATATGCCAAAAAAGATTATATACTTAATAATTTTTCATATACAAAATATGTACTGAAAAATGTTATTAATAGTTTTTTTTATTTTTTTTTATTTTTTTTTGGTTGAATTGCTCCCCTCACTATCACTAATTTTATTCAAATGCATCTTCATCGCTATTACTTCTGTAACTACTAACATTTTAATTACACAGTCACTACTTTTTCTTTTTTTTTTTTGGTAAATTCAACGAGTCTTTCTCCGTCCGTTTAACGGTCCGAGTCCACCCGCGTTTGCTCCGAGAGGCACAGGAGCTTGCCAGGAGAATCGTCACTTGTGGGAATCGAACCCGGGTTCTCCCGAAATTCAATACTTTAATTACTCTAATTTCACTTTTTAAACGGATTATTAAGAGAGCATTAGTGAATGCAAAATGATGCTGAGTTGACATTGGGAGAAAACTCCTTATTATAATTTTATGGATAGAAGGGAAAAAAAACTATTACCTACTTTTTTCTCTTTAGATGAATCAAAGCATGTCATGCAAGTAAAAAGTAAAGACGAAGTAGAAATTCAAACTTATAGTATTACTCGTAATAAATAACTAATAGAGAAAAAGTACAAAAAAAAAAAAAACCAACAAAAACATAATAGCACTGGAACTACTAGCCTAAACAATAACATAACACAAAAAGGTCAACAACAATTATTAAAGCGGCTAGCATGGGATGCATATATATATATATACTTGTGTATGAATGCTAGGGCAAGCATTGGTTGAGCAGCATTTAGTCAAGCTGAATGTAAGTATCGTATGCAACGCCGGCCTTCCACTCGTCCGGCAACACGTCCGACACCTCTAACCACTTGGTATTGCCGTTTAAACTTGTCTGGAGTCGGAATGAGAGTGATCCCTTAGGAGGGTTTTGGTAATCAAATACTCCCCCGAATACCCTTCTCATGTCCCTCCACTCCTTGCAATCCGCCTGCATCTTTCACTTTGTTAGAAAAAAAATTATATAAAAAGTAAAACAATTTGTGTAAAACTTATTTTTTAAAATTCAATTCATTAAGTTCTTAGGACAGTAAAGTATCATATTTCTGACTACTAGAAATTGATAAAAAGAAATCTACTACTAGAAGTCATCAGAAATTTAGAATGGATGGATGGTGATGGTGTATGTTTCTTACTACTATTAGAATCCCAAAAAAAACTTTGTTTATAATTAATCACCAGTACAAGTGGTTCATTAGTAACCAACATCTATCAGTAGTAAAAAGATGTTGAAAAATTCATAAAATTATGTCCACTTGTTAAGTATAAAGTATAGAAGCAAGATATATTAGGCGATTAATTAGCTAGTATCTCATTTTTGTAGCATTGCAGAAAAAGTGGAGCTAATGGATCCCTACGATATCCACTATGTGATGCATTGAAGCAAGTGCGTATTGCCTCTATATATCATAATCCAATAATAAGTGGCCATGGCATGTCAATATCTATTAATACGTACGGCCTTGAGCAACAATGGCAAATTATTATAGGCAAATTACATCATGAATCGAGTTTACTTGTATTGTAGATTTTGATCGTCTAAGATAACTTTATTTGACATTGTGTATCTATAGTTGACATATTATCTATTTATAATTTGTGTGACTGTAAATAAATTGAAGATACATAACATGCTAACATAAAATGATAATTACAAATACATAAACAGTTAACTGTGGGTACACAGTACAATATGTTAATTGCAAACATAACAAGGACAAATTATTATAGGCAAATTATACCATGGACCAGAGTCTATCCTGTATTGTGGACCATGATCTAAAATAACTTTGAGATTGTGTACCTATAGTTGACATATTATGTATAGTCTATCCTGTATTGTGGACCCTGATCTAAAATAACTTTGAGATTGTGTACCTATAGTTGACATATTATGTATGTGACTATAAATAAATAGAAGACGCATAACATGTTAACTACAGACACAAAATGATAATTACAAATACATAAACTGTTAACTGCGGGTACATAATATATTAATTGCAGACATAAAATATATTGTTATATATAATATTATATTTTTGCATATGTTTGCAATTAACATATTTTTTTAACCTATAGTTAATAGTTTTTTTTTCTTTCTCAACCTACTGAAACACAAAGAGTCAACATTTGCCTCCACTAAGGCTCGAACCCACTCCCATCATCCATGTGGGAGTGTAAACCGGGACACCGGGTGCCACTAGACCACAAGTCTTTGGCACCTATAGTTAATAGTTTATTTCTCTGTAATTATTATTTTATATATGTGTGTAGTTAACATGTTATGTGCATTCAATTTATTTATCTGAACATAAACAATTAACTGTAAGTATAGAATATAACTTTCGGATTAGGCATAATCAACAATGCAAAATAGATCCTAATCCATGATGTAACGTACAGTTGATTAGTGTACCTGCCAAATTTGGGCTGCTGTAATATCAGATAATCCACTTTGGTAGATGGGCAAAATGGCAATGTAATTAGGGAAGTTGCTTTTGTCGTGAACTTGGATCATGAGATTGTAGCCATTGTAACGGCATGGAATCCTGCGGTATTCCACGTCCACCACGCCAAACGCGAAGAGCTGGTTAGCCAGTCCCGGAGTAGCCATTTCTGAGTAGGCACGTGCGCTCAGGATAAAATCTGTTCTGTCCCCTTCGCCGTAGTCTGTTACTACGATCCTCGTACCTTCCTCGTTGCAATGTGTCGGAATCTTGCACCTCACCTGTCACTCCATCATGTAATTTCATTATGTTTTGTACTAGAGACCAATCAAAACTAGAGCTTTATTTCTAATACTCCGTAGTATTTTTTTTTTTTTTTAAACATTCAATTCTTACGAGGAAATATATGTTCTATATTTTCTCAAAATTTTTTAACTCAAAGAATTAATTGCTCTTATCATCAGGTTCGATCTTATGACCATCCATTTAGAATAGTAACAAAGGTGTCATCAATCATACTACATAATAGTTGACTGCTTTATTTCTAATATTGTTTTTATAATATGATTATATATAATTTTTAAGTAGTGGCAATATATGTTAGTTAAGTGTAGAGTACTGCAATTACTATTTGAGGATAAATTATACCAAGCATCAGGGTTCACTTTGCATTGTGGACCACAATTTAAAATGATATTTAGATTATGTATTTTTAGCTAACATATTATGCGCATGTAAATAAATTGAAAGCGCATTTTGTATTGTAGACCATGGTTCAAAATGATATTTAGATTATATGTATTTCCAGTTAACATATTATGTGTATGTATGTCGTTAACATATTATGTACATACATATATATTAAATGGATCCACATAATATATTAGTCAAACATTAATTTTAGGTTAAAAAAAGAGATGTGCAATTTTGTCTCTGAGTTTTTTTTTTTTTTTGAAATACGGAGGTTATGAGAATATAATTCCATAAAAATGATAGAACGAATTTAAATACTATAGAATTACAATTCCCCCTAACTAAACGAAGGAATTTGCTCACTTTCAGAGTTATGTAAAAATTATGTGAGAATAGAATTATAATTCAACACACATGTGGTTGTCCTTTTCAAGCTTTCTAAAAGATGAAGAGTATACCTGGTAGCATGCACCACAGCCAGTTCCATTCCTGTAAAGCCTAGACACTCCACTTACTTTACCACCATTCACATTACGTCCATAGTCACCAAACCCACAAGCTCCACCTGAAAATTCATTAAGTTGTTTAATTTTCTCATCACCCAAGAATATAAATTATTAAAATATATGTTTTTCTTTTCTAATGGAAGTAAAAATGCTCAAGAAAAATTAATCGGTCCACACAGTTGTATAGACCATACTATTAAATAGGTACATTCAGTACACAAATGATGTATTATTAATATATTAAAAATGTACATTATATTCAGAAAAAATACATTATTTGAGTACTAAAAGTACATTATTTTGTATAATGTATATTCAGTACACGGATAATATATTTTTAGTTACATTAAAAATATAATGTACTTTTTGTTATAATCCATACAACACTGTCTAGACCCTAATTTGTATTGGACTCATATCCGTTTAGGCTGGGGTCTCCCTTTAATTATTAAACTTAAAAGTCATTGACATGTATATATACAGCTACGACAGTTATATGTAACGTTAAACAGAAGTATTGAAAGAAAAAGTTCTCTGCTCAATAATAAATTCGCTTTTAAAGCCAAGGACCTTGTGGTCCAGTGGCATCAAACCCTTCCCTTTATACGGGAGGTGGTGGGTTTGAGCCTCAATGGAGTCAATACTGACTCTCTCGTGCTTCAATAGGTTGAGAAAGTAATTATGAACAGATACTGCATTGTAATAGAGTTAGTAGTATTAAAAAAAAATCGCTTTTAAACGATTCAAAAACATACAAAACCTATGCAACACTACAACAAAAAATATATATATATATTTTGAAGGACCAAGTCTAACACCGAGTGGCTAGAAAGATTGTTGGGTGAAGGCTTGAAAGGGCTAAGTCCAGTACCATGCCTCTCGAAAATGTGACGGTACAAGAAAATAAAGTTCCATCTTCGCTATTAGCGTAGTAATAATCGCTTAATAATCCTTGCTAACAAGTGGTATTAGAGCTGATCAGCAGTTTGAGTTCCAACAAGAATAAAAGCTGACACATAATGTAATTAAAATGGACAGGTAGAGGAAATTAGAACACATACTTTGAGTTCCATAGCAATCTGGGCTTCCATAAAAGGTAGCTCTAGTGTAGAGAGAATTTTCTAACTGCTCACCATAGCTCAGCACAGGTAAAAGAAGCACTGTAACAAACAGGAACAAGCACTGCAAGTTCTTAATCCCTAAACCCATGCCTAATATAATGCAATCCAAAATGCAGGAAAACAATATCAACTACTAATTAAGAAGCTAGGCTGTGTAGATAATAAGATCAGAGAAGCTAAGAAACAAATGCAGTGAGGAGAAGAGATCCAAAAGGCCATATTTATAGTTAAAATTTTGAACTACTATAGGAAGCAGCCACCTTGAGGTTTTTTATTTGATTTGTTATACTTTTAAAAAACAAAAAAAAAAAATAAATTATTTTCTTCCACTAAGGTGTTGGGGCTTAACCAAGTTGTTGGTTAATTGGGTCCCTGGATCTTGATAATAATTATGTGCAAAATTGGAAGCAGTCTCCAGGATTGACTCTATCCTCTGGGTGACCATTTGTCATCATCTTATTCTTGATTGGCCTTTAAAAATATAATGGATGGGACAACAAAAAAATATATAGTAAGGGTAACTGAAAATATCTTGATTCTTTTTTTTTTTTTTTTTGGAGTACTATTGAATCTGTTATAATATAGTTTCTGTTTATATATACTTTCTAAATCTAGTGAAACACAGAGTTAATGTCCTATGAACTTGTGATCTTCCATTTGGAAGAGCCCGCTTGACCATAAGATCTTTTGCAAAATATCTTGGTTATTAATTGCTCTTTGCAAACCTTTTGGCCTACATTTGGCACAGCTGGTTTCCATTGAGCAGAAACAAATATTCTCTCTGTTTTAAAAAATAAAGCTATTTGTGATATGGTGTATTTATTTTAAAAGACTGACTCTTCTGTGAGACCGTTTCGTGAAATTTTATTTGTGAGATTGATGGAGTCAATATGAAAATATAATATTTATACTGAAAAATGTAATACTGATCAATAATAAATTGTTTGTTATTTATAAGATAAAGTGTAATACTTTTGAAGAAAAATGTAATGCTTTTAAATTAAAATGTAAAAGCATTATATTTTTTCTGTAAAGTATTACACTTTTCTTTTTGAGTAACAAATACTTTAATTTATTCTTAATTACTATTACATTTGTCGGTATAAGTATTATATTTTTATTTTGACCCAACTTGTCTCACAAACAAGGATCCGTGACATGGACTCGCACAAGTTTTTGCCATTTTCAAAATAGTAGGAGTATTGTATTTTTTTTAGTTTAAAAATATTTATTGACATATATATATATATATATATATATATATTTATTTATTTATTTTTTTTTTTTTGTATATTGATAGCTAAAATGTGGTATAGGGGGATAAAATCTAGCAAAAATTCTGTAGCTAAAATTTAGTTTTTTTTTTTTTTTTCATTTGTTAGAGCATCTCCATTAATGCTTTTTGCATGGTTTTTTGCACGATTTTTTAGGCCATGTATTCTAAGTGGAAGTGAGAGAAGAATGAGAGAGAAAATTTGAGAATTTTATAGGAGAATTGATTTTTGGTCTCAATTGTGTCTCACTTAAAAATAGATTAAATCCACCTTGTGCGCAAGAGTGCCCGTCAGGCGCGTGCATGGCAGAATTACCTACCTACGTAATTTATGTCAACAATCCATAGGTAAATATGTGATAAGTAGGACATATTTTGACAAGCTTTCCAACAAATACTCTAACAATGGACGTTTCTATTGGTAAATTTGTACCGGAAACATATATTTTCATTACAATTAGCGACGACTAATTTGTACTATGAGGTGTGCTTGGTTCAAACATTTGAATTGAAATGGTAATAGGGATTAAATTATTGGTAATAATAGTGTGTCTAAGTAAGAAGAGTGGTTTCAAAAAGGAAAAAAAAAAGAGTAAGAAGAGTCAGTGTGGCCAAAGACCTTGTGGTCTAGTGGCACCCGATTACACCCCTACATAGGAGGCGGTGAGTTCGAGTCTTAGTGGAGGTGATATTGGCTCTTCACATTGTTTAATTGACAAATACTAATAAAAAAAAGTAGCTATGAACAAATACTAATAAAAAAAAGTAGCTATGAACAAATATTAATAAAAAAAAAAAGAAGAGTCAGTGTGAAAGTCATACACATTGTTTAATTGACAAATTTTTAAAATACAGGTATAGGTTTGATTATATCCCTATAGTTATAAAATTCATTACCTAATTTAAATTAGGTATCATTCCATTAAATCAAACTTATCCCTCATTTCGTCACCTCTTTACTCATCTCTCCCCACTTCATCGAGTTTCTCATTGCATTACCTACTCATTTCATTGTCACTCTTAAGATCAATTATTTTGATTTTTTGTTCTTTTTTTTGCATTTTTAAAACCTTTGTTCCAATTATAAAGTCATACATAACCAAACATCAATATTGGTAATCATTTTAATTTCACTCTACTACCAAACAATCAAAATACATTCACCAAAACTCATCCCAATTACCAAGTATTTGATTCTCATTCCGATTCTGATTCGCGTGTTCTAGCCAAACACACACTCACTTTGTTTGGTAATAAATAGGAATTGAAATCAAATCAAAATAAATAAAAATAAATAAATATATAAAAATATATAATACATATATATACACATACATATATGTGTATATATATTAAAACTTCATATTTAATGCATGGACACAATAACCTTTTTATTTTTAGTTTAATTTCATTTTTCTCCCTTATTTTTGATTTCATTCTTCAAAAATGGAGTAAAAGAGTTAATGGGGTTTTGTAATTACTAAAGGATCTAAATCCAATAGTAAGATAATAAAAGTAGGCAAATTAAAGAGTTTATTACCAAAATGGTCCCTCGACTATTGCGAAATTACCAATTTGGTCCTTGATAATTTTTCGTGCCCAATTAAGTCCCTCGACTTTATAAATTTTAATCAATTTGGTCCTCTGTTTATTTTGCCGTTAAAATCGGGATCAAATTGGTAATTTTGCTATAGTCAAGGGACCAAATTGATAATTTTGCTATAGTCAAGGAACCAAATTGGTAATTAATTTTTCACTGAAATGGTCCCTTGACTATAGCAAAATTACCAATTTGGTCCCTTGACTATAGCAAAATTACTAATTTGGTCCCCATTTTAACGACAAAATGAACGGAGGACCAAATTGGTTAAGATTTTCAAAGTTGAAGGACTTAATTGGGCACGAAAAATTGTTGAGGACCAAATTGGTAATTTCGCAATAGTCGAGGGACCATTTCGGTAATAAACTCGAAATTAAACAAACATAGTAACACACACACACACACACACACATATATATATATCAAAACTCATAGTAGGATGCAAAAAGTCTCCAACCAAACACACCATATATTTTCATTACAATTAGAGACGGCTCCTTCTCTTTGGAGATGAAATAATCCATAAATAAAAATTTTACAATAGGAATTATAGCTCTACACCTATTTTTCTGTTGAAAATCTGTCGGTATTCTAAATAACCATGTAATTTTTATATTTTATATACAAAATTTTTAGTAGGTATTTTCATATTTTCTTAGTGTATATACTGATGGAATAAACTAATCTGTGTGGCCCGAATTAATTAATCCAATAATAAAGAATAGATGATATAGACAAAGTAATGAGTAGAAAATACGAGAGTGTGTTGTATTAATGGATAATGTAATTAGATAACAAATAGAATTGTGATGTCCTAATGAGACAATCATCAAATAATTTATACCAGGCTCGGACTCGTAACACCCCGTGCAAAAAGGATGAGTAGTTGTAGAGACCGGCCTTGTCGCATTGGGTGCCCCCGGTCGAGGCTGAGGCCGCAGCTAGCCTTGGCACGCTGGGCACCTAAGTCCATGGCCGCAATAGAGGCGATAGAGCTGAACACTAAATGGGCTGATGTTGATATTGGGTTGTTCTCGTCTTCCTGCTTGGGTCGATTGGAGCGCCTTGCTAGTTTGTTAATGTCCCCTACGGGAGTTTGCTCACTCTCTACAATTTACTTCTCCTCAGTGACTGATCTTTGAGGTTGATCTTGGGGCCCCTATGAGGTTGGCAGGGAGTTTGGCTTGGTCTAAGGCCTTGTCGAGCCGATTAGTTACAGAGTACGGGGCTTTGGTCGATCATTCACCTCATTGGCCCTTGGCCCCATCATTTTTCCTTAGGTGAAACCTTCAAAGTTATGCTTGGTCCCGCAATGAGGTCGACCGGGCGCATGACGTAGCCTAGGGTGTTACTGAGGGCAAATGGATCCCAAGTATGGGGCCTTGCATTCACCCTTATTGTTTTGCTTGTGTTTGTCTTGTTCATGTTGTTGTTGACTTGAGTATCTCCCAACTACTGCTAAGGCCCTTGAGCTTAGCTCATCATCTCCTCACATGGTGCTCCTCTTAGGCATAAATCGATGGAGGCCCTAGTTTTCCACCTTAGTTGACTTCAAGATGACAATGGTGCCCAACTCAACCTTGTGCATGGCTTGGGGTTTGCCGTGGTGCTTGGCATGGCCTCATGCCCCGGGTTTGGCCATGGTGATCGCCTTAGCCTCGTGCATGGGGGACTTGGCTGATTATTGCCTCCTTGATCGTTTCTCTTGACTTTGGGAGCCTCACGGATTGAGGTCGATGCCTCTCACGCTTACAAGGACTTTGGGGTGCCTCATCGCCTTGCGCACGACGGCATTTTGCCAAACTCGAACCTCACTACTACTTTGGTTCGTCATGCCCATAGTGGCTGAGCTCGGACTCCTTGTGCTCGATTTTCATTTAGGGAAGTCAAACCTCAGATGATTTAGCTTGTGTCATGGACTTTTTTTTTTTTTCAGTTAGTCGTTTTTTAGCAACGTTTTTGTAACACCCCATTTTTGAAAGTAAAATAGGCACCATGGCCAAACCAAAATTCACCACCAAGACTAAAATATATATACACATAGATAATTCTAAATCCAAATTACTTAATTCGAACTTGACCGACCATAATCATATAACGCTACACTTAAGTCACGTATTCATAGTCTCCAAAGTATACGAGATGATGTTAATCATGTAACTAATATTCCTCCGGAACATAATTTCACATCATATCATATATGAATTTCTTTACTTAATAAATATATATATACCAACGCCTTTGTACTCAAATATTATTTTATATAAACAAACATTCCATATACGATACACTCAATCTTATATTTTAAACTAATGTTCCTGCATGTGCACAAACATACCATACCACAATAATATTATTAAATATCACTAGTATTTTCGCCCGTGCGTTGCACGGAATGGATTTGTTATAATATTTTAAGAATATTTGTATCAATATACAATTATATAAATTATAACATTGAATATTATATAGCGCAATTGATGAAATTGGTTGGATCGATTATGTTTTATGATGTTTTTCTTGCTTGAATTATAACAAATAATTGTCCAATTACCCGTGCGATGCATGGATAATTTTTTTTAATTATATATTGAGATAATAAAAATAAAGATGAAATTATAAAAAATTCTAATATTGAACGTGTACATTTATTTGATTATAAGATTAGTGCAAAAGTATTACTCAATTAAATGAATAATATATGATTTGTTTGTCTACAATTATCTTAAGAAGATCTATAAGTAATATGACTTATGTAATTATATTATTACTAAAATAAATATGGGAAAAATGAGAAAATAATTTAATTATGGTTATTATAAAAATAAATTCAACGATCAATGTTTAGCTTAATTACCATAATAATTATTAGCTAATTATTATTAGTCAATTACACTTATATATGTGTAATTATACTTTTATACTTTAAGTATATTCATTTTCACCATATTGCATTTAGTTTTATCTTCCTCATCTATATTTGAATGAATTAATTTTGATTATTATAAAAATCTAACAACCCATGTCAAATTAATTTTTTTAAAGTTTAAATAACTTAAAGTTTTCAAAAGGAAAGTATAATTATTTTTTATTAAATTTAAAAATAATTTTTAGTCAATTAGTAATATCATTTTCCTTTTCCGATAAATGATTTTACTTTTATTAATAGTGTTGATACGTGAATATAACAATGATATTACCAATTAATAGATATTAGTTAATTTCCATTTTACATTTTCTTACCAAATAAGATTTATTAATTATTTGACCAATAAAATATTTAATTAATTGACTACAAAAGCTTGGGCGGGAAAACTGAAATAGGGGGATTTTACTTTTATATATAGTATAGATAGCATAGATAATACGTGTAAGTTTAATTTTGTTTAATTATTGATGTAATATGTGTACCTTTAATTTCCTTTAATTATGTCGTAATATGTGTACCACTAATTTCAATTCCTTAATTGATTACATAAATCTATAGTATGGCAAGCTATATTTTGGCAAGTATAAAAATAGTTTAATAAAAGTATAATGTGTGAATTAATTTCTTTTTTTTTGAAAACTGTGAATTAATTTCTTAATTACTACAGTTAAAGATTTTATTCAAAAGTAACTATTAGCATAACTTTATGTGTAATAATGTGTGAATTTGACTAATTTCCATAATTGTATGGACACAATAATTTGTAAATTAGCGTAATAATCTGTGAATTGGAACAATTATCATAAATTTTTAAATATCCTTTAATTATGATGGACTTAATAGGTGTATTATCAATTTTCTTAATTGATTATATTTTTTTGAAAAGTCCTTAATTGATTATATAAAAATATAAAATTTAAATAACGGAAAATATTAATTCATTTATTTCTATAATTTTTCAAAAGTAATAAAAGGAAGTGAATGGGCAATTGATATTATTTGAAGTGAAAAAAAAAATTAGGAAGGAATTCTCAATGTTTAATTATACCATAATAAATTTAGATGTTAAATACAATTGGTAATTACCATGGGTTATCTAGATGGTATGGTAATTACCTATATATATTACCTAAATAAACAGATTAACATATGGATCAACATTATAAAAAATTGATGAAGCCTTAAGATATATTAGGAAAAGTATCAATTAATTAAAATATAATATATAGTACTAAAAAATTAAAATATGACAAAAGAAATTATATTAGAAAATTGATTAGCTAGTATCAATCCTGCTAATTTTTCGTAATACTATATTTGTAATTATCGTTATAAACATATTTAATAGAAAAATTTAATTAGGAACTTATATTAAGCATTTTGGATTATTATTATATTATTATTATTATTAGGAAAATTATATTAGAAAAATTATATTCGGAAATTATATTAAGAATTCTGAATTATTTAGTATTGTTATTATTATTATTATTATTATTATTATTATTATTATTATTATTATTATTATTATCATCTTAACAGCATCAGTATTATATTAATGTATAAATTTTATATTATTATTATTCATGCAATAGATCCACCTCATTATACCAAGAGGATTATTATTTTTGCAATAGATCCACCTCATTATACCAAGAGGATTATTATTTTTATCCTATCCCAAAACCATAATAACAAGAGGATTATTATTTTTATCCTATCCCAAAACCATAATAACATGCAAGAGTATAAGATAAACTTTTCAAAAGAAACACAACTAAGGGATAGAAATAGCAAGTAATTTTAATACAATATATTTATAACAACAACCAAACCAAATTAAAAAAGAAAATACATAGAAACTTCTCCATAAATTAAAAAAAATAACTTTTAGAGATAGAAAAATATGTAATTTTACCACTGCATAATTGTAACAACAACTGAATTGAACCTTTGCACGCCATTTGCTCCTCATCCATTGCCCTTCCTGATCTAATTGCTGATACGGGTGGTAAAAGCACTCAACAATCTTCATCAGTTATTCTACACCCAAAAACCCCAATATATAATTCAAGGCCATGAATCACGTTTACCTTTTTCCAATCCACTCTCTCGTAGTCAACAAAATCTTTCTTCGGCTTCACTTGCGCGGAAGAATATGGTATGCTCTTTCTCCTCTTCCTCCGCTAACCCCTCTCATTTACCCTAGATGACACCGGTGAATGTTTGCGATTTACCGGTGCCGGCGACTACGCATAAAAAATCATCTTTTTCAACCGATTCAAGTAGGTCGGTGCAATTCTTGGTGCATGCACCACCGTAGCTTTCTCAGAGAAGCTAGATGGGGCTTCGTTATCGCTAGGAAATGGTATATCATCACCAAATTGAATTACAAAAAATTTCAAAACAATTGTTAACACGAAATCATAAACTAAACAATGAAAGGAAGAACAACAAAGCATAACCATGAATCTAAAGAAAGAAACCAAAAGATTTTCACTTATTCTTGAGTCTTGAGCTTGTCCATCAGAGTTGTGATCGAAAACCTACGAAACGAATGCCAACTTTGCCGAGTTCAGAAGTTGTGAGGGAGCAATCTCTCATGCTCGGAACTTATATGAAAGAAATTGGGATTATGGCAATAAATTTTATAGAAATATATAAATGGTTAATTAATAAAATAACCATATATATATTTGGTTTTACTAAAATAATTCCCGTGGTATTATGGAATAAAATTAGGAAGAATGCTATTGGAGTAGAGGTTTTAATTTTCTTGGGATTATGGCAATAAATTTTATGGAAATATATATAGTTAATTAATAAAATAACCATATATATATTTGGATTTACTAAAATAATTCTCGTGTGATTATGGCATATAATTTTACTAAAATAATTCTCGTGTGATTATGACATATATATCACACCAATTATATAATCAATTATTCAATCAGCAATTAATATATTACAATTATTCAATCACCAACATTTAACCATAATAAATTAATAATTAATAAATTAGATGAATAAATAAATAAAATAACTGAATTTACATATATACTACTAACTTTGGGCGGGAAAGTTTAGAAGGAGGATAATGATTTTATATATAGATAGATTATCATTAATATTGTTACCATCATTATTATTAATATTATTATATAAATACGTACATATAATTAAATTACAAATTCATAGTTGGCTAATCTCTCTCTCTTACAAACACACACACATTAATTATATATATATATATATATACTTCCATTCACATGAGAACACCCCACACCCCACATGAGAACGTAAGGACAAATCATAGCCATTTAATTTTAGATTTGGATGGATGAGATGATTTCAAAAATATAGATATATAGATATTAATTAATAGGGAAGGAATTAATAAGGGAAAATACGGAATTTGAATAGCAATTTAAATGAGGAAATTATTTGATTAGGATGTTATGCATGATTTTAGGAATGTATTTATGGTCGGATAGGATTCCCTACTTCCTTTTCTTATGCTTGTATTATTTATTTAATTATTTATTTTAATTTGGCGGTTTCTTCCATCAATAATTATTTCAACAGTTGAATTTGATTAGTTTTGTATGTTGTCGCGTCGACGATAGTGCATTGTGTGCACTTTTATGGGATATAGTGTGCATTTTGGTATGCTCGGACGATTGCACACCATTACCTACATGGACTTGCATTGTTTGATTTGTAACCGTGGAAGCCTTAAAAATAGTAATAATTATGCATCTGTGCATTTTGAGTGTGAGTGTGTACACTTTTCTAGTTTGAAATGTGCAAATATGTTTTGCCAGATTTTGCTTTAGTTAGTGTGTGCATTTATAACACCCATGTCTTCATATGTGCACATCACCACTTACTAGGTTGTTTAGGAAATACCAACTAGGATTTGTATCAGACATGTGTGTAAATTGCATGTGTAATACGACGTGTGCACATAGCTTGTTCAACCGTTGCATTCAGCTTTTTTTGGTAACTTTATACCATGTGCACCGCAAAACATATATGGGAACAAGCCTCATTTACATATATGTGTGCATTTGTGTGTATAACTGTGTGCAATTTGTTAAACTCATATGTGTGCATACCCCCTTTTTTATTCTATGTCGTGAGCACTGAACAAATTGAATATGTGCATTTAGTACGATACAAGTGCACATACTCATTACACTGTGTATAAATCTCTGATATGTGGTGTGCACTGCATGTTAATGACAAAAACTAGCAAATAATGGACAAAAGCAAAAAAAATTGATTTTTTGCACTTATTAAAAAGAAAAAAGCTTACGACCCTCGCCAGAAACTGAAAAGGTTATAGAAACTCCATAAAAATATGAAACAATCTAGAAGTTGTTGGAAATACTGGAATTAATCCATGAAGTGAAGGAAATTATCTACAAGCTCCACTTTGTTAGTCTGATAATCACCTTTGGAAATAATTTTGAGAGATGACCACACAAAAAAAAAATGCATAATTGGATCAGCAAAAGCAAAAATAATATGCACTCCCCGTCAAAGAAAGGCGATTGACAAGTGGTTGAGGCGGCGTTTATTTAGTCTGCAAGCAGTGGGCAATTATCTAGGTGGATGTGAGCACGCTGACGCCCATTCGGTTCTTGATTTTAGATGCTCTGTTGAAAGCTCTGCACGATGAATTCTAAAGGTACCTGGTGTATTGTGTGCAGGAGGCTATGGGCAGTACCTCCACCGCTACCGTCGATTGAGCTGGCAGCAGGGTTTATTGGAGGTACTGCCCATAACCTCCTGCACGCAATAAACTAGGAAACTGTAGAAGTCATCATGCAGAGCTTTCAATAGAGCATCAAAAACCAAGAACCGAATGGGCGTCAGCGTGCTCACACCCACCTCGTTCAGATAATTACCCACCGCATGCAGACTAAATAACCGCCGCATCAACCATTTGTCGATCACCTTTCTTTGTCAGAGGAGTGCATGTTATTTCTTGCTTTTGGTGATCCGATTATGCAATTTTTTTGTGTGTGTTCATCTCTCAAAATTATTTCACAAGGTGATTGCCAGACTAACAATCGGAGCTTCTAGATAATTTTCTTCACTTTCTGGACAAATTCTAGCATTTCCATATACTTCTGAATTGTTTTACATTTTTTATGGATTTTTCATAACCTTTCCAATTGTGGCGATGGTTGTAAACATTTTTCAATAGCTACGATTTATCCTTACATTCTTATGAGGGAGGTGTTCTCATGTGAATGGAAGCCTACGTGTGTCTATATATATATATATATATATGTTCAGGTTCCCATGCGAAGAGTGCTTCCCGTGCGGTCACTCACCATTAGGTACACATAAATGCACCACAAAGTGTTCAAAACTGCACCATTAGGTATGATGCGGTGTGGTGCATTTTTTTGGTGTGTGGTGCATTGGTACACTTCATTGTGGTGTATTTTTGCATATGGAATAGTGAATCCGCATCGGCCACATGGGAAGCACGATCCGCATTTGAACTAGTACATATATATATATATATATATATATATATATATATATATATATATATATATACACACACATACATATATATTTGTATGTATGCATGCATGCATGTATCCAATCATATGAGAACCAATTCCTAGGTGAGAACGTGTGAACAAATCC
Source organism: Ipomoea triloba (assembly GCF_003576645.1). NCBI lineage: Eukaryota > Viridiplantae > Streptophyta > Magnoliopsida > Solanales > Convolvulaceae > Ipomoea > Ipomoea triloba. Next base: position 21,393,323 of record NC_044926.1, on the reverse strand, counting down.
AAACCATTGATCTGCAAGATGGATGAAAAATCAAGTAAAAAATTAGCGGAGTCATTTTCATAAATATTATAAAATTTTAAAAATAACAGGGTATTTTTCATATATATATATATATATATATATACATATATATATATATATATAACGAAAAACAAATATACAATATTTGTACCAATCCAAACATACAATACACATACACATATTTCATTAATTCACGAGCCAAATTACCAAGTATTCACAAATAATATAAAAATTATTTTCTAGGGACATTTGAAAAATAATGCACATAATCATCTGAAAAATCATTTTTGGGGTTTTGAAAGTCGGGTGAACATCAATCTTACCTTAAAAGTCAAAAATCCACTGCACACACCCGAAACACCTATAGTTGATGATCCTCGTCTGCTTGCTCTTGACTTGATAGTGACAAGGAGAAAACTAAATCGATGAAGAACCAGAAGAAAAGTAATGTTTTTCTTTCTTTCTACTAGCCAGGCGTCAATGGGAGAAGACGAGAGAGGGGGGAAATATTTTGGATGAAAAAAAATATGTAATCGATTAATAGTAAGATTAGGATTATATAGGTATAAAATAGGGTTCGGATTATGTAACGGAAAGGAACATATTAAATTGGATAGGATGATTATGAGGACGATTAGGAAATATATTTTTTTTATTAGGAAATATATTTATTATAATAAAAAGTTCTATATATAGATATTAGGAGGTAATTCATAATAGTAAACTATGTGTATATAACCATATATGGTGGTGTGTATATATATATATATATATATATATATATATATATATATATATATATATAGAAATAGGTTCATGTGCTGTGATCAGCTTCCTGTGAAAATGGGATTTAATCTCAACCCTTGATGTAATTAAAATCAACAACCCAAATTGATAACATATTTTTAAGAAAATGTGGTTGTAATTTGGTCTTTTTTGCATCTAGGTCAAATTTAAGGTGCGTGGTTTTCCTTTTTATGGTGCGTGGTTGTTTTTTCTTAAGGTGTGTGGTTTTTGTGTTGTGTGCTTAAAGTGCGTGAGTTGTTGAAACTTAAGTGCGTATGTCTAAAGCTTTAAGTGCGTGGTTTTCCTTCTTTAGGTGTGTGGTTTTCTTTCTTAAGGTGCATGGTTTGCATGCTTAAGATGCATCAGTTGTTGAAACTTAAGGTGCGTCAACCTAAAGCTTTAGGTGCGTGATTTTCCTTTTTAAGGTGGGTCGTTTTCCTTCTTAATGTGTGTTGTTTTCTTTATTAAGGTCTGTTAGTCTAATGCTTTAGGTGTGTGTGTGGTTTTTCCTTCTTAAGGTGCGTTGTTTTCCTTCTTAGGATTCTTTGTTTTCCTTCTTTAAGTGACCCAAGTGCAAAAGTACCGTGTTGCTCAACTTCTTCTACGATCATCAGAGCAATAACACCAGAAAGACATGATAGTCAAGTCGATCATAATCATCAAATCAAACTTTATTATCTTATATATATATTGACCATTTTGCCCTAGCTTTATAGGAAGAAGTAGGTAATCTCAGTAAAGCGACTATTGTGTATTGTAGGTGCGTATAAGATTGCTGGCATTCATGTTTCGTAGTAAACAATGTAATAGTTAATTGCATTATTTTGTTGTGATAGTGGAATATCTGTAAGGACATGTTTTTATTTATTTTTCATTAATTTGAGTCGTTGATCTATATTTGATCAATGACTCAAATCTAACCTCATTTTTCACCTAAGCAAGTTTCCGCACCAGAACTTATCATATTAAAAATATATATATATATATATATATATATATATATATATATATATATATATATAATAGATATCAAATACAGAGGAAGTGTCTAGGTCAAATGCGGTGGTATCTTAGTAATTTTGCGTATTTGTGAAACTTGAGTGTGTATTTTCTGTGCTTAAGGTGTGTGGTTTTAATAATTAAGGTATGTCAATTTAACACTTAAGGTGTATTAGTTATACGGTTGATAACTTAAGGTGTGTTATTTGTTGAAACCTAAGTTGCGTTATTCTAAAGTTTAAGGTGCGTCTTTTCAAAGGTTAAGGTGCGTCGTTTTAACACTTAAAGGTGTGTGATTTTACTACTTAAGTGTGTCTTTGTAACACTTCCGATGACCGTCGACGAAGGAAGAGGGTTCAGACCTAGGCGCGCTCCTTCTTCTAGTGACGAAACGACCGGTCGGCTGAGAGCTCTTCAATGTACGTCTCGTCTCTGCCATTTTAGCTTTTGTGAGGTAAGTATTATTTTTTAATTTTCAACTCTCTTCCTTCATTCTCCATATCTGTACAATCGGACCCAACAGATCTGATAGAGGAATAGCGGTGTGTGTGGAGAACTCTGTGAAATAGATATGAAATCCATGAAGAAGATAGCAGCGGCGGAGAGAGGAACAGCGGCAGCGGCGACGGTGCTGCGGTGGAGAGAGGAACAGCGGAGAGAAGATAGCATATCTTAAATTCCCTTCGTTCTTTTTTTTTTCTTTTTTTTTTTTTGTTTTTGTTTTGTGTTAGTGAATTTAGTAACTTATGATTTTGCTTATGATTTTGTGTTTGTGGTGTACCTGCTTCAAATTAAATTTCATTCTGAGATTCCCAGAAAAGCCAAAGAGAAGCTGCTATTTGTTGTGGGTTGTTGATTTTGATAGAATTTGTAAATTTTTATCATGCTCATTTGAGGATTTATTGATGATTTAAGGTTGGGCAGTGTGTATGTAAAATAAATCAAATGTTTATTTGTTGATAATTTAAGATGGCAATGTTTATGTAAAATGTTAATAATATATACTTTGTATCTATTAAAACTATATATAAAAATCTTTCGTGGCACCCTCTGGGAAGAGGGTGTAGCGGATTGTATTAATAATATCCACATTCCGCAACACCCTCTTCCCAGTGGGTGTCGCGAAAAGTCATTAATTAAAAAAAAATAAAAATGAATATTAGCTTTCCGATACACCTGTGGGGTGTAGCGGAAAGTCTTTACTTTTGCAGTCACTCACATCCGCTACACCGCTACAGGTGTAGCGGAAACACTTGTACAGGTGTAGTTTATGTGCCTTTTTTTACTAGTGTACGCTCGACAATCTCTATAAATACCCATCGCCTTTCCCCCTTCTTCTTTTCAGTTTCCTTCTCCTCCTCTTGACGTCTTCAATCCTTGCTTTCCAGGCCATCTTTCTCCTCTTCTGGTCACTCCCCTTTGCCGTCCGATCCATCGTCTCCTCCCTTTAAAGGTCAGTTTCTTTTACCCTTCTCCTTTTCTTTAGCGCTTTTAATCCCTTTGCAATGCCGTCCCTTGCCACTTCATCCTCTCGTTTCCAAGGAGACACCATTTTCCCAGAGACCTCATCTTCTTCTCGCCCGACGACCACCACCCAAACCACCTTCGTGGCCCAGATCATTGAGAAAGATTCGGCTTACTTTGAGGACTTGGACCGACCGATTTCTCATTGATCCTCTCTTGGCGCCATTGATTACAACCACGCCCACCGGTTACTTGGCCTGGCAACGGAGAATCAAGAAGCTGGTTAATGGCCAATCTTAGACCCACCAGCCCGTGGTTTCGTTAGTATCCATTACCAGTCGATTCACTATGGCTTCCGAGTCCTACACTTCCCCTTTCTCAACACTCTCTTGAACTACTACAGTTTGGTGCTCGGGCAACTGGTGACCAACTCATATCGCCTGGTGGTCAGTTTCTTCACCGTTTTCCATCGCCTCAAGAGGGAGGCTTCTCTAGCCCTCTTTCATCAGCTTTTCCAACTGATTACGATCGGTTCAGTGGCCCCTAGGTATGTACAAATCCGTGCTTGGGATGGTCGTAAATTTTTTGATAAGCTGGACTCCTCTCATAATGGCGGGAAAGATGAGTTCTTCTTTGTTCGATCGGCTACCCTGCACCTGGCCTTTGATTGCTCACTGGCTTAGGTTGCTTCCTGCTATCGCCTTGATAGAAGGCCGCCTTGCCCGGTTGACCTCGAGCAGCTGGTCAGGGCCTTGATTGAGGAACCCTTCTCGGCTCGTCGCTGGTCTCACCTGAGCGCCATGCATAGGGCTGGTCTATTGCCCGAAGGCGCGACTAACATAGGTTTGCCCTTTTCGGGTTTTTCTTGACTACTTGCCCATTGTTCAGGCTTCTTATGCTCTCACTTTCTCTTTTTTAGGCAATAATGACACCGAGAAGTCTTCTAGTGGTTTGGAAGAATAGGCTGAGCAAGATGAGCTGGTCGCTCATCATTTGCCCTCTCGCGCTACGGTGGCCACAACTAAAGAAGCTATCGCTCTTTCTTATGAAGGTGATCAACCACCCGCCTCCGTAGCTATGGTTGACCACAAAGCATTTCTTCGTGCACATGGATTAGCCCACCTGACTGCCGCTGAGAAGGGTAAAAATGTGGCAGTTGTTGGCTCCATACGACCCCTAAGCGTGCGCTGCTCGATCCCACTGGTCTTCGGTGGGTCCTCAACTGCTACCGCGCAGGCCGCCATTACAACTAGGCGGAGAAAGCTGACTCCCCAGACTGCGCCTTTTGCTCGTCGGTCGGGGAAGAAGCGCCCCCGCGAAAGTGTAATCGAGCACCCGGCTGCCAAGAGGATAGTGGTCGACCCGGTGGCCAACGAGGGTGATTCTATCCACAAGGGTAAATATCCAGTGGGTGAGTGGCTGGACAAGGTTATCTTTCCTCGCGACCTGGACTTTATTGAGTGGCAGGACGCCGAGGACCATCTATAGGGAGTCGCTCTTCAAACTTACCAGGTATTTATTCTATCTGGCCAGTCTTCCTTTTACTTTCATACTTAGTACTTTTTTTGGCTTTTAACCTTTCCCTTGCTCGCAGTCACTGATGGCTCAGCTCGCACCCCGTCGGCGCTAGAAGGCCATCCTTTCTGAGCTAGAAGTTCTGCACGCTGCTCGGGCAATTCATGACAAGCAAGTGGAGGAGATAAACCTCAAGCTAGCAACCGCCAACTCTACACTGGAAGCTGAGCAGCGATGCAACGAGCAATTGGTGTTGGATCTTCAGACTGCTTGCCTGGTTGTGCTAACTGTATATATAAAAGTGTCTTAGGCCTAAAGTCAATTTAGATGTTAAGCTCATTTTAGGCAGTTTGGATAATATTAAAAATATAAATTTGAATAAAAATTGAATAAATTTGTACACTACAATAACCTACACTTATTAAGGGTAATTAGACTTTTAAAAAGAAAGTGTAATAAATTGATGTCAATAATAAGCTACTAAAAGTAGCATTTTGATTTTCACCTTATTATGTCAATAAACTAAGTCAAAAAATTAGTTATGTCAATAAACTAAGTCAAAAAATTAGTTATGAAACATTCATATTAATTGTTTGATCAGTTAAAGGAAGCTAAGGGGAGTCATCTACCTTTCCTCTTATTATACGATGAATAATATTGAATAAATTATTGTAATAAAACTACACATATATAGTTTAACCACCACCTATTTCTTCGCAAACTTTGGTAAAACCCAATTGTAATACCATGGACCAGGATTCACCAACCCTGGTATAAAACTTATGTATATATAGTTAATATATTATTTTTCTTTAGTTAATAAATTATGTGTCTGTAAATAAATTGGAGGCACATAATTTGTTAACTACATACGCATAATATGTTAATTACATACACATAATATGCTAACTGTATATTATGTGTCTGTAATTAGCATATTTATGTGTCTATAATTAATGGATTATGTGCCTTCAATTTATTTATTTATATCAGCAAGATTATATATTAAATTTTTTCATAAAAGTAAATATTTCAAAAATTCATAATTATGATTTATGACAGAAATGTTGGATTAACTAGTGCAATAGCATATTATGTGCTTCAAGTTAGCATATTTATGTGTCTGTAAATGAATTATATGCCTTCAATTTATTTACAGAAACTCTAAACAACTAAAAATTGAAATACATATCAAAATTCAAAATTCTGGTTATAGGTAGTATCAATGCAGTGCATGTACAAGATCTCTGAATGGTCCTCCGATTCTTCAATTGATGTCTTGAACACTCCACTGAAGGGCCTTCGAAACTCAAGTAGCTTGATCTTCAAAGAAAGGCTTGTATATATAGCTTGTTCTTCGTTGAAGGACCTCTAGACTCAAATGGCTTGATATTCAATGGAGGGTTGGATCACCATGCCATCTTCATGGAGGGATTTTAGAAGTGTTTTATTTTCATGATCATGGTACTAATCTCTTGAATAAGCTTTAAAGCTTTCATAGATGTTCCCATGATGATTCTAGGATGAATGTGTGCTCCTATTTATAGTTAGGGTAAAAAGTTTTGATAAGTTCAAACTCTTTTGATATGGTCTAATTAAAAAAAATTAGATAATATCATTATTATCCAAAATATATTCAAATATTTTAATATTCAAAAATATTCATCCTTATCGAAATTTCCGTGTCACCCCCTCGAAACTTGCTTGTACGCCACTTGAAAACATATATGACTTGAAAATATGTAGTGCAAGGAAGGCTCGGCACTACATCTGAATATATAAGGCCATTTTAATTTCAACTCGTGCCAAGGAACCTTGATGGATATGGTTGTTTTGACTTGTGGCAAGGAGCTTTTGAGGATATGAAATAGTTTCGACTCGTGCTAGGGGGTATTTTTAACTTCCTCCATTTCAAATTTCATACAAGGTTTGGCCGCGTATCGGTTGAAATACATGTGCTTATGAAAAGATGAGAGACAGAGTTGTCCCACTAGGCGTGCCAATTTGTGAATAAAAAAAATTGAATTACATATTAAAATTCAAAATTATGGTTTCAATGCGGTGCGGGTACAAGATCTCTGGATGGTAGTCTGATTCTTCAATTGATGCCTTGAATACTCCACTGAAAGGCCTTCGAAACTCAAGTAGCTTGATCCTCAAAGAAGGGCTTGTTTATGTAGCTTGTTCTTCGTTGAAGGTCGTCCTCCGGACTCAAAGAGCTTGATCTTCATGGAGGGGTTTTAGAAGTATTTTATTTTCAGGATCATGGTGATTTCTTGAATAAGCTTCAAAGCTCTCAATGATGTTTCTAGGATGTTCCCATGATGATGATTCTTGGATGAATGAGTGCTCTTATTTGGCTATTTATAGTTAGGATAAGAGGAATTTTGATATATAGGTTCAAATTCTTTTGATATTATCTAATTAAATAAATTAAATAAATTAAACAATATACTCCCTCTATCCCATTTTACCTGTCCTATTTACTATTCATCGGTCAAACCAACTCTTTCTTCATTACTTATTTTCTTTAGTAATTTTTTATTATTTTTAAATTTAATTTTTTGTGTTTAATAGTATTTTTAATGTAGTTTCTAAATATATAAATTTTATATATTAATGCTAAACTTAATATTACTAAAAATTAGATTAAAAATAACTTCAGTCAAGTCTCATTAAACGAATCAGACAACCATTTTGACAATCGTTATACCCTGCACCACGGTGCACATAGCAATGTGCACCACGTACGTAAACGACGTCGTTTCGATGTTAGTGGACGCGGACGCGAATGACTCCAGGAAATTCATTATTTATAATACACATAATCATTATCTAGAATACACAGAACGTTTGCCTATAATACACATAATGTTTGCCCAGAATACACAGAATATTGACACAAAATACACAGATGTTAGTGGACGCAGACACGAATGACTCTAGTGAATTCATTATCTATAATACACATAATCATTATCTAGAATACACAGAACGTTTGCCTAGAATACACAGAATATTGACACAAAATACACAGAACTCATCATGCTAACATTCGAATGCACAAACACATCACAACCTGTGTTAATAACATGAATACACGGAATATTAACACAAAATACACAGAACTCATCATCATAAACATTCGAATGCACAAACACATCACAACATGTGTTACTAACATGAATACACAGAACGGTTGCCAAGAATACACAGAATGATTGCTTGGAATACACAGAATATTAACATAAATACAGAGATCGGCCGAAACGAAAAACATAATTTCCAAAAAAATGAACGGTTAATTTACAATGTTCAAAACAACGTCTTTTACGCACGTGGTGCACATTACTATGTGCACCATGGTGCACAGTATAATTTGCCCCATTTTGAAATGGAGGTAGTAATTATTATCTAAAATATATTTTAATATTTTAATATTTAAAAAATTCATTCTTACGTAATTTGTTTTTTTTTTTTTGAAAATTACGTAATTAATTGTATGCACATAATTCATTAATTTGAATCTTATTTTGAGTCATGGTACAAATGCAGCGTTGACTCTAATCCCTGGTATAATTTGTCGGTAAAACGTTGCACGGGCCTGTGCCAGCATTTACAAGAATCTGCTTTGGCCTCTATGCTTGCGCACTTCTTTCCTTCAACATCGTTCAATTCTCCCATTAAGTCATCTCTTAAGTCATTGTATGCATAAGTCTAAAATCATAAATATCTAGATCATCACAAAAGATATTGGCCCTGTTTGGTAAATAATTAGCCTATCAGTCAATTTTGGCTTATTTGATTATTATTAATTGTTTGACTTGGTTAAAAAATCAATATAAGTGTTTGGTTAATAAGCTTTTTGTAACTCCAAAATACTAAATTTAAAAAGCTATTCAAAACAACATTTTCAATTAGCCTTTTGAAAAAAAGAAATTATACCAAACAGCTATCAGCTAACAACTAATTTACCAAACATTTTTCTACAATCAGCTAATATTATCAATTAATTATATTATCTAACCTGATCAACTAACAGCCATTTACCAAACATGTCCATTAATTTTCTATTCAACAATAGAAAATTCATTTTAACTTGAACTTTAATAACTTAGGTTGTCCTCAACCCTGCCAATCTCCCCCTTTCTAATCTATGTGGCAAGGGAGAGTTTTTTTATTTATTATTATTTAATGCCATGTCTGTTGCAATAAGAGAGTGAAATTGCTAAATTAGCAAGAGGGGAGAGAATGAAAATGTGGGAGAAAAAGCATGGTAAATTTGATTTGTGTATTTTTTTTTAATCTTTTTTTATTTCCTATTATATTATTTAGTTATTTAGTTATTATATTTATAATATAATATGCAAATTTCAAATAGTGAAGAATTTACAAATTTGATGATGTGAAAGTGGGCCCCATTTTGAAAAGTGAGAGAAATTTTTAGGTTAAGGATAGCCTTAGTGTTAACACATTTATTACTAGCACGATGATTGGAATTTTAAAAGTATTACTGACTCTATTATAATTTAGTATATGTTCATACATACTTTCTCGATCTATTGAAAGATACACAAAGAGCCAAAAAGCCACACTGGGCTGAGTCAAGATCTGCAATGACTGAACCGAGCTTCCTCCTCTACTGGATCGTACCTGTGATCTCCAATTTGGAAGAGTCACTGAGGTGTCATTGATCGAGCTACAAAGCGTGAGACTTGGAATAAAAACTCTAAATAGTATGAATTAAATTTTAATTGTGCTTATAATAAACCACTTGTAAGGAATTATTATTTCGTAATTAAATGCTTTGATTTACAAGAAAACCAACAATCACTATTTGAAAATACGTTGGCCTGTTTGAATCGAAAAGGTCAACCGACCACTCCTCAAGGAATCAAAAAGTAATTAAGTACTATATATATATATATATATATTTTAATACTATTGACCCTGTTACATGTAGTATTGCCCCCAATGAGGCTCGAACCCATAACCTCCCACTAGGGAGAATCACTTCATGCCGCTTGACCACAAGGCCTTTGGCAATTAAGTACTATATATGTGCATCGTCTTGTGACCTTGATAATCAAATTTATAAATTTATAATTACTAAATTAATAATTTGACTAATTTAATTGGGGTTTTCTCCCATGTCCTAATGAGTTTTGATTGATATTAGCATGTGGCTGCCTTGATGTTGAAATAATTATTAGTCTAAAATGCCGCCATTACTCATTAGTATATATATAGGTAATGGAAAGATGGATCTTTTTTTTTTTTTTTTTCAATTTAAATAACTAAGATTTTTTTTTATTTTGTGCCGAATGTATCCTCGATCCCAAAATGATGGGTCATTTTATAATATTATGCTATATAATTTTTTTAGGACAATGAATGCTATATATAATCTATTTTATTACATATTTAAATAACTAATAATTAAATTATGCTTTTTTTTACAATGAATTTTTATGACCACCTTTGATAAATATATACTCCGAAATTTTCAGGTAATTGAAAAAAAAAAATTTAAAAAAAAAAGTATTCAGTATCATGGTAGTTGGCAGATCGAAAATAGACAATTTTTTTTAGTGACGAGAGAAACTCATAATCACTACCTAAGGATGTACATTGGGTAAATCCTGCCTTATGACCCTAGCCGACAAAAGACTACAAGGAGGTAAACCAACCTAGGTTGCCATATCTAACTAACTCGAACTAAGGAGGTTAATTTAATATGTCACTCTCATTAGGAGTCGAACTTATAACTTTGTGATTATCAAATCAATAGCCTGACCAATATGTGTCGTAGAAAATAGTCAATTTTTAGCAGACTAGCTAGTTGCTTTAAAATAAATTTATTTTGAATTATCTAATAGCAAAGTAACAAAACATCACATGTATTTAATAAAATTTTGGATACAATGTTATATCAATTGGATAAAAAATTATTTTAAGTCCACAACGGCTCCTTAAAGTGCACCCGCCCAAACGCACTCATAACTTTTTTATTCACAAAAATAAATACAACGTCATCATGATGTTTGTCTACGCTGGAAAGACATGATGCACGTGCTCAACAACGTTTTTTTTTTTTTTTGAAAGTACGTGCTCAACAACGTTAATCATAAGTTTTATTTTTTATTTTTTTTTATTCTTATTTTTTAATTTTTGATACTCTGATCGCATTCGCATTCGTTCTACATCCCTCCATAATGTGTTCTTCATTTTAGTATTTAATGTGTTCTTCATTTTAGTATTCCATAATTAAAAAATTAAATGGAATACTCTATTCGAAAATCGAAATTGATTCTAATGAATTTTATTTTTTTGACAAAAATTCTAATGAAAAATTGATCACATTAGAGCAACCTTAAAAGGGATTAAAAGGAATTTTTCAGATGTAAAATTTGAATGGGAGATTTGTTAATTAACAGATGATCGCGGGTGGGGTCGGTTTTTTCAAAAATTTTCTCATGCAAATGCAATATTCTTGTGAGACCAATTGAATAAATAAAAGAGTAGAGCATGCCCCTACAGGCATGTTTGAAAAAATTGTCAGGCGTTTGGGGAGCGTCTAGCGCCTAAGACGCCTAGGCAGTGATTAATCAGTGCCTAGGTGTCGGTGTGTTTTTTATTTTATTTTTTATTTTTTAAAAATCTGTTTAGGTATTCTTAATTTTTAAAGACTAATAGTTATAAAGTATATACTGCTTTAATAGTTAATACTAAATTATTAAATATTAACCTAAAAATATCTAGAGTTTGTACAATTTAGTGTAATTCGCTCAAAACGTTGTTGTTTTGAGTGATATAACCCAATAAAAATAAGAACACTAGTTAATTGGCCGACTAGTCGGTGCCTAGGAGGTCTAGTTGGCACCTAAGAGCCCAATGCGGTCAGTACTTAGGCGGCCTAGGCGGTCGCCTAGCCGGCCAACCACCTAGACCATCATTTAAGGTGATACGCAAGGCGGTCGACCAACACCTAGCGCCTAGCAGGCGAGGATTAATCGACACCTAGGTGGGATTTTTGCAACACTACCTACAGGTGCGCATAATAAGCTGGTCAATTTTTTTTTTACTTTTATATTTTCTTCTTTTTTCCTTTTTCTCTATCCCACAATCTTACATCGAATATAAACAACTTCAAAAAGAGAGAAAAAAAAACACAATTTATGAAGATGCTATTATGTTATCAACCATATGTAAGTATCTTATTAGTAGTTTTATAAAACTTCTATCAACAAATACTATTTATTTATGTTTGACATATGTATGGGCGTGGTCAAGTGGGATGAAATAGCTCTCAAGTTTTAGTGGATGTGGTATTGACTCTTTATGTCATACTACATTGTAGCAAAGTCAGTGAATTATTATATAAAAGCATCATTTACTCATAACACACCATCAAGTAGTGAATGCGGGTTTCTCTCATCACCAAAAACATAAACTATAAATGAAAAGCAAAAAATTAAAGAATTAAAAGAAAATAACACTTTTTAATTTGTCCCTAAATTAGAGAAAAATAACTATTTTCATCCTTCAATTATATCTCATAAGTATTTTATGTTCATCCATCGTTTGTGATTGTGTTTTTTTTCTGATTCTTTAATTTTGTTAGGGTTACATTATGGAACAAAAAATACAATTTAATAGATAATTAAGGAAATAATAAAAAGAAAGACTACGAACTTTATGCATAATTTAGAGGAAGAAAAAAAAAGTATTGGCCATCTGACCCTTGTTTGGTAATATAGTTAGCTTATCAGTTAATTTTCGCTTATTTGACTACTGTTAGATGTTTGAATTGGTTAAACAACCAATATAAATGTTTGATTAATTAGTTTTTTTGCTTCCAACACTAAAATTAAAAAAGCTACTCAAACCGATTTTTTCGATCAGCTTGTGACAAAGTCATTTTGCATGCAATCAGCTATCCGCTAACAATTAATTTACTAAACATCTTTCTATAATCCAATCTAATTAAACTCACTAACCCAATCAGCTAAGAGTTATCAACTAATAACTATTTACCAAACACCTCACTATTTGCAATCACTGTATATAACTATATATAGCCGTTTTCAAAAAAAAAAAAAAAACCTATATATAGCCGACGGCTGAAACAAATAGTATTAGTCGGTACGTAAATATAATGACTAATTTCGCCAAAGGATTAGAATGGAAGGTCGTATTTGGAGCAAGTTGAAGCCATATTCAGTGGGCGGCATAAATATTGTTTGGTTTAGACGCACTAAACCCTCATGTCAGGAGTCAGGACTCTAATTGCTCTGGTCAAACCTTTAAGACCTGTACTAGATTAGACCTCAAATTAGGGGAAAAAGCACTATGAAATGTTTTGCGATAGTTGATATCAGATAGATGGTTGGTTTATCTAACAATTGATTGCTGATTATGTGAGTTATTTTGATTAGTTTATAATATTAGCTGATTATAGAAAGATTGGTGTTTGGTAAATTAATTGTTTACTCTTAATTGATTACATGTAAAATCAACCTCTTTTTTTTTTTTTTTTTTTGAGTCTGTTACATGTAAAATCAACCTTAATTATGCATGTTTTGTGATATTTGTTTAATTCATAAATTATTTTAACAATTTATTATTATTATTTTTTTGAAAGTAAACAATTAATGCATTAAATCATGAGAAAGACAGTTTACAAGAAAAGTAGGCGGAATGTAAAACCATTCCCCACAACCTGACACCGAAAAGGCCTCCCTAGCAACAGTGTGGGTGACACAATTCGCATATCGTTTTACAAAACGAAATTCAACATCTTCAATCAACGATGCTAATTCTTTAATATCATTCACTAGAAGTCCAAAAGTAGAATTAAAAAAATAATAATAATAACATCAAAAACGAGTTGGGAGTCCATTTCTACATCAATATTCTCCAATCCAATGCCTTTTAACCAACTCAGGGTCTCACACTCTCATGTAAACAAATAGCTTCAGCCTCCTTAACGGTGTAAGACCCTAACATTTGGACATTCTCTTCGCTGCCAAGAAATTGCTGCCATCATCCCTTAAAACCCAGCCTAGACCCATAGCCGAATTAACATAATCAAATGCTGCATTTGTATTTAACTTCAGGCGTCCCCTTGCTGGCTGAACCTAATGACTATTCTCAGCAAATGTAATACTTACAAAACTTTGGGCGATTGCATGCTTCCAATTAGCTAAAAAAGTAAAGGCCCTTCTTAATATTAAATGCATGTCAAAATCAATCCCCTTCCATACAGCCTCATTCCTGCTACACTATATACCCAACAAGCCATGATAAACTTAGCTATCCTAGAAGATCACCACTCGAAAAATTTTGATATAACCAAAACCACTCAATAACATTATTACCATGCATGCATATGAGTTGCTCGTGGTAAACCGATTGCATTCCAGATTTTCATAGCCTCAGTACACTTAGCAAAAATATGACATGCTGATTCATCTTCACGCCTGCACATATGGCAAATTAATGAGCAGTGTATATGTTTAGAAGCTAAGGCATCCATTGTAGGTAAATAAAAAGAAACCAACTGCCAACAGAAATGTTTGACTTTCGGAGGTATATGTAAATTCTAGGGCTGTCAAAGTGGGCCGAAGCCTGCGGGCTGGCCCACACCCGCCCCACCGTGGGGCGGGTTAGGGCCACAAGAAAGATGGCCCGCGAAAATGCGGGCCTAACGGGCTTGCAACTCGCGTGGGTCGCGGGCCAACCCGCGGGCCAATTTAAAAAAAAAATTAAATATTCAAATGCTACACAGCAAGGCAGTACGCTGCCTTGCTGTGTAACAAAAAAATATATATATATATATAGGGTTGACTTCAGACAAGCTATTTAGGTGAGAAATACGAACAACGTGAGTGCACATAGTCTACTTCACGAATGTACACACCCTAAACTGTGTGCACTCATGTAGGCTAAGTGCACACACTTCGGGCTGTGTGCATCAGCGTAGTAAACTGTGTGCACTCACGTACTAGTTCGCATTTCTCACTTAAATAGCTTGTCTCATTTAATTATAATTATATATATATATATATTACAAAATTCAATTTTTAAAATTATTAAACACAAAAAAATTAATATTATTTGTAGACTTATTTTTTTAAACTTTGAATTAATATTAATTTTTGTTAAACTATAAAGTTGGATTGTAAATATGTAAGTTAGTATTTTTAGATTCTACTTATTTTTTAAACTTTGAAGTAATTTAAAAAAAAAAAATGCGGGCCGGCCCGCGGGGCCCGCGAACCCACGTGGGGCGGGTTAGAGTTGTATGAACCCTAGCCCGCGGGCCTGGCGGGCCGGCCCGCTTTGACAGTATTAGTAAATTCTACAATCTTGACCAAGGTTGCACATCATGCATCGTACTAATAAGCCGTCTATAACACGACTTAACAGTATAATCACCCTTTGGATCTTAATACCAATACCATGAGTCCGGGGGTTTTCGAAGGGTAGTAGGAATATCCATAATCAATTTTGCATCAAAAACATTAAAAAGATTCATAACATGGTTAACATTCCATCCCATACCTTGATCGTTAAAAAGGGTTACAACCGGGGCCTCCTTAACTTCCTCACTGTGCTAGTTTGCAGAACAACAACTAACATTTATCTCAGGTAACTAACTTATTTCAATTCTTATTATATTGCTATTATCTGTTTTCTAACTTGTATCTAAATTTCCAGACAAACACAAAGGTCTCTTGCCTGCAATTGAGGATGTACTACCATATGCCACACAGATTTTGTGTTAGGCATCTCCATTGGAACACGAAGCTAGCAGGTTTGTGAGCAAGGCAATGAAGGATCACTATGCACAGCAGCCATGGCAAACCGTGAACACTTTCACTGATGCTATGGAGGAAATTAAGAAGTTGGATGTGGAGGCATACAAATGGCTAGCAGAGAAACACCCTTCACAATGGTCAATGTCCCATTTCACCCCTTCTATTTGTGATATACTAGTGAACAATATATCTAAAAGTTTCAATCTCATGATATGAGATGCAAGGGCAAAACCACTAATTTCTTGAGTAGAATCTATTAGGAAGTTACTTCTGGCAAAACTATTTGAAAATAAACAAAAAGCTATGAACTGGAAGGGGCTATTCTACCCTGCAATTATTAAAAAAAAAAAATTGCCTTAGTTGAGAGGCTGTTGCTGGATGTTTAGGGGCTCAAAGTGATGAAAATCTATTTGAGATAAGGTTCATGGTAGGGTTAGAGGGGTTAGAGCAACAAACTGTGAATTTGTTGAGGGGTAGGCGTAGTTGTAGTTGTAGGAGATGGGACTTAACTGGGATACCTTGTAAACATGTTGTGTGTGCAATTTGAATGAAACATGGAAAAAGGGTTTGTGCATCATTATGTTATACCTTTGCTACTCAATAAGCAATTACTTGAATACCTATGGAGGTAGGATAAAGCCACTTGCTAGTCCTATTAATTGGCCAAGGTCAAACAAGGAACCATCGTTGCCCCCACTATACACAAGCAAGCCTAGCAGACCAAAAAAATTGAGAAGCAAGGGCAAAGATGATCTAACCAAGGATGGGACACATGTGAACCATAGCTTGCTAGTTAAACATTGCAGGAAATGCAATAAGACTGAGCATAACTCTATAACATGCCCTAAAGATCCTATTGCAAAACAAAGAAAGGTAATGGTATAATCTACATTTAATGTATGCATATATTTATTATATTGGAAATACATCAATCCATTTTTCCTTGTCATTTAGCTCAATCCAAGAAAAAGGAATAGGAAAACCAAATCTATTGTAGCTCAATCCAGTTATGTACCTCAATCCAGTTCTACACAACCTCAATCTAGTTCTATACCTCCTATTGCAGCAGAAGACGATATTGAATTCTGGAATGAAGCAGCAGAGGTGGCAACATTGTATGATGGACCTGAACCTGTTGTTACAGCCCGCCTGAAGTAATCTCAATTACACAGCCAGAGATTGCCCTTTGCAGCACTCAACAAGAAGAAATTGGACCATTACCCAGCAAGAATATTTGTCCAGGACCTCCTCCCAAAAGGTCTAGATTAGGGTTGACATCAAGGAAGAAATTACTTGTTAGGAATGGACCTCTGACAAGATCTAGGACGACACTGAAATCAAGGTTCACCAACACCTTTGACAAACCTGTGCAAATTGATTGAATATGAATCACTAATGCTTTTTTGGTACTGTATATGTATGGCAATGTTGATTCTTGTGGACCACTTTTTTTTGGTATTATATATGTATGCTAGGGTTGATCTTTGTGGTGTGGGTTTTTTGGTATTATGTATGATAGTGTTCATCAACCTTATTTGGTAACATGTGGTTTTTTTTTTTGGCACAATGACATTGTATCAGCCTTATTATTGGCATACATAAAATGGTTGTTATTGGTAGTCTTCCATTATTGACATTAAGTATACTTATTTGTTATGTTTTTACCTTATTGGCAGCCTTCTATTATTGACATTAAGTATACTTGTTTGTTATGTTTTTACTTTATTAGCTGCCTTCCATTATTGAAAGGAAATGTAGTTGTGTTTCTTTTGGTTTTAGCTTAAATAACACAGTGACACAATGGCACTACCATTGTCAATCCAAATAAAAAAATATTCCATTGACAAATCAAAAGAGTACATTGTTCACTACAAAACATTGACATTACCAAACCAAACAACAATTATGAAAACATATACAAATTGTTCCCTACAGATACAACAATTGAAAGATAACCAATTAACAGTACAATAAGGGAAACTATAAGCATCATCATCATGGATCTACATTTTCTACTCCTACGATTACCTTTCATTTCACTATCTTCCCATCTTCTCAACTTGCATTTTAAATTTGCTATTTCTCCTTCATTTTTGCTAATAGGCCCGGTATAATCCTCTTTGACCTAGGGCACATTGGGGGGTCGTACCAAGCCACAAATCCATCCTGACAAAATTTCAAAAATTTAAAAAATATAAAGTTAATGATTTTCCTTCGAACAATTTTGCTTCCTCCTTTAGATCCTTGCATTTTCCTTTGAACAATTTTGCTTCGACTCTAACCGACAAATTCAGTTCCTATATGAAAGAGAACAAATTTGCTTTGTGAAATTTGCAATCAAGAACAAAATACTTAGGGATGGAATAAAGAGAAGGAGATATCGTGAAATGATGCAATTACCCCCTTTCAAACGACCTTCAAACGAAAATACAGACGGAAGACTAAAATTGTCCCTGTCACAATAACTCTAATCCATAAATTGTCCAAATTTTTAATGGAAGACTAAAATTTCTCCATGCCACTATAAGTCTAGGACCAAAAAAGAAATTCATTGTAATTACAAAGAAATACTCTGTAGTTAATAACAATTTAGTATTAAAAATATAAATTCAAATAAGAAGAGAAGAGCAAATTCCGCTTTTAGTCCTCGACTATTGTGACATTGCCACATTTAGTCCTATTCTTTTAATTTTGTCATATTACATCCTTAACTTTGAACAAGTTCCACTTTTAGTCCTCGGCTATTGTGTCATCGCCACATTTAGTCCTATTCTTTTAATTTTGCCATATTACATCCATGACTTTGAGCAACTCACACATTTAGTTCTTGACTATTATGACATTGCCACATTTAGTCCTATTCTTTTAATTTTTTCATATTACATTCATGACTTTATATGAGTTACGATAGGTATATAGATTTTTTTCTTTTGTTATATGTCAATTTAAGGATATCACTGTATTTCAATATCGTAACTCATATTTCTAACGGTAAAATAATGGAATTTTTAACGGAAGATTAATGGTGGCAATCAAATGAAATATGAAAAAATTAAAAGAATAGGACTAAATGTGGCAAATCCATAATAGTCGAGGACTAAAAGTGAAAGTTGCTCAAAGTCATGGATGTATTATGACAAAATTAAAATAGTAGGACTGAATGTGACAATGACACAATAGTCAAGGACTAAAAGTGGAAGTTGTTCAAAGTCATGGGTGTAATATGGCAAAATTAAAAGAATATGACTAAATGTGGCAATGCCACAATAGTCGATGACTAAAAATGTAATTTGCTCAGAAGAGAATAAACATAAGTTATTAATAATAATTCAACATAGCAGTCAATATGTAGATTTGGGATCAAATGTGGTAGGCTTCCTAAGTGCGGATGTGCAGATTCATCTGATCTGTCCATCTAAAGCATGATTAAAGGCCAAAATTCAATGAAAAGAGGAAAAATATGGTGGCATATTTGTAATTTTCTGTAAATATGATTGGATTGATGGTGCAATTGGAAATGCTTTATGGTACATTTGGAAATGCTTCACAGTGCATTTGGAAATGCTTCACGTTGCATTTAGAATTTGGAAATGCTTGGTGATGTATTGAGACTGCTTGACAGTGCATTTGGAAACTCTTGCGATGAAATAGGAGATGAAGGTGATGGGAATTAGGTAGAACATGCCTTCTATGTACTCAAAGCATTCCCAAATACATTGTTAAGCATTTCCAAATTTATCGTCAAGCAATTCCAAAATGCACCATCAAGCATTCTGAAAATGCATCGTCAAGCATTTTACAAGTGCACCCGTCAAGAATTTTCAAGTGCACCATCAAACATTTCTAAGTGCACTATCATTGCAGAAAATTACAAAAATGTCACCGCATTTTTTTTTCTCTTATCATTGATTTTCAACTATTGATCGTGTTAAGATGGATGGACCATATATGTCCACACTTGAACCTGGCCCTATATATAGGACGAATTCATTTTTATAAATATTACAAACTTCAAAAGTTTGTAATATTTATGAAAATGACCTTGCTCTTTTTTTAATTGATTTCTTATCCATCAGATCTTGCAAATCGATTGTTTGAATTTGTCCACAAATTCTTATATATATATATATATATACACACACACACACACACACACACTGTGATGGACTGAGAGTCAATTAAAATATCGGGCTTTAGATGAGTTTTAATGATATTAAAAATGTAAATTAGAATAAAAATTGAATAAATATAAATGCTATAAGGGAAAATGATGATTTAAGTCCATGAATTATTACCATATACAATTTTTCCTTTTAATATGTGTAGTTTTACTAACCACTAACATATTTTATTAAAATTAACATTGCACTTTGATTTTTCAAATCACTGAAGTACATATTAGTTATTTCATAAAGGTTTTTTTTTTTTTTTGTGAAATTCATCTACTAAATCTTCATAAGTACTAATTCTCTTAATTCATTTATAATAATGAATTATTAAGTTTCTAAGATATATAAACATATATCTACTTTTTAAAGTTAAATGTGAATTTTTTGATTAGAAACTGAATTTAACTTTCTAAATAATTAATCTATAGTGATATTTATTTGCTTGATTGCATATTTCTACAATAGTGTAGTATATGTTGAATATGCCTTATTGCTAATGCTTTTATTTCTTACAAAGATTTTTGAAGAACATTAAAGCAAAATGGATGCTCAAATGACAAACATTAATTTGTAAATTATAATATGTATATTCATATTAGGTTTTCCTATCAACTTTTTTCTTTAAGTGAACAAACTATTTCATATCAATTTTTTATATAAGTTAATGATCTAATATGCTTGTTTTTTGTGATGTCTTGCTGTAAATGAAATTTTGAAAATGAAATTGGTTGTATGGTAATATCACTATTGTTGTTTAAAAAAAAACCCGAAATGGCATATGAATTGAAAGTGTTTATAGATTGAAGAACCCTTCTAGCTTATTGACATGGAAACAACAAAATACTTAGATCCATAAGAACTCACTAGAAGTAAATCAACCAGATAGTTGATATATACCACATGGTAATTGGGTTGACTTTTTAGTCAAATCACTCAATCGGTAACGTTGTCTAGAATGTAGGTTGTAGTTTAAGTGAGTAGATACCACAAAGTTCAAATTGGAGATGTGACCCAGTCACATGGTTAGTAAAGTGATTGAGCTATTCCAACTGCTTGGTCATCAAGAGCATGTTGCAAAGGTTTCTGTATATTTAGGTACATTAACAGTGGAAGATTTTCCACTCTTGGTCAAAACAAGTATTGGACTTGTGAAATACCTTGAGACTTGTGGGTGGCTAGGTGATAAAAACATAATTTCTCTCAACTTGTATTTGGAGTGTGTTAGGAACCCTTTGTACTTAGATTTTGATGATACCAAACTTAGTAGTTTAGACCCCTAAATTCGTCTGTCAGGTCGAGTCTTTAAGTTGAATGAATTGATAGTCGAATCGTTAATCAGAAGAGCTGTCAACATGAATTCGTGGACATTAACTTGACATACCTCATTCAACATCGACGAATCATGAAAGACCGAAGACTTGAAGACATGAAGTTCAGAAGACAAAGGCCAAGATGTTACCAAAAGACCGAACCATAGAAGTGTCCATCTCTTGAAGTTTATCAAGGCCGAATGACAAAGAACGATCATTCGTGGAGTTATGGGGCGGATGATAAAGTCAATCATTTGTAGTTGAGCAACGAAGACATGAGTCGTTACACGATTCATTTGGACTAGCCAAAAACATTCACTGAGCGATTTTCTATCTAAAGCCTAAAGTCTGGGATGTTTTGTCTTGGACAAACCGAGTTCTAAGAACAGATACCAAAGTTAACTTTCATTAAATACCATGTCCTTTTGCGCAGAACTATAAGATAAAAAGTCTGCATGCATTAAGGTTAAAACGACTAGAAAGTACTGACACCCACATGTGCTCAATACTCACTAGTCAAATGTGGTTTGAAATTTTGTCTTCCCTCCAATGGAATAAATTTCCTCACCTATAAATATCCCTTTCCCCTTTAGAAGGAGGTGTTGGTCATTCTAAAAACATACAAGCTTTCAAAAAGTTTAAGTTTACAAGTTGCAAGCGACCAGTGATTGAGAAGAGAGAAATAGTTTCAAAGATTCACATCTAGAACTCTAAGAAATCTTGAGTTGCTTCAATGAACACATTTAGACTCATTTAAGCCAAGATTTCAGTTGTAGAAATAAGGAAACCCTTTCTTCAAACAACACTCTATACTTGGAGAAGTAGAAAGAGGCAGAGTATACTCGAGGAGTTGAAAAACCTGTGGTGCAAGTTTGCTATCCAACTTTGTGATTAAGGAGGCAGACTTGGTGGTGATATTGTACTAAAGAAGAAATTAGTGCAATCCTTCACGAGTTGTGAAGAAGAGTGGACTAGGTGATGACTCCATTTCTAAATACCTTTTTGCCCCCTCTTTCATCTATTTTTGTAGTTAAGTGTTTATACTTGAGTGGGATTTATTACTTGGTTGTGTGTTTTTGTGGTTATAGGTGAAATTCTTCACAACAAGTGGTAAAGGAAGCAGTTTGGAAAGCTTTGGATCAATTTTGGTAGCTTAGGATCTCACTCAAGGAGGAAGAAAAGCAGCGGAGCGCAAAATGGAGCAGGAAAAATTACTAAAAAAATGAAATGGGTAGTGACACGGCCGTGTCCCTACCCGTTTTGGTCCGCCCTAAAACTGATCACCAAAATGGGTACTGACATGGCCGTGTCCCTGCCCGTTTTGGTCTGTGCTGTTCTGTTTAAGCGCGTTTTTGCTGCATTTTTTGGGAACTCGGAACCCTAGCTAGTTTAGACTCTCTCTCTAATATTTTCATTAGCCATTTTTAGCTTAGAATAGCTTAGATTGACATTGTAGAACACTTTGCAAGCATCTTTTGGTGGTTTTGGAAGGGATTCCAACAACATCTCTCCATCATTAATAGTAAAACTCTTACTTCCTCTTCTTCAAGTGTTTTTACATTTATTGCATATTTATGTTTTCCTTGTTGAATCTTGCTATGTTTACCTTAAATATGAGTGAGTAGTCTTTCATATGGGTTAGATTTGGTGTTTATTACTCTTATTGATGCTAGTTAGATGATTATTGCATAAAGGGGATGAACACCCATTTAGGGTTCTTGAGTTTGAATTGGATTTATTTTTATCTTTCAATGATTAGTTGCGCAATGATTGTTGTTTGTCTTTGGAATGTCTTCCATCAGAATAGGAATTGGATGGGAGACTTGAGCCAACCCAATCTCAAACCCATTTTCTCTTCTATGGAAATAGGGGTAGAATTGGGGCTTAAATAGCTTTTGTTCTTCAAGAACTTAGGTTGATACACCATGGGAATGGGGCAACCTTTGTTCTAATCCTTGTGGAAACTTGAATTCTTTTGTGCTAGCATCAAGAACCTAGGGTTATTGTTCATCCCCCAACTCAAGTGTTAATGCATCAATAGAGTAATACACCTAATCTAACCCATTCTTCCCAATAGATTTTAATCCTAGTTTAGGCTTGTTTTCCCTTATATCCATAATTCCAAAATTACTTCTTAGTTGTTATACTTTAATCCTTAAAATGGTTGCTTGGATCCTTATGGGTTTCAAGACCTTGGTGACTAGAGTCTAGGTGATTAATCCTTACGTGCCATAAAATCCAATCCTCGTGGTTCGACTTTACACCCATTTTCACACCCCGCTCGCACTACATCACTAGGCTTCATTAACAGCCGAACCACTATAAAAATCCACACACTCTCTCTCTTTACTTATTTGCATTACTTTCTAATTGCATCTTATCTCATCGACCAAGCCATATCATTTTACATAATCAATCAAACATGCAAAATCAATCTAAAAGAAACCAAGTTTTTTCGCTGCATATCTAACTCTAACCGAATCCTTAATCACATTTCTTATGAAAGAGTATTGGTTCATGAATAAAATTTTCAAAACACTAGTGAGTTTATTCACCCCAACCTCTAGACTCAATCCTTTATCTATTCGGGACCAACAAGTGGCATTAGAGTACTTTTCTTGACTGGTAAGCACTCTATGAGTACTTCCTGATGATCTCATTTCAAATATAAAAAAATCTCATTTTACTTTGCACGATCATTTTGAAATGGATCATCATCATCATCATCATATCATTCTAGGTGAAAGAGAGTAATTTTTTTTTTGTGGTGAGGTGGAATGAAGGTCGTAAAACGAGGAAAAGAGAATTCCCCGAGTGTCGTGATCTCAAGGAAGGTAAATTGGAGTTGAATAACGTGTTGGCATTTGGGAAGTTAAGAGGCAAGAGTTACATGAATGGCTAGAGAATGCAAAGGTCATATGAACAAAGTGGCACTAAAACTAAATAAGGTAAACTATGAAAGGGAAACGGGGATTGAGACTCTTGACTAGCACATGTGGTCGACACTACTAATGGGTTTGCAAACAACGTGATTCGGACTTGACTAGGGAGTTCATGGTACATCACCAAGTAGCATCACACTCGGACTCCCACATCCTCAGTCGGTTGGGGCATTTCATCGAACACCTTGTCTACCACTCCTCTCGGGCCTCATCCTCCCGGATAGAGGGCGGGGATGTGGATGAGTTGGACTCGTGAGAGGCCGTTATCGTGCACACACTCACTTTCACAGGGTTTGCTACCAAATGTGGCCACACTTAGGCACAAAGCATATCAAACATCAACCACACAAGTATTTGAATCCAAGTTCATCAAGCTTACAATTTTTAGGAAATATCTTAACAAGTCAACCACACAACTAGCTTTGGGGCCACCAATCCCCTAATCTAACCTAAGCTAACATCATTCAAAGCAAAAGAAATAAACAAGAAATAACAATACAAGATAAAAAGGAAATGACAATGAAATTAACTAAAACAAGAATAGAGAAAAGTTACCACATGGATCTAAGATATCCTATTACATCTTCACTCTCATCCATCTAGCTAAATCTACCATGGAAGAACTAATCTAAGCTAAGGAAATGGGGGATTTCCTCCAAAGGGGAGAAAGCAAATGAAATCAGATTTGGAAAATGGGCCTCCTTTTTAAAAAAATGCAGGGGAAGGGTTTAAATAGCCAACTCAAAGTCAAAATCCCGAAATTGCCCTTAATGGCCTGAACCACGTTGCATTCAGGCGTGGATGCGTACTGGAATCGATCCATGCAACCTCCACGCGTGGAACAAGCGTGGTTTGATCCTGCCCGGTTACTTCTTTGTTTGTTGCTTATTTTCGGCCTCGGATCCTATTCTGTCCTGTAGAAATGACTTCGAAACACACTATAAAATAGAGTTTGCAAATTTGATCACATCAGAGTCTTTTACGCATGAATTGATTACAAAAGGGTGCTAAAACTACGCAATAATGTCCTATGATTGACCCTAATCTCGACTATTCTTGGCGCTTATCACTAGGTATCTTATGTTTAACTTGTTGAAGTTTGACGACTAGAAGGTGCAAATGCAGGCACATCTCTCTGCGATATACGATGAAATGTGAGTCGTCATATCTGATGGTCCCATAGAAATTCTAACGGTTAATACTAACCGAGCAGGAGAAGGAAAAGGAGCACCTGAACTCATTACCAAAGCAAACTCCGCTTACAATGCTGAAGAAAGGACTCGTAGCAACTTGGATAACATTGCACGAGACATTTTCTTGACGAAACATTTTATTCCAAGAGTGAGAATGTGCAAGACGACAAAGGAGATCTGGAAAACTCTCATGCTCATAAGCGAAGGTGATGAGCAAGAGAAGGAGAACAAGTTAACCATCGCTATGAACAACTTAAAGGACTTCAAGATGGGAGCGACCGAGTCCATCACGGAAATGGAAACCAGATTCATGAGGTTGCTGAGTGAGGTGGCTAACCTTGGCAAAGAGCTGACACAAAAGGAGATCAACCTAAAGATCCTTCGAGGCCTTCCCAAGTCATCGGAAATAAAGGTTATAGCTATGAGAGATCATTGAGATCTCAAGTTCACCCACACCACGCAGATCTTTAATGACTTGAAGGCATATGAATTCGAGCGTGAGTCCATACACGAAATAGAACTAGAGACAAGGAGTGTGGCATCAGTTGCAAGCCAGCAACCATCCACATCGTCAAGGTGGAATTATAACCCTACTAAATTTTTATCTGATGAACAATTTGCTTTATTATTAGGAAGTTCAAAAGATTCATGAGGAAGAATCAATCTCATGACAACTCGGTCACACCAAGCTCATTTGGCTGAAAGAACAACGAAAGGACGAATCAATTAAGGATTCGTGGAACCCAAAGAGTCTTAGATGCTATGCTATAACTGTCGGAGGCCTGGTCACTACAAGGTAGAATGCCCCTACCAAGTGGTCCGCAAACACTGGGATCAAGCAAGAGGATCTGGCAAACAAAATAGCACGAGGAATTCTCCAGCAGAGACAAGTGGATGTAGCACCAATCACTCGGGTGGTCACTAGAAGGGTGAACGTAGAAGGAAGGCACTGGCTGTTGAAGAGACAACCAAGAAGGTTGTAGTCGTGCTATGCACTTCCAGTTCAAGCTCAGAAAGCGAAAACTCAGGAGATGAGAAGGGACTCATCTGCCTCTACAGTCAACAAGAATATGACAAGGACATGTGCCTCATGGCAAATGATGAAGACGTAAATGCTCAAGTCTCCTCTACTGAATGCGATTCCGATTCTAGTTGTAATGAAGATCTTATGGATTCAGTTCTCAAACTGATGAAGGACTTCAAAGTTGTGAAAAACACTCACTTTAAACTGAAAGAAGCGAATGCTCTACTTTTGGCCGAATGAGAAGGTCTCAAAAGCATTGTGCTAAAAAATAGTGAGATGCTAAGTTCGATGGGTCAGTTCAAGAAGAAAATTTTCTTACTCAAAGAAGAGTGCAAAGTAAGAGAAGTGTTAGAGCAAAATTTGCGTAAGGTCATTGCGACATTTACTAATTCGTCTAAAATAATAGACCGAATGGTAGATGATCAAAAACCATCTGGGAATAGAGCTAGACTTGGCTACAATTCCAACTCTCAAGCACAAGTCCTACTGACCAAATCCTCATACCCTTCTACTTGTGGAGGTTTAAAGTCTGTGTTCATTCAAGGTCAAACCTTGAAAACCCGAGTCGGTGATAGTTGTTGAGATGGGAAAGAGACCACAAACAACAAGCCAACCAAAAAGAAAGGTTGTACAATGATTTGTGGAATCATCAAGAAGGAATTTCTCCCATGGTACCCCGAGGATTGCTCAATACACGAATCGGTATAGACCTAGCTATGGTAACCCGAATGGTTACTACACAAATGGTCAACCAAATAGAGATAACCGATTGAAGGTTAATCCCAACAATAAGAAGAGGCGAAACCATTCATAGAGGCGACGCAATGGTCGATCTCAAGGAAAGCCGAGGCATTACCCAAATGGTCAATTCAATCATGGGTTAGCCAAACCTCAAAGACCATCTAGAAGGTCAATGAGAGGTGCCGAAAAAATCTTCCCTTCCGATGAGGACTGCTTTATGGTCCATGAGCCGATGAAAAAAGCGCAATTTCAATGGCATCATAGACATAGACAAACATTTTATTCTACGGTGCATAGCAATGTGCCAAAACCCCAATTTCAAAAGATATATGTACCTAAAAAACCCCAAAAATTTTATAGCATGCCGTATGATTATCAAGTTTTTAATAGCTATAGAGGACTGAGAATAAGCCTAACAAGCTCTAGGTTCGCATGGATGCCTGAGCTTACCGCTAACCTAGAAAGACCCAAGAAGGTATGGATACCTAAGATGAATTAATCTTTGATCGCTGTAAGCAAGACCAATTGGTATGTAGATAGCGGTTGCTCAAGGCATATGACTGGAAACAAATCAAAATTGAGCAACTGCCAAGAAATAGATGGTCCTAAAGTAGGTTTTAGAAGCGAATCGAGTGGCAAAACCAAGGGTGTTGACGACATCAACAAAAATAGACTCAAAATTCGGGATGTATCTTATGTAGAAGGATTATGATTTAACCTATTAAGCACAAGCCACTTTTGCTACAAGGGATATAAAGTGGAATTCTTCAAGGATAAATGATGTGTAATTAGTGAAGATAATGGACAAATAGTTATTTTAGCGAGGAGAATAAAGAACATGTATTTTGTCGCATGGGAATCGGCAAGGCCGAATGTATGCCTAGTAGCTAAAGGTAAAAATGACTTGAGTTAGGAATGACATCATAAATTTAACCATCTCAACTTCAAAGCCATTAACAAGCTAGATAGAGGAGCCTTAGTAGAGGGACTACCAAAAGTGACTTTCAACAAGGATAAGATTTGTGAAGCCTGTCAAAAGGGAAAGCAAATAAAGTTCTCGTTCAAGTCAAAATCTTGTGACACAAACTCTAGACCTTTGAGTTTATTGCACATGGATTTGTTCAGTCCAATCGACCTAGTTAGTTTAAGTCGTCGAAAGTATACTCTAGTAGTAGTAGATGACTACACTCGGTATACTTGGGAATTGTTTGTCCCGATAAGGCGGTAAAAGTCTAGAGGGGGGGGGGGGGGGGGAATAGACTTTTATGACAATTTAAAACTTTATAACACTTTGGTAACTTCAACTCTAAGTAATAAGATAAACAAATAACCAACTTAGTGTTCGCAGCAAAAAATAAATATAGTAAAGTGCTATAGCTAAAACCACGTAAAAATGAAGAGTTCTTTCACATGAAATACGTTGGAAACTCTTGAAATAGCTAAAATAATAAGTATGTAAAAATTTTGTTCACATGCAGACGTGGGAATATCAAACCTAGATGAATAATTCTAAGCAGTGAATAGAGAGTTACGAAATATTTGAGCAAATACTAATAGGATGAGTCAAGTATGAATTATACCTTGCATGCACATGTGATGACACGAAATCCTAGATACTAAGATGTTCAAGATGACAATATAAATTATGTACGAGATGATCCAAATAAGTATGCACAAATCAAATATAAGCAAGTAAAATAAATGGACAGAGAGATTTATAGTAGTTCAGAGGTGGTGTAATCCTCCTTATCCACTATTCTCCTTTCACTCCAAAGAGAGATTTCACTATCTTCAATCACCTAGATACAATAGTGACAAATGCCATTCTAGCACTTCTACAACTCCTGGTGTCTCACACACAACTACACTCAATCCCGAGTGTCTCGCACAAAGCTACACTCAGTTCCGAGTATCTTGCACAAAGCAATACTCATACATCGACCAAGTGTCTTGCACACAGCTACACTTAGTTTCCCTTCGAGTGTTTCGCACAAAGCCACAATAGGGGCATTTGGGTCTTTATACACATTATTCCTTATCATTCTAAAACCAACCAAACAACAGAATATATCTTCCTAGTAACTTATTTTTCACCAACCAAACAACATAATTTATCTTTCTGGTAACTACTCTTCTACGGAATTTCACTTCCACTTCCCTTTTCCGCGAACCAAACGAGCCCTTAGTGCTAGTGGGAAGCTTGCCATTAGAACTTGAAGCTTGTGATCCTTGGTTCCCCACCCTGTGACCTTGAGCTTAAAGGCTATCCATTTGGACTTGCAACTTGATTATGATATTCATTTGAGACATCATCATTTCATTAGATCCATTGTGCATAGAGTGTAGAAAGCAGTGGACCTAGGGACTAACTAGCAACTCGTGACTTATCCCATTTAGCAATTTTCGGGTAGGAGTTATGCGAGTTTAGTTCGGGTGTAAATTAGAAACTTAATGTATTTTTAAAAAAAAGAAAAAGAAAAAAAAAGAAGAGAATTGCCTATTTCAGTTAATTCCTCGGGGTTTATTGTTCACAGTACAAAATACAGTTACCGGTAGTTACTTTCTTCTGCGAAATAAAAGCCGGCCTGAAATCTCATTTACCGATCAAATTCTTTTTCTGTATGGAAAATTTCGAAATGGTTTACCATAAATCCTGACGCTATCGAGGCGGGAAAAGGCGTGGAGATGTGGGTGTCGGTGATAGTGTTTCTTCTTGGGGCGCTGACGGTCGTCGGAGCGGAAGCCCTGGGAGCCGTCATTTTGATACGATGGTTGAATCGGAAGTTAGCTCGAGAAGTAGCAAGATCCAAGATCGTCAGAGAGCAATCAAGTCCGGGAAATATTGATCCCTCTTCCCGCAGAAAGCAGGCTGGTCACTTTCCTTGCTCTTTTCTCTTCGATTCTTTAACTTTATGGGACGTTTTCTTTGCGAAGTTTAGTGCAATTTGAAATTATTCTGAGGTAATTTCGGGTTGGTGTTCTTGTTTGTACTCAAAGAATGGAAATTAGACGTGCCGAAACCCTAAAAAATTGTTAAGGAGTGGAATAGGCGTTTGTTTCCAAAATTTGGGATTTTGATGAAATTAATATTGGGAGTGCTCATTAACTACTTCTTGTATATCTTGTTTAGAGGCTAAATAATCTTTTTATGCACATTAAGACTATGACTGCTTTCATTTTTCCTCTAGGGGGTATTCATTTGGTCTTGCTGCAGCCTAGAATCTATTATGGAACTTCTTAAATGGTGGCAGCTTCATAGGAAAAGGAAAAATAAGTAGAGAATAGAGTCTTCCTTGCTTTGTCTGGTCAGTCTGGAAAGAAAGGAACAAAAGATTTTTTGAAGGTTCCCAAAGGAACATTGAGATTTGAGAAACGTATTACTCTTGGATACAAGGGATGTCTCCTAGTAGTGCCTTCTCCTTGTGAAATAAATGTAGAAGAAGAGTAGGAAGGGGAGAAAATGAACTAATATTCCTTTCCTGTATGGAGTAATTGACATGAGAAATATATGTATATTATACGTACATATCTACCCTGATTCCGTGTTTTCTTTACTGCCTGATTGATTTCCTAGATAGGTGTATGTTCTGCTCATTATAATCATGGGTGTTACCCAACCCCGGGTACCTTTTTTATACAATCCCTTCACGTATAGAAATATTATAAAAGTATGGGGTAGTGTTGAAAAGTATGTCATAGACGTGGGCAGTGGTTCTTGATATAAACATTTTAATTTTTGTTAATTTCTTGACTTTCATGTATGTTTCCTGTACTTCTCATTTTGGTGGTATCCTGTTCTCCAATGTGTATGTGGTTTCAATTTCTAATCACTAACCGCCTAAGCATTGATGCAAACATTGATAACTTGTTGAGAGGTCCCATCGTCAGTTGGACTTGTTGGGCCGTCTTCAATTTACTATACTGGTATTTACTTTCACCTCCATACTAAGTTTATTCCAAAGATTAATTGTTCAATCTCGCCCCTCCCCCTCTCTGTTATAATACTACCACTGGGATTAGGTGTGTGGGGCCACACCTAATTCCAGGCTCTTTAAAAGAAACCAAACAAGAGATTGGGGGCATTGCCCTAAATCCCTAATTGAAGGAACCAAACAATGACTCAGGGGATGGTGTACTCAAAACTATTTTTTCTTGATGGAGAGATTCCTTTTTACTGCCATTGAATTTGCATAGGCATTTCATATAATTAATACATGAGCACTTAAGAATGTATTATATGCAATCATCAGCAAAAATAATTTGGTTTATAACATATTTTTATTCAAGTAGCTTTATTCTCATGTTGATGGTTGCCTACAGTTTCATCTACTGTCTTTTAGGGCTTTGTCTGGGTTCTAGATGCAGAAAAAATCCCAAGAGCTTCTCCTTTGGACAAAGCTTTGAGACAGCAAAAGGGAAAAAAAGAGATCTTGGAGGTTACACCTATAAAGAAATATGCAAAATTGAGGGATCATTTTCTCATTTTAACAGAATCAGATGCTTCTCACACAGAAATTGAACTTAAGGGTTGTACAATAGCAGCTGTATCTGCATCAGACTTGTCCTCGAGAAAATGGTAACTCAGAATTTACTATACACAGCATCACAGGAATTCACTCTGCTAATATCTATACTACTGTTAAGTAGGTCCTTTTTACTTAAATTGTATGTGAATTGCTTTATCTCTTAACTAGACATCTTAAATCTGGAAAATGATAAGGTTCTGCTTCTTTTAAGCTTTTAGTTGTTTGGGTTCCTGGAAGGCAACTTGGAAAAACCCATTTACAAGAATTATACTAGAAGATGGAAACTTAAGGGCCTGTAAAACAGTTCTTTGCTTTCTATTTTCCATTTCTAGTTTTCCAAAATTTTCAATTTTTCATTTTCTATTAGTAGAAAAAATTGCTGGCATTTGAATTACCAATGTTGTCACTGAGTAGTGCTAGAAAGGAAGACAACTGCTAGGCGGTTGGAATACTGCCTGGTCAAGATATATATATATATATATATATATATATATATATATATATATATAAAGGTCACTAGGACAGCAAAGGACAAAGGTGGAAATGAGTCAAGAGAAGAGAATAGGGAGATTGAAGAAAGTAAAAAAAAAAAACATTTTCCCAGAAATGGAAATGAAAGATGGGTTGGAGGGGAGGAATGACCAAAAGCGATGGAAGTTTTTTTTTTTTTTTTTTTTTTTTTTTNCTTTGACAGTATTAGTAAATTCTACAATCTTGACCAAGGTTGCACATCATGCATCGTACTAATAAGCCGTCTATAACACGACTTAACAGTATAATCACCCTTTGGATCTTAATACCAATACCATGAGTCCGGGGGTTTTCGAAGGGTAGTAGGAATATCCATAATCAATTTTGCATCAAAAACATTAAAAAGATTCATAACATGGTTAACATTCCATCCCATACCTTGATCGTTAAAAAGGGTTACAACCGGGGCCTCCTTAACTTCCTCACTGTGCTAGTTTGCAGAACAACAACTAACATTTATCTCAGGTAACTAACTTATTTCAATTCTTATTATATTGCTATTATCTGTTTTCTAACTTGTATCTAAATTTCCAGACAAACACAAAGGTCTCTTGCCTGCAATTGAGGATGTACTACCATATGCCACACAGATTTTGTGTTAGGCATCTCCATTGGAACACGAAGCTAGCAGGTTTGTGAGCAAGGCAATGAAGGATCACTATGCACAGCAGCCATGGCAAACCGTGAACACTTTCACTGATGCTATGGAGGAAATTAAGAAGTTGGATGTGGAGGCATACAAATGGCTAGCAGAGAAACACCCTTCACAATGGTCAATGTCCCATTTCACCCCTTCTATTTGTGATATACTAGTGAACAATATATCTAAAAGTTTCAATCTCATGATATGAGATGCAAGGGCAAAACCACTAATTTCTTGAGTAGAATCTATTAGGAAGTTACTTCTGGCAAAACTATTTGAAAATAAACAAAAAGCTATGAACTGGAAGGGGCTATTCTACCCTGCAATTATTAAAAAAAAAAAATTGCCTTAGTTGAGAGGCTGTTGCTGGATGTTTAGGGGCTCAAAGTGATGAAAATCTATTTGAGATAAGGTTCATGGTAGGGTTAGAGGGGTTAGAGCAACAAACTGTGAATTTGTTGAGGGGTAGGCGTAGTTGTAGTTGTAGGAGATGGGACTTAACTGGGATACCTTGTAAACATGTTGTGTGTGCAATTTGAATGAAACATGGAAAAAGGGTTTGTGCATCATTATGTTATACCTTTGCTACTCAATAAGCAATTACTTGAATACCTATGGAGGTAGGATAAAGCCACTTGCTAGTCCTATTAATTGGCCAAGGTCAAACAAGGAACCATCGTTGCCCCCACTATACACAAGCAAGCCTAGCAGACCAAAAAAATTGAGAAGCAAGGGCAAAGATGATCTAACCAAGGATGGGACACATGTGAACCATAGCTTGCTAGTTAAACATTGCAGGAAATGCAATAAGACTGAGCATAACTCTATAACATGCCCTAAAGATCCTATTGCAAAACAAAGAAAGGTAATGGTATAATCTACATTTAATGTATGCATATATTTATTATATTGGAAATACATCAATCCATTTTTCCTTGTCATTTAGCTCAATCCAAGAAAAAGGAATAGGAAAACCAAATCTATTGTAGCTCAATCCAGTTATGTACCTCAATCCAGTTCTACACAACCTCAATCTAGTTCTATACCTCCT
Source organism: Ipomoea triloba (assembly GCF_003576645.1). Taxonomy (NCBI): domain Eukaryota; kingdom Viridiplantae; phylum Streptophyta; class Magnoliopsida; order Solanales; family Convolvulaceae; genus Ipomoea; species Ipomoea triloba. The sequence continues at coordinate 21,359,585 of NC_044926.1, read as the reverse complement.
ATTGCAGCAGAAGACGATATTGAATTCTGGAATGAAGCAGCAGAGGTGGCAACATTGTATGATGGACCTGAACCTGTTGTTACAGCCCGCCTGAAGTAATCTCAATTACACAGCCAGAGATTGCCCTTTGCAGCACTCAACAAGAAGAAATTGGACCATTACCCAGCAAGAATATTTGTCCAGGACCTCCTCCCAAAAGGTCTAGATTAGGGTTGACATCAAGGAAGAAATTACTTGTTAGGAATGGACCTCTGACAAGATCTAGGACGACACTGAAATCAAGGTTCACCAACACCTTTGACAAACCTGTGCAAATTGATTGAATATGAATCACTAATGCTTTTTTGGTACTGTATATGTATGGCAATGTTGATTCTTGTGGACCACTTTTTTTTGGTATTATATATGTATGCTAGGGTTGATCTTTGTGGTGTGGGTTTTTTGGTATTATGTATGATAGTGTTCATCAACCTTATTTGGTAACATGTGGTTTTTTTTTTTGGCACAATGACATTGTATCAGCCTTATTATTGGCATACATAAAATGGTTGTTATTGGTAGTCTTCCATTATTGACATTAAGTATACTTATTTGTTATGTTTTTACCTTATTGGCAGCCTTCTATTATTGACATTAAGTATACTTGTTTGTTATGTTTTTACTTTATTAGCTGCCTTCCATTATTGAAAGGAAATGTAGTTGTGTTTCTTTTGGTTTTAGCTTAAATAACACAGTGACACAATGGCACTACCATTGTCAATCCAAATAAAAAAATATTCCATTGACAAATCAAAAGAGTACATTGTTCACTACAAAACATTGACATTACCAAACCAAACAACAATTATGAAAACATATACAAATTGTTCCCTACAGATACAACAATTGAAAGATAACCAATTAACAGTACAATAAGGGAAACTATAAGCATCATCATCATGGATCTACATTTTCTACTCCTACGATTACCTTTCATTTCACTATCTTCCCATCTTCTCAACTTGCATTTTAAATTTGCTATTTCTCCTTCATTTTTGCTAATAGGCCCGGTATAATCCTCTTTGACCTAGGGCACATTGGGGGGTCGTACCAAGCCACAAATCCATCCTGACAAAATTTCAAAAATTTAAAAAATATAAAGTTAATGATTTTCCTTCGAACAATTTTGCTTCCTCCTTTAGATCCTTGCATTTTCCTTTGAACAATTTTGCTTCGACTCTAACCGACAAATTCAGTTCCTATATGAAAGAGAACAAATTTGCTTTGTGAAATTTGCAATCAAGAACAAAATACTTAGGGATGGAATAAAGAGAAGGAGATATCGTGAAATGATGCAATTACCCCCTTTCAAACGACCTTCAAACGAAAATACAGACGGAAGACTAAAATTGTCCCTGTCACAATAACTCTAATCCATAAATTGTCCAAATTTTTAATGGAAGACTAAAATTTCTCCATGCCACTATAAGTCTAGGACCAAAAAAGAAATTCATTGTAATTACAAAGAAATACTCTGTAGTTAATAACAATTTAGTATTAAAAATATAAATTCAAATAAGAAGAGAAGAGCAAATTCCGCTTTTAGTCCTCGACTATTGTGACATTGCCACATTTAGTCCTATTCTTTTAATTTTGTCATATTACATCCTTAACTTTGAACAAGTTCCACTTTTAGTCCTCGGCTATTGTGTCATCGCCACATTTAGTCCTATTCTTTTAATTTTGCCATATTACATCCATGACTTTGAGCAACTCACACATTTAGTTCTTGACTATTATGACATTGCCACATTTAGTCCTATTCTTTTAATTTTTTCATATTACATTCATGACTTTATATGAGTTACGATAGGTATATAGATTTTTTTCTTTTGTTATATGTCAATTTAAGGATATCACTGTATTTCAATATCGTAACTCATATTTCTAACGGTAAAATAATGGAATTTTTAACGGAAGATTAATGGTGGCAATCAAATGAAATATGAAAAAATTAAAAGAATAGGACTAAATGTGGCAAATCCATAATAGTCGAGGACTAAAAGTGAAAGTTGCTCAAAGTCATGGATGTATTATGACAAAATTAAAATAGTAGGACTGAATGTGACAATGACACAATAGTCAAGGACTAAAAGTGGAAGTTGTTCAAAGTCATGGGTGTAATATGGCAAAATTAAAAGAATATGACTAAATGTGGCAATGCCACAATAGTCGATGACTAAAAATGTAATTTGCTCAGAAGAGAATAAACATAAGTTATTAATAATAATTCAACATAGCAGTCAATATGTAGATTTGGGATCAAATGTGGTAGGCTTCCTAAGTGCGGATGTGCAGATTCATCTGATCTGTCCATCTAAAGCATGATTAAAGGCCAAAATTCAATGAAAAGAGGAAAAATATGGTGGCATATTTGTAATTTTCTGTAAATATGATTGGATTGATGGTGCAATTGGAAATGCTTTATGGTACATTTGGAAATGCTTCACAGTGCATTTGGAAATGCTTCACGTTGCATTTAGAATTTGGAAATGCTTGGTGATGTATTGAGACTGCTTGACAGTGCATTTGGAAACTCTTGCGATGAAATAGGAGATGAAGGTGATGGGAATTAGGTAGAACATGCCTTCTATGTACTCAAAGCATTCCCAAATACATTGTTAAGCATTTCCAAATTTATCGTCAAGCAATTCCAAAATGCACCATCAAGCATTCTGAAAATGCATCGTCAAGCATTTTACAAGTGCACCCGTCAAGAATTTTCAAGTGCACCATCAAACATTTCTAAGTGCACTATCATTGCAGAAAATTACAAAAATGTCACCGCATTTTTTTTTCTCTTATCATTGATTTTCAACTATTGATCGTGTTAAGATGGATGGACCATATATGTCCACACTTGAACCTGGCCCTATATATAGGACGAATTCATTTTTATAAATATTACAAACTTCAAAAGTTTGTAATATTTATGAAAATGACCTTGCTCTTTTTTTAATTGATTTCTTATCCATCAGATCTTGCAAATCGATTGTTTGAATTTGTCCACAAATTCTTATATATATATATATATATACACACACACACACACACACACACTGTGATGGACTGAGAGTCAATTAAAATATCGGGCTTTAGATGAGTTTTAATGATATTAAAAATGTAAATTAGAATAAAAATTGAATAAATATAAATGCTATAAGGGAAAATGATGATTTAAGTCCATGAATTATTACCATATACAATTTTTCCTTTTAATATGTGTAGTTTTACTAACCACTAACATATTTTATTAAAATTAACATTGCACTTTGATTTTTCAAATCACTGAAGTACATATTAGTTATTTCATAAAGGTTTTTTTTTTTTTTTGTGAAATTCATCTACTAAATCTTCATAAGTACTAATTCTCTTAATTCATTTATAATAATGAATTATTAAGTTTCTAAGATATATAAACATATATCTACTTTTTAAAGTTAAATGTGAATTTTTTGATTAGAAACTGAATTTAACTTTCTAAATAATTAATCTATAGTGATATTTATTTGCTTGATTGCATATTTCTACAATAGTGTAGTATATGTTGAATATGCCTTATTGCTAATGCTTTTATTTCTTACAAAGATTTTTGAAGAACATTAAAGCAAAATGGATGCTCAAATGACAAACATTAATTTGTAAATTATAATATGTATATTCATATTAGGTTTTCCTATCAACTTTTTTCTTTAAGTGAACAAACTATTTCATATCAATTTTTTATATAAGTTAATGATCTAATATGCTTGTTTTTTGTGATGTCTTGCTGTAAATGAAATTTTGAAAATGAAATTGGTTGTATGGTAATATCACTATTGTTGTTTAAAAAAAAACCCGAAATGGCATATGAATTGAAAGTGTTTATAGATTGAAGAACCCTTCTAGCTTATTGACATGGAAACAACAAAATACTTAGATCCATAAGAACTCACTAGAAGTAAATCAACCAGATAGTTGATATATACCACATGGTAATTGGGTTGACTTTTTAGTCAAATCACTCAATCGGTAACGTTGTCTAGAATGTAGGTTGTAGTTTAAGTGAGTAGATACCACAAAGTTCAAATTGGAGATGTGACCCAGTCACATGGTTAGTAAAGTGATTGAGCTATTCCAACTGCTTGGTCATCAAGAGCATGTTGCAAAGGTTTCTGTATATTTAGGTACATTAACAGTGGAAGATTTTCCACTCTTGGTCAAAACAAGTATTGGACTTGTGAAATACCTTGAGACTTGTGGGTGGCTAGGTGATAAAAACATAATTTCTCTCAACTTGTATTTGGAGTGTGTTAGGAACCCTTTGTACTTAGATTTTGATGATACCAAACTTAGTAGTTTAGACCCCTAAATTCGTCTGTCAGGTCGAGTCTTTAAGTTGAATGAATTGATAGTCGAATCGTTAATCAGAAGAGCTGTCAACATGAATTCGTGGACATTAACTTGACATACCTCATTCAACATCGACGAATCATGAAAGACCGAAGACTTGAAGACATGAAGTTCAGAAGACAAAGGCCAAGATGTTACCAAAAGACCGAACCATAGAAGTGTCCATCTCTTGAAGTTTATCAAGGCCGAATGACAAAGAACGATCATTCGTGGAGTTATGGGGCGGATGATAAAGTCAATCATTTGTAGTTGAGCAACGAAGACATGAGTCGTTACACGATTCATTTGGACTAGCCAAAAACATTCACTGAGCGATTTTCTATCTAAAGCCTAAAGTCTGGGATGTTTTGTCTTGGACAAACCGAGTTCTAAGAACAGATACCAAAGTTAACTTTCATTAAATACCATGTCCTTTTGCGCAGAACTATAAGATAAAAAGTCTGCATGCATTAAGGTTAAAACGACTAGAAAGTACTGACACCCACATGTGCTCAATACTCACTAGTCAAATGTGGTTTGAAATTTTGTCTTCCCTCCAATGGAATAAATTTCCTCACCTATAAATATCCCTTTCCCCTTTAGAAGGAGGTGTTGGTCATTCTAAAAACATACAAGCTTTCAAAAAGTTTAAGTTTACAAGTTGCAAGCGACCAGTGATTGAGAAGAGAGAAATAGTTTCAAAGATTCACATCTAGAACTCTAAGAAATCTTGAGTTGCTTCAATGAACACATTTAGACTCATTTAAGCCAAGATTTCAGTTGTAGAAATAAGGAAACCCTTTCTTCAAACAACACTCTATACTTGGAGAAGTAGAAAGAGGCAGAGTATACTCGAGGAGTTGAAAAACCTGTGGTGCAAGTTTGCTATCCAACTTTGTGATTAAGGAGGCAGACTTGGTGGTGATATTGTACTAAAGAAGAAATTAGTGCAATCCTTCACGAGTTGTGAAGAAGAGTGGACTAGGTGATGACTCCATTTCTAAATACCTTTTTGCCCCCTCTTTCATCTATTTTTGTAGTTAAGTGTTTATACTTGAGTGGGATTTATTACTTGGTTGTGTGTTTTTGTGGTTATAGGTGAAATTCTTCACAACAAGTGGTAAAGGAAGCAGTTTGGAAAGCTTTGGATCAATTTTGGTAGCTTAGGATCTCACTCAAGGAGGAAGAAAAGCAGCGGAGCGCAAAATGGAGCAGGAAAAATTACTAAAAAAATGAAATGGGTAGTGACACGGCCGTGTCCCTACCCGTTTTGGTCCGCCCTAAAACTGATCACCAAAATGGGTACTGACATGGCCGTGTCCCTGCCCGTTTTGGTCTGTGCTGTTCTGTTTAAGCGCGTTTTTGCTGCATTTTTTGGGAACTCGGAACCCTAGCTAGTTTAGACTCTCTCTCTAATATTTTCATTAGCCATTTTTAGCTTAGAATAGCTTAGATTGACATTGTAGAACACTTTGCAAGCATCTTTTGGTGGTTTTGGAAGGGATTCCAACAACATCTCTCCATCATTAATAGTAAAACTCTTACTTCCTCTTCTTCAAGTGTTTTTACATTTATTGCATATTTATGTTTTCCTTGTTGAATCTTGCTATGTTTACCTTAAATATGAGTGAGTAGTCTTTCATATGGGTTAGATTTGGTGTTTATTACTCTTATTGATGCTAGTTAGATGATTATTGCATAAAGGGGATGAACACCCATTTAGGGTTCTTGAGTTTGAATTGGATTTATTTTTATCTTTCAATGATTAGTTGCGCAATGATTGTTGTTTGTCTTTGGAATGTCTTCCATCAGAATAGGAATTGGATGGGAGACTTGAGCCAACCCAATCTCAAACCCATTTTCTCTTCTATGGAAATAGGGGTAGAATTGGGGCTTAAATAGCTTTTGTTCTTCAAGAACTTAGGTTGATACACCATGGGAATGGGGCAACCTTTGTTCTAATCCTTGTGGAAACTTGAATTCTTTTGTGCTAGCATCAAGAACCTAGGGTTATTGTTCATCCCCCAACTCAAGTGTTAATGCATCAATAGAGTAATACACCTAATCTAACCCATTCTTCCCAATAGATTTTAATACTAGTTTAGGCTTGTTTTCCCTTATATCCATAATTCCAAAATTACTTCTTAGTTGTTATACTTTAATCCTTAAAATGGTTGCTTGGATCCTTATGGGTTTCAAGACCTTGGTGACTAGAGTCTAGGTGATTAATCCTTACGTGCCATAAAATCCAATCCTCGTGGTTCGACTTTACACCCATTTTCACACCCCGCTCTCACTGCATCAAATTTTGGCGCCGTTGCCGGGGATTGGCAATTTGGTGGTATAGGGTCTTTGCCTTTATTTTTCTAGCATTAAGGTTAGCAAACCTTTAGGAGATCAAGNTAAAACTAAATAAGGTAAACTATGAAAGGGAAACGGGGATTGAGACTCTTGACTAGCACATGTGGTCGACACTACTAATGGGTTTGCAAACAACGTGATTCGGACTTGACTAGGGAGTTCATGGTACATCACCAAGTAGCATCACACTCGGACTCCCACATCCTCAGTCGGTTGGGGCATTTCATCGAACACCTTGTCTACCACTCCTCTCGGGCCTCATCCTCCCGGATAGAGGGCGGGGATGTGGATGAGTTGGACTCGTGAGAGGCCGTTATCGTGCACACACTCACTTTCACAGGGTTTGCTACCAAATGTGGCCACACTTAGGCACAAAGCATATCAAACATCAACCACACAAGTATTTGAATCCAAGTTCATCAAGCTTACAATTTTTAGGAAATATCTTAACAAGTCAACCACACAACTAGCTTTGGGGCCACCAATCCCCTAATCTAACCTAAGCTAACATCATTCAAAGCAAAAGAAATAAACAAGAAATAACAATACAAGATAAAAAGGAAATGACAATGAAATTAACTAAAACAAGAATAGAGAAAAGTTACCACATGGATCTAAGATATCCTATTACATCTTCACTCTCATCCATCTAGCTAAATCTACCATGGAAGAACTAATCTAAGCTAAGGAAATGGGGGATTTCCTCCAAAGGGGAGAAAGCAAATGAAATCAGATTTGGAAAATGGGCCTCCTTTTTAAAAAAATGCAGGGGAAGGGTTTAAATAGCCAACTCAAAGTCAAAATCCCGAAATTGCCCTTAATGGCCTGAACCACGTTGCATTCAGGCGTGGATGCGTACTGGAATCGATCCATGCAACCTCCACGCGTGGAACAAGCGTGGTTTGATCCTGCCCGGTTACTTCTTTGTTTGTTGCTTATTTTCGGCCTCGGATCCTATTCTGTCCTGTAGAAATGACTTCGAAACACACTATAAAATAGAGTTTGCAAATTTGATCACATCAGAGTCTTTTACGCATGAATTGATTACAAAAGGGTGCTAAAACTACGCAATAATGTCCTATGATTGACCCTAATCTCGACTATTCTTGGCGCTTATCACTAGGTATCTTATGTTTAACTTGTTGAAGTTTGACGACTAGAAGGTGCAAATGCAGGCACATCTCTCTGCGATATACGATGAAATGTGAGTCGTCATATCTGATGGTCCCATAGAAATTCTAACGGTTAATACTAACCGAGCAGGAGAAGGAAAAGGAGCACCTGAACTCATTACCAAAGCAAACTCCGCTTACAATGCTGAAGAAAGGACTCGTAGCAACTTGGATAACATTGCACGAGACATTTTCTTGACGAAACATTTTATTCCAAGAGTGAGAATGTGCAAGACGACAAAGGAGATCTGGAAAACTCTCATGCTCATAAGCGAAGGTGATGAGCAAGAGAAGGAGAACAAGTTAACCATCGCTATGAACAACTTAAAGGACTTCAAGATGGGAGCGACCGAGTCCATCACGGAAATGGAAACCAGATTCATGAGGTTGCTGAGTGAGGTGGCTAACCTTGGCAAAGAGCTGACACAAAAGGAGATCAACCTAAAGATCCTTCGAGGCCTTCCCAAGTCATCGGAAATAAAGGTTATAGCTATGAGAGATCATTGAGATCTCAAGTTCACCCACACCACGCAGATCTTTAATGACTTGAAGGCATATGAATTCGAGCGTGAGTCCATACACGAAATAGAACTAGAGACAAGGAGTGTGGCATCAGTTGCAAGCCAGCAACCATCCACATCGTCAAGGTGGAATTATAACCCTACTAAATTTTTATCTGATGAACAATTTGCTTTATTATTAGGAAGTTCAAAAGATTCATGAGGAAGAATCAATCTCATGACAACTCGGTCACACCAAGCTCATTTGGCTGAAAGAACAACGAAAGGACGAATCAATTAAGGATTCGTGGAACCCAAAGAGTCTTAGATGCTATGCTATAACTGTCGGAGGCCTGGTCACTACAAGGTAGAATGCCCCTACCAAGTGGTCCGCAAACACTGGGATCAAGCAAGAGGATCTGGCAAACAAAATAGCACGAGGAATTCTCCAGCAGAGACAAGTGGATGTAGCACCAATCACTCGGGTGGTCACTAGAAGGGTGAACGTAGAAGGAAGGCACTGGCTGTTGAAGAGACAACCAAGAAGGTTGTAGTCGTGCTATGCACTTCCAGTTCAAGCTCAGAAAGCGAAAACTCAGGAGATGAGAAGGGACTCATCTGCCTCTACAGTCAACAAGAATATGACAAGGACATGTGCCTCATGGCAAATGATGAAGACGTAAATGCTCAAGTCTCCTCTACTGAATGCGATTCCGATTCTAGTTGTAATGAAGATCTTATGGATTCAGTTCTCAAACTGATGAAGGACTTCAAAGTTGTGAAAAACACTCACTTTAAACTGAAAGAAGCGAATGCTCTACTTTTGGCCGAATGAGAAGGTCTCAAAAGCATTGTGCTAAAAAATAGTGAGATGCTAAGTTCGATGGGTCAGTTCAAGAAGAAAATTTTCTTACTCAAAGAAGAGTGCAAAGTAAGAGAAGTGTTAGAGCAAAATTTGCGTAAGGTCATTGCGACATTTACTAATTCGTCTAAAATAATAGACCGAATGGTAGATGATCAAAAACCATCTGGGAATAGAGCTAGACTTGGCTACAATTCCAACTCTCAAGCACAAGTCCTACTGACCAAATCCTCATACCCTTCTACTTGTGGAGGTTTAAAGTCTGTGTTCATTCAAGGTCAAACCTTGAAAACCCGAGTCGGTGATAGTTGTTGAGATGGGAAAGAGACCACAAACAACAAGCCAACCAAAAAGAAAGGTTGTACAATGATTTGTGGAATCATCAAGAAGGAATTTCTCCCATGGTACCCCGAGGATTGCTCAATACACGAATCGGTATAGACCTAGCTATGGTAACCCGAATGGTTACTACACAAATGGTCAACCAAATAGAGATAACCGATTGAAGGTTAATCCCAACAATAAGAAGAGGCGAAACCATTCATAGAGGCGACGCAATGGTCGATCTCAAGGAAAGCCGAGGCATTACCCAAATGGTCAATTCAATCATGGGTTAGCCAAACCTCAAAGACCATCTAGAAGGTCAATGAGAGGTGCCGAAAAAATCTTCCCTTCCGATGAGGACTGCTTTATGGTCCATGAGCCGATGAAAAAAGCGCAATTTCAATGGCATCATAGACATAGACAAACATTTTATTCTACGGTGCATAGCAATGTGCCAAAACCCCAATTTCAAAAGATATATGTACCTAAAAAACCCCAAAAATTTTATAGCATGCCGTATGATTATCAAGTTTTTAATAGCTATAGAGGACTGAGAATAAGCCTAACAAGCTCTAGGTTCGCATGGATGCCTGAGCTTACCGCTAACCTAGAAAGACCCAAGAAGGTATGGATACCTAAGATGAATTAATCTTTGATCGCTGTAAGCAAGACCAATTGGTATGTAGATAGCGGTTGCTCAAGGCATATGACTGGAAACAAATCAAAATTGAGCAACTGCCAAGAAATAGATGGTCCTAAAGTAGGTTTTAGAAGCGAATCGAGTGGCAAAACCAAGGGTGTTGACGACATCAACAAAAATAGACTCAAAATTCGGGATGTATCTTATGTAGAAGGATTATGATTTAACCTATTAAGCACAAGCCACTTTTGCTACAAGGGATATAAAGTGGAATTCTTCAAGGATAAATGATGTGTAATTAGTGAAGATAATGGACAAATAGTTATTTTAGCGAGGAGAATAAAGAACATGTATTTTGTCGCATGGGAATCGGCAAGGCCGAATGTATGCCTAGTAGCTAAAGGTAAAAATGACTTGAGTTAGGAATGACATCATAAATTTAACCATCTCAACTTCAAAGCCATTAACAAGCTAGATAGAGGAGCCTTAGTAGAGGGACTACCAAAAGTGACTTTCAACAAGGATAAGATTTGTGAAGCCTGTCAAAAGGGAAAGCAAATAAAGTTCTCGTTCAAGTCAAAATCTTGTGACACAAACTCTAGACCTTTGAGTTTATTGCACATGGATTTGTTCAGTCCAATCGACCTAGTTAGTTTAAGTCGTCGAAAGTATACTCTAGTAGTAGTAGATGACTACACTCGGTATACTTGGGAATTGTTTGTCCCGATAAGGCGGTAAAAGTCTAGAGGGGGGGGGGGTGGGTGAATAGACTTTTATGACAATTTAAAACTTTATAACACTTTGGTAACTTCAACTCTAAGTAATAAGATAAACAAATAACCAACTTAGTGTTCGCAGCAAAAAATAAATATAGTAAAGTGCTATAGCTAAAACCACGTAAAAATGAAGAGTTCTTTCACATGAAATACGTTGGAAACTCTTGAAATAGCTAAAATAATAAGTATGTAAAAATTTTGTTCACATGCAGACGTGGGAATATCAAACCTAGATGAATAATTCTAAGCAGTGAATAGAGAGTTACGAAATATTTGAGCAAATACTAATAGGATGAGTCAAGTATGAATTATACCTTGCATGCACATGTGATGACACGAAATCCTAGATACTAAGATGTTCAAGATGACAATATAAATTATGTACGAGATGATCCAAATAAGTATGCACAAATCAAATATAAGCAAGTAAAATAAATGGACAGAGAGATTTATAGTAGTTCAGAGGTGGTGTAATCCTCCTTATCCACTATTCTCCTTTCACTCCAAAGAGAGATTTCACTATCTTCAATCACCTAGATACAATAGTGACAAATGCCATTCTAGCACTTCTACAACTCCTGGTGTCTCACACACAACTACACTCAATCCCGAGTGTCTCGCACAAAGCTACACTCAGTTCCGAGTATCTTGCACAAAGCAATACTCATACATCGACCAAGTGTCTTGCACACAGCTACACTTAGTTTCCCTTCGAGTGTTTCGCACAAAGCCACAATAGGGGCATTTGGGTCTTTATACACATTATTCCTTATCATTCTAAAACCAACCAAACAACAGAATATATCTTCCTAGTAACTTATTTTTCACCAACCAAACAACATAATTTATCTTTCTGGTAACTACTCTTCTACGGAATTTCACTTCCACTTCCCTTTTCCGCGAACCAAACGAGCCCTTAGTGCTAGTGGGAAGCTTGCCATTAGAACTTGAAGCTTGTGATCCTTGGTTCCCCACCCTGTGACCTTGAGCTTAAAGGCTATCCATTTGGACTTGCAACTTGATTATGATATTCATTTGAGACATCATCATTTCATTAGATCCATTGTGCATAGAGTGTAGAAAGCAGTGGACCTAGGGACTAACTAGCAACTCGTGACTTATCCCATTTAGCAATTTTCGGGTAGGAGTTATGCGAGTTTAGTTCGGGTGTAAATTAGAAACTTAATGTATTTTTAAAAAAAAGAAAAAGAAAAAAAAAGAAGAGAATTGCCTATTTCAGTTAATTCCTCGGGGTTTATTGTTCACAGTACAAAATACAGTTACCGGTAGTTACTTTCTTCTGCGAAATAAAAGCCGGCCTGAAATCTCATTTACCGATCAAATTCTTTTTCTGTATGGAAAATTTCGAAATGGTTTACCATAAATCCTGACGCTATCGAGGCGGGAAAAGGCGTGGAGATGTGGGTGTCGGTGATAGTGTTTCTTCTTGGGGCGCTGACGGTCGTCGGAGCGGAAGCCCTGGGAGCCGTCATTTTGATACGATGGTTGAATCGGAAGTTAGCTCGAGAAGTAGCAAGATCCAAGATCGTCAGAGAGCAATCAAGTCCGGGAAATATTGATCCCTCTTCCCGCAGAAAGCAGGCTGGTCACTTTCCTTGCTCTTTTCTCTTCGATTCTTTAACTTTATGGGACGTTTTCTTTGCGAAGTTTAGTGCAATTTGAAATTATTCTGAGGTAATTTCGGGTTGGTGTTCTTGTTTGTACTCAAAGAATGGAAATTAGACGTGCCGAAACCCTAAAAAATTGTTAAGGAGTGGAATAGGCGTTTGTTTCCAAAATTTGGGATTTTGATGAAATTAATATTGGGAGTGCTCATTAACTACTTCTTGTATATCTTGTTTAGAGGCTAAATAATCTTTTTATGCACATTAAGACTATGACTGCTTTCATTTTTCCTCTAGGGGGTATTCATTTGGTCTTGCTGCAGCCTAGAATCTATTATGGAACTTCTTAAATGGTGGCAGCTTCATAGGAAAAGGAAAAATAAGTAGAGAATAGAGTCTTCCTTGCTTTGTCTGGTCAGTCTGGAAAGAAAGGAACAAAAGATTTTTTGAAGGTTCCCAAAGGAACATTGAGATTTGAGAAACGTATTACTCTTGGATACAAGGGATGTCTCCTAGTAGTGCCTTCTCCTTGTGAAATAAATGTAGAAGAAGAGTAGGAAGGGGAGAAAATGAACTAATATTCCTTTCCTGTATGGAGTAATTGACATGAGAAATATATGTATATTATACGTACATATCTACCCTGATTCCGTGTTTTCTTTACTGCCTGATTGATTTCCTAGATAGGTGTATGTTCTGCTCATTATAATCATGGGTGTTACCCAACCCCGGGTACCTTTTTTATACAATCCCTTCACGTATAGAAATATTATAAAAGTATGGGGTAGTGTTGAAAAGTATGTCATAGACGTGGGCAGTGGTTCTTGATATAAACATTTTAATTTTTGTTAATTTCTTGACTTTCATGTATGTTTCCTGTACTTCTCATTTTGGTGGTATCCTGTTCTCCAATGTGTATGTGGTTTCAATTTCTAATCACTAACCGCCTAAGCATTGATGCAAACATTGATAACTTGTTGAGAGGTCCCATCGTCAGTTGGACTTGTTGGGCCGTCTTCAATTTACTATACTGGTATTTACTTTCACCTCCATACTAAGTTTATTCCAAAGATTAATTGTTCAATCTCGCCCCTCCCCCTCTCTGTTATAATACTACCACTGGGATTAGGTGTGTGGGGCCACACCTAATTCCAGGCTCTTTAAAAGAAACCAAACAAGAGATTGGGGGCATTGCCCTAAATCCCTAATTGAAGGAACCAAACAATGACTCAGGGGATGGTGTACTCAAAACTATTTTTTCTTGATGGAGAGATTCCTTTTTACTGCCATTGAATTTGCATAGGCATTTCATATAATTAATACATGAGCACTTAAGAATGTATTATATGCAATCATCAGCAAAAATAATTTGGTTTATAACATATTTTTATTCAAGTAGCTTTATTCTCATGTTGATGGTTGCCTACAGTTTCATCTACTGTCTTTTAGGGCTTTGTCTGGGTTCTAGATGCAGAAAAAATCCCAAGAGCTTCTCCTTTGGACAAAGCTTTGAGACAGCAAAAGGGAAAAAAAGAGATCTTGGAGGTTACACCTATAAAGAAATATGCAAAATTGAGGGATCATTTTCTCATTTTAACAGAATCAGATGCTTCTCACACAGAAATTGAACTTAAGGGTTGTACAATAGCAGCTGTATCTGCATCAGACTTGTCCTCGAGAAAATGGTAACTCAGAATTTACTATACACAGCATCACAGGAATTCACTCTGCTAATATCTATACTACTGTTAAGTAGGTCCTTTTTACTTAAATTGTATGTGAATTGCTTTATCTCTTAACTAGACATCTTAAATCTGGAAAATGATAAGGTTCTGCTTCTTTTAAGCTTTTAGTTGTTTGGGTTCCTGGAAGGCAACTTGGAAAAACCCATTTACAAGAATTATACTAGAAGATGGAAACTTAAGGGCCTGTAAAACAGTTCTTTGCTTTCTATTTTCCATTTCTAGTTTTCCAAAATTTTCAATTTTTCATTTTCTATTAGTAGAAAAAATTGCTGGCATTTGAATTACCAATGTTGTCACTGAGTAGTGCTAGAAAGGAAGACAACTGCTAGGCGGTTGGAATACTGCCTGGTCAAGATATATATATATATATATATATATATATATATATATATATATATAAAGGTCACTAGGACAGCAAAGGACAAAGGTGGAAATGAGTCAAGAGAAGAGAATAGGGAGATTGAAGAAAGTAAAAAAAAAAAACATTTTCCCAGAAATGGAAATGAAAGATGGGTTGGAGGGGAGGAATGACCAAAAGCGATGGAAGTTTTTTTTTTTTTTTTTTTTTTTTTTCTGATTTCGTAGTACTAAAAATTAGTAAGCAAACATTGGAATAGGAATCATTACAATTCTAGGGAATGAAAGGATTGAACCACATGCCTCATTAGAACCTACATTTCACATCCAATTTGTGTCAGCAGAACATAGCTTTGACACAACTATAGGATCACTCTTATACTAGGACATTATATTAAAGGATTGCCTGGTATAGCAGATATCTATTTGACAAAAATGTATACGAGCTAATATATCATGTGCTACCAAGTTTGTGAAACCAGAAACTAGGCTTCCTAATTGTTTCTTTTATAGATCACCTGACATAATTCCCAACTGATACAAGCACTTTTTATGCAAGGTTTCAAATCAAATGATCAACTTTGTTATGCCAATGTGGTTAGAGATTCCCACAAAATGTTGTTGGAGGGGTTAACATATATTCAAACCTAAATCATATGAATTCATATTATTAATTAGGACTTTTGAGAAAACCTATAAATGAAAAGAGGGAGAATTTTGTTTCAAATGTTATCATTCTTTCTACCTTTTCTTCTTCTTCTTCTTGACAAACATGTGATGTGGGAAATCTAATAAAAAAGCATTGTGGTTCAAAATCAGTATAGATGGGGAATATTGGCAAATTTCCATTGTACCCTTGAGCAATGAGGCCACTTTGATATTTTTCTTCAAAAGTTGGAGGTGCCCAATATATTGAACCCCAAACAAGTTAAATGGACTATGTTATCTCAGAGAAGTCTGATCATTATTATAATCGATGTCTTAAGGAAGCAAAAGTACAAAGGTGTTTGTTATTTATATTTTTTTTTACACTTATGATGCATTGCACTGATCACGCAATTTTCTGAATTTTGTACTTGAAGGTTTTATACTATGGCTTTTTGAACAAATCAAACCTGCCAACTGTTTTACTTCCATTTCTCTTATCTGTGATGATACAGGGCAAAAAGGTACCCAATAAAAGTAGAAAGAAAATCATCGATAGTATACCAAGGAAGTAAAACAATGTACATATATCTTGAGACATCTTGGGAGAAGGAATCTTGGTGTAAAGCTCTATATCTTGCTTCCAGTGAGGATGAAGAGAAATTAAAGTGGGTCAACAAATTGAACACAGAATTCCAGAGTTACCTGATCTCACTAAATGCAGTGTATCCTTCATTTATGAAACCATGTTCACATATAAGTACTGAGCCCATAGATAAGTCAAATAAGCTTGATGGTTCTTCATCAAAGGTTCGAAATTTTCTGCGGAAACTTTCCAAGAAATCTTCTAAGAGTAGCATTGAAAATAAGGCAAACTTGTCAAGTCGTGAAGCTCCAACAGAAAAATCTATTGATTGTTCCACTGAGGAAATTATTGTCCCTTCATCACTGGCAACATTGAATGCGTCTGCAAGCAGAAATCATGTCCCTGTAATTTCTGATGTAGATTCAGATGATAGAGCTTCTGATGAAGGAACTCTATGTTGGAATCTGTTAATATCAAGGTTGTTCTTTGATGCTAAACAAAATGAGGAGATGAGAACTTCCTTGCAAGCTCGGATTCAGGTATGTTAGGTAATTGCTATTCTTTACATAACTATGCTAGAGGCTTTCTTTGTTATACATCTGGCTGTTGCTTCTCAATCAATGAATATTCTTTCATATTTGTAATATTAGGAATGAATGCTTCCTACTTATCAAACTCAGAAAAGGAAACATGAATGTTTCTCTCTGTCTGTCTCTCTACATACATACATACATACATACATACATATATATATATATATATATATATATATATAAAGCTTAAGAAATTTTTACGTCACTAAATAACAGCAGAGGTAATGTTCTGTACATCCTTCAGTCTTTTCATGGACCTTGCATGTTGTGGGAGCTTTGCACTCTGGACCAAGTGTATGACCTTTTTACACAATTGCACATATGTTGCTCGTTCTGAATTGTTATTTGTTTGTCAAACTCTACAATTCTACATTGTGGTATGTTGCAATCGAACATTGTTTTGAAGCTCTTCTCTTGGAGTTCAAGAACATCCCTCTTTTATTTTATTTTATTTTATTTTATTTTTATTTTTGGGTTGGATCAATTGAAACTACTACCATAACACCTTAATGTAATCTTTTCCATAGAGAACATTATCCAATATGCGAACCCCCACATACATAGGTGAGGTGATATGCACCACTGTTGATCTTGGTAATCTCCCACCATTTATTCATGCAATGAAGGTTCTTCCTTCCGACATGACTGAGATTTGGATGATGGAAATTGAAATTGAGTATTCTGGTGGTGCAATCTTTGAAATCGAAACCAGGCTTGAAGTTCAGGATCTTGAGTTACAGGAAGGAGGCCCAGGCATAGAAGAATCAAGTTCTTTGGATGACGTAAAAGCTGATATGTTAGAGGGCATTGAACAGTTCAGAGAAAACTTGAAATACTCTGAAGAGACCTCTGACTCCTGTGATCATAGAGATGAAGGAGATGTCAAAGGGGGTAGGTAACATGACATTTTCTCTTTCTCAAGCACTGAAACAGCCACTTTTAGAAAAAAGCTTGACACTTTTTTTTTCATTGCTGAAATACTAACATTAATTTGGCAGTAGTATTTTTGTTACTTATCTGATGCATTTTTCTTCTGTTTAGATATCATTTCTCACTTAGCCAGTTAGTTGTAGTTGAAAGTGAACTGAGATGTTTCAATCATGTAAATTTTCAGATGCAATAAAACACTCCAGAAATGTGACTGGTGCAGTAAAACAGCCACTTTTAGAAAAAAGCATGAAACTTTATTTTTCATTGCTGAAATACTAAATTTAATTTGGCAGTAGTCTTTTTGTTACTTATCTGATGCATTTTTCTTCTGTTTAGATATCATTTCTCACTTAGCCATTTAGTTGTAGTTGAAAGTGAACTGAGATGTTCCAATCATGTTAACTTTCAGATGCAATAAAACACTCCAGAAATGTGACTGGTGCAGTACCTCAACAATCTAGATGGAAATCTATCATACATTCAATTGCCAAACAGGTCTCACAGGTTAGCAGGAACGTTTTTTATTCATTCTGATATATGATATTCTCTTGTACAATATCGGATAGATTAAAAATGTTATGAACATCCCTATATTTTATTGTTATTTTGACGATTCATTATTGGGCAGTTTGGATAAATCCAAAATATCATTTATACTTTCAAGAATGTATGAGACAGACTTCAAGATGGTTTTTATTATCAAGCTGAGTTATTGTGAATGGTCCATCTGTCACACAGTCTCGTATATCTTGCTTGAGAAAGCAAACGAAGTCCCTATTGACCAATTGTAGCATTCTGTAGAAATCTACTAAAAACTGTAATCATTCAGAGTTAATTGGTCAAAGTGGGTTTTTTTTCTTCCACATTTTTGGTTTTTAATTTTAATTTATTTAATTTTTTATTGGGTCAGAGTTCAACCCATTGAATCACTATTTCTTGGATAATGGGAATCATCAGCTTCAATGACTCTGAATACAGATTTGTGTCCAACTGTGTACTTTTTGGTTGCAAAAGCTTGAGTCTTAGTTTGTGTATGTGTATGTTCATGTGTAATGTTTATAATAATAATCTTTACCATTGCATTTGGACGGTTGCTTTATTTTCCAGTTTCTAAACATGGCTCCTGGTAGTTCTGGTACACTAACTGCTTAATCATTTAATGTTGAAGGTTCCACTTACCTTGGGGATGAGAGTTGCATCTCTCCGCGGAATAATGCGCGTATTCATAAAGCCACCACCTTCAGATCAAATATGGTTTGGCTTCACATCTATGCCAGACCTTGATTTTCAATTTGAACCTTTTGTTGGAGAGCATAGGATTGCAAGTGGACATATAGCCTTATTCCTAATCAGTCGGCTTAAGGTATAAGACCTCATTTTATTTTTGTGTATAAATTATCCTCTGTAGTTAAGAGATCAAGATCTTGTATGAAAATTTTAAAAGCTCTGAGATAACATTGAAATGATATATAATTGGAAATTCTGAAATGGTTATTAAACTCCATAGCACTGTGTCAAAATAATGATATGATTGTATCTATAGGAGAGAGCGTCTCAACAAACATTTAGGCAGTGCCGTTTTGGAAGTTATTGACTAGTCAGATGGCTAAAATGGCTAATAAACCAAGTGGTTTCTCATCTCATCCTAGACGACCTTGCTAGAAAGAGTTGTATTCTTTTTCTGTTGCTTAACGTTTAAAATAAGATTATACTGGATGGATTGTTCTCTTTGAAGTTTCACTTTTGGCGAAATAATATAATGTTATCACTGATGTAGGTAGCTATTCGTGAAACTTTGGTTATTCCAAATTGTGAAAGTGTATGCCTATCATGGATGTTAGCTGAAAAGGAGGACTGGATCCCGCGTAAATTTGCACCTTTCTTATGGACCAATCAAGAAGCGCCGAACACTGAGAACTGGGAAGTGAAACGCTCAGATGAAGCTAATAAGGAAATTGGCAGCAGTTATTCAGAGAGTTGCGAAGGGCAAAAAAAGGTGGAATTATCTTTGAAAAAACCAAATGATTCATCGAACACACGCTCACCCTCACCTGTTGTTGATAAGCCAACAGTGAAGTATAGTAGTTCTATGAAAGAATTGCAGGTCCCGTTGTTGCATTCTGAAGAACAGGCGGAAGTAAATCAACGGAAAAGCACAGATTCTGCAGAATATTACACGAAATCTAGACAAGTTGAACTGGCAGAGGAACAGAGCCGTATTTCTGAAGAGGACGATGGAAGACCTAGAAGACAGGGTACTAGAGCAAAGATGATTTCTTTGAGCAAGAAAATGTCAGAGAAGTTTGAAGAGAAAAAGCGAAATATTGAAGAGAAGGGAAGAAACATTGTTGAAAGAATGAAAGGACAACAATGAGTAGCCAAACAAGCAAGAAGTCAACATAGAAGCTAAGCCAAATTTGTTTGTATCATTTGTTATTGTAAATGGAGCAACAATGCCTGCCTGCATATCTGATATTTGATCGATCGATTAATTGAGTGATGTGAATCTCCTAAGATTTGAAATTTAAAGATTTCAAGAATTTCCCATACTAAGTGCCTTGCTGTATATGATGCTTCAGATTTAGGTAGGAATCAAAAGAAAACTGTGTAGAAAGAAAAATGTATAGACAGTGCCATAGTGCGTGCTAAATCCATGACTTTCATGGAATAAATTTTACTATCTGTTTGGTACTCTCTTATTGTGTGGTGATTGTTTGTGTATACCAGTTAATTTTTGTATCATCTATATACTGATTAAAGGGTTAAGGATCAAACAAAATACTTGAAGGGTAGAGTTTATTTGGTCAAATAAAAAGATAAAGATAATGATTACAATTTAGTTTGTTAGATTGCAATTTGCTATGTCATTTTGTGTTTGGTTTATTTTTTTGTTAAGCTGTAGATTGATACATATTTAATAGTTGAGTCACACTTGAGATAGTCTCACAAATTAAGATATGTGAAATGAGCCTAATCTAGGATAATTGTTTGTTACTTATGATAAAAATCATAATACTTATTACAGAATAATACCAATTTAAAATAAATATACTACTACCTCCGTCCCAAAATGGTTGTCTGATTCGTTTAACAAGGCATGACTGAAGTAATTTTTAATCCAATTTTTCATATTATTAAGTTTAGCATTAATATATAAAATTAATATATTTAGAAACTACATTAAAAGTACTATTAAACACAAAAAATTAAATTTAAAAATAATAAAAAAAATTACTAAAGAAAATAAGCAAAGAAGAAAGAGTTGGTTTGACCAATGAATAGTAAATAGGACAGGTAAAATGGGACAGAGGGAGTATTATTTATAATAGATATTGTAATATTTATATGTGACATTGTAATATTATTTAGAGTAAAAGAATTGTTACTAATGATAAATATGTAATATTTATAATTGAAATTGTGATACTTATATGTGAAATGTTTCTTACGAAAGAAATTATAATATTTATTATAGAAAATTTAGGCAATTTATATCGTGGACCAGGGTGCACAATGCATTATGCACTCCGATCCAAAACGACGTCGTTTTGGTTCTTTTAATTAATGGCTTTTTCGTTTCCCGTTCGACCTTAACTTATAAGATGAGTTCTGTGTATTTTGTGATGATATTCTGTGCATTCTGTTGTGACATTCTATGTATTCTAGTCATTGATTCTGTGTATTCTAGTATGTAATTCTGAACATTATTGATTTCTGACTTAAATCCTTGTTCCGTTGCTCCGTTGAACTTTTTTATGATTTTGGCCATTCATTCTTGCACCATTTTGTCTTGAATGCATCCCGATTCGCCTTCATTTTACGCTTCATCATGGCTAGGTCCCGGTTTTCAATCATTGCGCCATAAACACCTGAAATATACTTCGTTCTTGCACGAACTCATAAAATTCACTTAAAAGTTAGTACAATTAAAGCATATTTATATGTTAATTCACGGCTTATCAATTTCCAATACCATACCTCATGGAACATAAGAGATAATACTTAGGCTTATATTTTGTGCATCATTTTCATTGATTCTATGTATTCTAGATTTCTAGTATGTAATTCTGTACATTATTGATTTCCAATACCATACCTCATAAACAGCAGAGATAATACTTAGACTAATAATTCTGCGTATTCTATTCATAAATGTTGTGTATTCTGGTATATGATTATGTGTATTCTGGTATATAATTCTGTACATTATTGATTTCGAGTACCATATATACCTCATGAAATAGTAATGCTAATACTTAGGCTATTGATTGTGTGTATTCTATTGAATGATATGTGTATTCTTTTACATACTTCTGTACATTAATGATTTAATTTTTTATACTTAATGTTATTGCGTTATTGGAAACCAATAATACATAGAATTATATACTATAATACACATAAACGCTCATTAGAATACACAGAATCACTACCCTAAGTATTAGCATTCCTGTTTCATGAGATATGGTATTGAAATTACTAATCTACAGAACTGTATAACAGAATACACATAAACACTCAATAAAATACACAGAATTACACATAACGGGAGCGAGCGTAGCCAATCATACTGCTTGGGCATTTCTCGGTCAAATATTACTCAAGAATCGGATCCACAAGTTGTAATTTGTCAAGATTTAAGTCAAGATTTTGATGAAGTTATGGAGAGTGAAGTTCAATCTGGTAATTTATTGATGTTATCAAATTTCGTTTAATATAAATTAATATTTTTGTGTTTCAGTGTATCTTAACTTACGACTTATTCTTTTCAAACGGTATTGCAGTTCAATCTAATGATTGTGGCGACCCTTCATATAGTTGTGAACATTGTTCGGCAACATTTTGGTATATTGAGCGTCTTAGTCAGTCTAGATTGAAATCATTGCCAAAATATTCAGTTTGTTGCGCACATGGGAAAATTAACCTTCCGCAGATGTCCACCCCACCGANTCCTCGTGGTTCGACTTTACACCCATTTTCACACCCCGCTCGCACTACATCACTAGGCTTCATTAACAGCCGAACCACTATAAAAATCCACACACTCTCTCTCTTTACTTATTTGCATTACTTTCTAATTGCATCTTATCTCATCGACCAAGCCATATCATTTTACATAATCAATCAAACATGCAAAATCAATCTAAAAGAAACCAAGTTTTTTCGCTGCATATCTAACTCTAACCGAATCCTTAATCACATTTCTTATGAAAGAGTATTGGTTCATGAATAAAATTTTCAAAACACTAGTGAGTTTATTCACCCCAACCTCTAGACTCAATCCTTTATCTATTCGGGACCAACAAGTGGCATTAGAGTACTTTTCTTGACTGGTAAGCACTCTATGAGTACTTCCTGATGATCTCATTTCAAATATAAAAAAATCTCATTTTACTTTGCACGATCATTTTGAAATGGATCATCATCATCATCATCATATCATTCTAGGTGAAAGAGAGTAATTTTTTTTTTGTGGTGAGGTGGAATGAAGGTCGTAAAACGAGGAAAAGAGAATTCCCCGAGTGTCGTGATCTCAAGGAAGGTAAATTGGAGTTGAATAACGTGTTGGCATTTGGGAAGTTAAGAGGCAAGAGTTACATGAATGGCTAGAGAATGCAAAGGTCATATGAACAAAGTGGCACTAAAACTAAATAAGGTAAACTATGAAAGGGAAACGGGGATTGAGACTCTTGACTAGCACATGTGGTCGACACTACTAATGGGTTTGCAAACAACGTGATTCGGACTTGACTAGGGAGTTCATGGTACATCACCAAGTAGCATCACACTCGGACTCCCACATCCTCAGTCGGTTGGGGCATTTCATCGAACACCTTGTCTACCACTCCTCTCGGGCCTCATCCTCCCGGATAGAGGGCGGGGATGTGGATGAGTTGGACTCGTGAGAGGCCGTTATCGTGCACACACTCACTTTCACAGGGTTTGCTACCAAATGTGGCCACACTTAGGCACAAAGCATATCAAACATCAACCACACAAGTATTTGAATCCAAGTTCATCAAGCTTACAATTTTTAGGAAATATCTTAACAAGTCAACCACACAACTAGCTTTGGGGCCACCAATCCCCTAATCTAACCTAAGCTAACATCATTCAAAGCAAAAGAAATAAACAAGAAATAACAATACAAGATAAAAAGGAAATGACAATGAAATTAACTAAAACAAGAATAGAGAAAAGTTACCACATGGATCTAAGATATCCTATTACATCTTCACTCTCATCCATCTAGCTAAATCTACCATGGAAGAACTAATCTAAGCTAAGGAAATGGGGGATTTCCTCCAAAGGGGAGAAAGCAAATGAAATCAGATTTGGAAAATGGGCCTCCTTTTTAAAAAAATGCAGGGGAAGGGTTTAAATAGCCAACTCAAAGTCAAAATCCCGAAATTGCCCTTAATGGCCTGAACCACGTTGCATTCAGGCGTGGATGCGTACTGGAATCGATCCATGCAACCTCCACGCGTGGAACAAGCGTGGTTTGATCCTGCCCGGTTACTTCTTTGTTTGTTGCTTATTTTCGGCCTCGGATCCTATTCTGTCCTGTAGAAATGACTTCGAAACACACTATAAAATAGAGTTTGCAAATTTGATCACATCAGAGTCTTTTACGCATGAATTGATTACAAAAGGGTGCTAAAACTACGCAATAATGTCCTATGATTGACCCTAATCTCGACTATTCTTGGCGCTTATCACTAGGTATCTTATGTTTAACTTGTTGAAGTTTGACGACTAGAAGGTGCAAATGCAGGCACATCTCTCTGCGATATACGATGAAATGTGAGTCGTCATATCTGATGGTCCCATAGAAATTCTAACGGTTAATACTAACCGAGCAGGAGAAGGAAAAGGAGCACCTGAACTCATTACCAAAGCAAACTCCGCTTACAATGCTGAAGAAAGGACTCGTAGCAACTTGGATAACATTGCACGAGACATTTTCTTGACGAAACATTTTATTCCAAGAGTGAGAATGTGCAAGACGACAAAGGAGATCTGGAAAACTCTCATGCTCATAAGCGAAGGTGATGAGCAAGAGAAGGAGAACAAGTTAACCATCGCTATGAACAACTTAAAGGACTTCAAGATGGGAGCGACCGAGTCCATCACGGAAATGGAAACCAGATTCATGAGGTTGCTGAGTGAGGTGGCTAACCTTGGCAAAGAGCTGACACAAAAGGAGATCAACCTAAAGATCCTTCGAGGCCTTCCCAAGTCATCGGAAATAAAGGTTATAGCTATGAGAGATCATTGAGATCTCAAGTTCACCCACACCACGCAGATCTTTAATGACTTGAAGGCATATGAATTCGAGCGTGAGTCCATACACGAAATAGAACTAGAGACAAGGAGTGTGGCATCAGTTGCAAGCCAGCAACCATCCACATCGTCAAGGTGGAATTATAACCCTACTAAATTTTTATCTGATGAACAATTTGCTTTATTATTAGGAAGTTCAAAAGATTCATGAGGAAGAATCAATCTCATGACAACTCGGTCACACCAAGCTCATTTGGCTGAAAGAACAACGAAAGGACGAATCAATTAAGGATTCGTGGAACCCAAAGAGTCTTAGATGCTATGCTATAACTGTCGGAGGCCTGGTCACTACAAGGTAGAATGCCCCTACCAAGTGGTCCGCAAACACTGGGATCAAGCAAGAGGATCTGGCAAACAAAATAGCACGAGGAATTCTCCAGCAGAGACAAGTGGATGTAGCACCAATCACTCGGGTGGTCACTAGAAGGGTGAACGTAGAAGGAAGGCACTGGCTGTTGAAGAGACAACCAAGAAGGTTGTAGTCGTGCTATGCACTTCCAGTTCAAGCTCAGAAAGCGAAAACTCAGGAGATGAGAAGGGACTCATCTGCCTCTACAGTCAACAAGAATATGACAAGGACATGTGCCTCATGGCAAATGATGAAGACGTAAATGCTCAAGTCTCCTCTACTGAATGCGATTCCGATTCTAGTTGTAATGAAGATCTTATGGATTCAGTTCTCAAACTGATGAAGGACTTCAAAGTTGTGAAAAACACTCACTTTAAACTGAAAGAAGCGAATGCTCTACTTTTGGCCGAATGAGAAGGTCTCAAAAGCATTGTGCTAAAAAATAGTGAGATGCTAAGTTCGATGGGTCAGTTCAAGAAGAAAATTTTCTTACTCAAAGAAGAGTGCAAAGTAAGAGAAGTGTTAGAGCAAAATTTGCGTAAGGTCATTGCGACATTTACTAATTCGTCTAAAATAATAGACCGAATGGTAGATGATCAAAAACCATCTGGGAATAGAGCTAGACTTGGCTACAATTCCAACTCTCAAGCACAAGTCCTACTGACCAAATCCTCATACCCTTCTACTTGTGGAGGTTTAAAGTCTGTGTTCATTCAAGGTCAAACCTTGAAAACCCGAGTCGGTGATAGTTGTTGAGATGGGAAAGAGACCACAAACAACAAGCCAACCAAAAAGAAAGGTTGTACAATGATTTGTGGAATCATCAAGAAGGAATTTCTCCCATGGTACCCCGAGGATTGCTCAATACACGAATCGGTATAGACCTAGCTATGGTAACCCGAATGGTTACTACACAAATGGTCAACCAAATAGAGATAACCGATTGAAGGTTAATCCCAACAATAAGAAGAGGCGAAACCATTCATAGAGGCGACGCAATGGTCGATCTCAAGGAAAGCCGAGGCATTACCCAAATGGTCAATTCAATCATGGGTTAGCCAAACCTCAAAGACCATCTAGAAGGTCAATGAGAGGTGCCGAAAAAATCTTCCCTTCCGATGAGGACTGCTTTATGGTCCATGAGCCGATGAAAAAAGCGCAATTTCAATGGCATCATAGACATAGACAAACATTTTATTCTACGGTGCATAGCAATGTGCCAAAACCCCAATTTCAAAAGATATATGTACCTAAAAAACCCCAAAAATTTTATAGCATGCCGTATGATTATCAAGTTTTTAATAGCTATAGAGGACTGAGAATAAGCCTAACAAGCTCTAGGTTCGCATGGATGCCTGAGCTTACCGCTAACCTAGAAAGACCCAAGAAGGTATGGATACCTAAGATGAATTAATCTTTGATCGCTGTAAGCAAGACCAATTGGTATGTAGATAGCGGTTGCTCAAGGCATATGACTGGAAACAAATCAAAATTGAGCAACTGCCAAGAAATAGATGGTCCTAAAGTAGGTTTTAGAAGCGAATCGAGTGGCAAAACCAAGGGTGTTGACGACATCAACAAAAATAGACTCAAAATTCGGGATGTATCTTATGTAGAAGGATTATGATTTAACCTATTAAGCACAAGCCACTTTTGCTACAAGGGATATAAAGTGGAATTCTTCAAGGATAAATGATGTGTAATTAGTGAAGATAATGGACAAATAGTTATTTTAGCGAGGAGAATAAAGAACATGTATTTTGTCGCATGGGAATCGGCAAGGCCGAATGTATGCCTAGTAGCTAAAGGTAAAAATGACTTGAGTTAGGAATGACATCATAAATTTAACCATCTCAACTTCAAAGCCATTAACAAGCTAGATAGAGGAGCCTTAGTAGAGGGACTACCAAAAGTGACTTTCAACAAGGATAAGATTTGTGAAGCCTGTCAAAAGGGAAAGCAAATAAAGTTCTCGTTCAAGTCAAAATCTTGTGACACAAACTCTAGACCTTTGAGTTTATTGCACATGGATTTGTTCAGTCCAATCGACCTAGTTAGTTTAAGTCGTCGAAAGTATACTCTAGTAGTAGTAGATGACTACACTCGGTATACTTGGGAATTGTTTGTCCCGATAAGGCGGTAAAAGTCTAGAGGGGGGGGGGGGGGGGGAATAGACTTTTATGACAATTTAAAACTTTATAACACTTTGGTAACTTCAACTCTAAGTAATAAGATAAACAAATAACCAACTTAGTGTTCGCAGCAAAAAATAAATATAGTAAAGTGCTATAGCTAAAACCACGTAAAAATGAAGAGTTCTTTCACATGAAATACGTTGGAAACTCTTGAAATAGCTAAAATAATAAGTATGTAAAAATTTTGTTCACATGCAGACGTGGGAATATCAAACCTAGATGAATAATTCTAAGCAGTGAATAGAGAGTTACGAAATATTTGAGCAAATACTAATAGGATGAGTCAAGTATGAATTATACCTTGCATGCACATGTGATGACACGAAATCCTAGATACTAAGATGTTCAAGATGACAATATAAATTATGTACGAGATGATCCAAATAAGTATGCACAAATCAAATATAAGCAAGTAAAATAAATGGACAGAGAGATTTATAGTAGTTCAGAGGTGGTGTAATCCTCCTTATCCACTATTCTCCTTTCACTCCAAAGAGAGATTTCACTATCTTCAATCACCTAGATACAATAGTGACAAATGCCATTCTAGCACTTCTACAACTCCTGGTGTCTCACACACAACTACACTCAATCCCGAGTGTCTCGCACAAAGCTACACTCAGTTCCGAGTATCTTGCACAAAGCAATACTCATACATCGACCAAGTGTCTTGCACACAGCTACACTTAGTTTCCCTTCGAGTGTTTCGCACAAAGCCACAATAGGGGCATTTGGGTCTTTATACACATTATTCCTTATCATTCTAAAACCAACCAAACAACAGAATATATCTTCCTAGTAACTTATTTTTCACCAACCAAACAACATAATTTATCTTTCTGGTAACTACTCTTCTACGGAATTTCACTTCCACTTCCCTTTTCCGCGAACCAAACGAGCCCTTAGTGCTAGTGGGAAGCTTGCCATTAGAACTTGAAGCTTGTGATCCTTGGTTCCCCACCCTGTGACCTTGAGCTTAAAGGCTATCCATTTGGACTTGCAACTTGATTATGATATTCATTTGAGACATCATCATTTCATTAGATCCATTGTGCATAGAGTGTAGAAAGCAGTGGACCTAGGGACTAACTAGCAACTCGTGACTTATCCCATTTAGCAATTTTCGGGTAGGAGTTATGCGAGTTTAGTTCGGGTGTAAATTAGAAACTTAATGTATTTTTAAAAAAAAGAAAAAGAAAAAAAAAGAAGAGAATTGCCTATTTCAGTTAATTCCTCGGGGTTTATTGTTCACAGTACAAAATACAGTTACCGGTAGTTACTTTCTTCTGCGAAATAAAAGCCGGCCTGAAATCTCATTTACCGATCAAATTCTTTTTCTGTATGGAAAATTTCGAAATGGTTTACCATAAATCCTGACGCTATCGAGGCGGGAAAAGGCGTGGAGATGTGGGTGTCGGTGATAGTGTTTCTTCTTGGGGCGCTGACGGTCGTCGGAGCGGAAGCCCTGGGAGCCGTCATTTTGATACGATGGTTGAATCGGAAGTTAGCTCGAGAAGTAGCAAGATCCAAGATCGTCAGAGAGCAATCAAGTCCGGGAAATATTGATCCCTCTTCCCGCAGAAAGCAGGCTGGTCACTTTCCTTGCTCTTTTCTCTTCGATTCTTTAACTTTATGGGACGTTTTCTTTGCGAAGTTTAGTGCAATTTGAAATTATTCTGAGGTAATTTCGGGTTGGTGTTCTTGTTTGTACTCAAAGAATGGAAATTAGACGTGCCGAAACCCTAAAAAATTGTTAAGGAGTGGAATAGGCGTTTGTTTCCAAAATTTGGGATTTTGATGAAATTAATATTGGGAGTGCTCATTAACTACTTCTTGTATATCTTGTTTAGAGGCTAAATAATCTTTTTATGCACATTAAGACTATGACTGCTTTCATTTTTCCTCTAGGGGGTATTCATTTGGTCTTGCTGCAGCCTAGAATCTATTATGGAACTTCTTAAATGGTGGCAGCTTCATAGGAAAAGGAAAAATAAGTAGAGAATAGAGTCTTCCTTGCTTTGTCTGGTCAGTCTGGAAAGAAAGGAACAAAAGATTTTTTGAAGGTTCCCAAAGGAACATTGAGATTTGAGAAACGTATTACTCTTGGATACAAGGGATGTCTCCTAGTAGTGCCTTCTCCTTGTGAAATAAATGTAGAAGAAGAGTAGGAAGGGGAGAAAATGAACTAATATTCCTTTCCTGTATGGAGTAATTGACATGAGAAATATATGTATATTATACGTACATATCTACCCTGATTCCGTGTTTTCTTTACTGCCTGATTGATTTCCTAGATAGGTGTATGTTCTGCTCATTATAATCATGGGTGTTACCCAACCCCGGGTACCTTTTTTATACAATCCCTTCACGTATAGAAATATTATAAAAGTATGGGGTAGTGTTGAAAAGTATGTCATAGACGTGGGCAGTGGTTCTTGATATAAACATTTTAATTTTTGTTAATTTCTTGACTTTCATGTATGTTTCCTGTACTTCTCATTTTGGTGGTATCCTGTTCTCCAATGTGTATGTGGTTTCAATTTCTAATCACTAACCGCCTAAGCATTGATGCAAACATTGATAACTTGTTGAGAGGTCCCATCGTCAGTTGGACTTGTTGGGCCGTCTTCAATTTACTATACTGGTATTTACTTTCACCTCCATACTAAGTTTATTCCAAAGATTAATTGTTCAATCTCGCCCCTCCCCCTCTCTGTTATAATACTACCACTGGGATTAGGTGTGTGGGGCCACACCTAATTCCAGGCTCTTTAAAAGAAACCAAACAAGAGATTGGGGGCATTGCCCTAAATCCCTAATTGAAGGAACCAAACAATGACTCAGGGGATGGTGTACTCAAAACTATTTTTTCTTGATGGAGAGATTCCTTTTTACTGCCATTGAATTTGCATAGGCATTTCATATAATTAATACATGAGCACTTAAGAATGTATTATATGCAATCATCAGCAAAAATAATTTGGTTTATAACATATTTTTATTCAAGTAGCTTTATTCTCATGTTGATGGTTGCCTACAGTTTCATCTACTGTCTTTTAGGGCTTTGTCTGGGTTCTAGATGCAGAAAAAATCCCAAGAGCTTCTCCTTTGGACAAAGCTTTGAGACAGCAAAAGGGAAAAAAAGAGATCTTGGAGGTTACACCTATAAAGAAATATGCAAAATTGAGGGATCATTTTCTCATTTTAACAGAATCAGATGCTTCTCACACAGAAATTGAACTTAAGGGTTGTACAATAGCAGCTGTATCTGCATCAGACTTGTCCTCGAGAAAATGGTAACTCAGAATTTACTATACACAGCATCACAGGAATTCACTCTGCTAATATCTATACTACTGTTAAGTAGGTCCTTTTTACTTAAATTGTATGTGAATTGCTTTATCTCTTAACTAGACATCTTAAATCTGGAAAATGATAAGGTTCTGCTTCTTTTAAGCTTTTAGTTGTTTGGGTTCCTGGAAGGCAACTTGGAAAAACCCATTTACAAGAATTATACTAGAAGATGGAAACTTAAGGGCCTGTAAAACAGTTCTTTGCTTTCTATTTTCCATTTCTAGTTTTCCAAAATTTTCAATTTTTCATTTTCTATTAGTAGAAAAAATTGCTGGCATTTGAATTACCAATGTTGTCACTGAGTAGTGCTAGAAAGGAAGACAACTGCTAGGCGGTTGGAATACTGCCTGGTCAAGATATATATATATATATATATATATATATATATATATATATATATAAAGGTCACTAGGACAGCAAAGGACAAAGGTGGAAATGAGTCAAGAGAAGAGAATAGGGAGATTGAAGAAAGTAAAAAAAAAAAACATTTTCCCAGAAATGGAAATGAAAGATGGGTTGGAGGGGAGGAATGACCAAAAGCGATGGAAGTTTTTTTTTTTTTTTTTTTTTTTTTTCTGATTTCGTAGTACTAAAAATTAGTAAGCAAACATTGGAATAGGAATCATTACAATTCTAGGGAATGAAAGGATTGAACCACATGCCTCATTAGAACCTACATTTCACATCCAATTTGTGTCAGCAGAACATAGCTTTGACACAACTATAGGATCACTCTTATACTAGGACATTATATTAAAGGATTGCCTGGTATAGCAGATATCTATTTGACAAAAATGTATACGAGCTAATATATCATGTGCTACCAAGTTTGTGAAACCAGAAACTAGGCTTCCTAATTGTTTCTTTTATAGATCACCTGACATAATTCCCAACTGATACAAGCACTTTTTATGCAAGGTTTCAAATCAAATGATCAACTTTGTTATGCCAATGTGGTTAGAGATTCCCACAAAATGTTGTTGGAGGGGTTAACATATATTCAAACCTAAATCATATGAATTCATATTATTAATTAGGACTTTTGAGAAAACCTATAAATGAAAAGAGGGAGAATTTTGTTTCAAATGTTATCATTCTTTCTACCTTTTCTTCTTCTTCTTCTTGACAAACATGTGATGTGGGAAATCTAATAAAAAAGCATTGTGGTTCAAAATCAGTATAGATGGGGAATATTGGCAAATTTCCATTGTACCCTTGAGCAATGAGGCCACTTTGATATTTTTCTTCAAAAGTTGGAGGTGCCCAATATATTGAACCCCAAACAAGTTAAATGGACTATGTTATCTCAGAGAAGTCTGATCATTATTATAATCGATGTCTTAAGGAAGCAAAAGTACAAAGGTGTTTGTTATTTATATTTTTTTTTACACTTATGATGCATTGCACTGATCACGCAATTTTCTGAATTTTGTACTTGAAGGTTTTATACTATGGCTTTTTGAACAAATCAAACCTGCCAACTGTTTTACTTCCATTTCTCTTATCTGTGATGATACAGGGCAAAAAGGTACCCAATAAAAGTAGAAAGAAAATCATCGATAGTATACCAAGGAAGTAAAACAATGTACATATATCTTGAGACATCTTGGGAGAAGGAATCTTGGTGTAAAGCTCTATATCTTGCTTCCAGTGAGGATGAAGAGAAATTAAAGTGGGTCAACAAATTGAACACAGAATTCCAGAGTTACCTGATCTCACTAAATGCAGTGTATCCTTCATTTATGAAACCATGTTCACATATAAGTACTGAGCCCATAGATAAGTCAAATAAGCTTGATGGTTCTTCATCAAAGGTTCGAAATTTTCTGCGGAAACTTTCCAAGAAATCTTCTAAGAGTAGCATTGAAAATAAGGCAAACTTGTCAAGTCGTGAAGCTCCAACAGAAAAATCTATTGATTGTTCCACTGAGGAAATTATTGTCCCTTCATCACTGGCAACATTGAATGCGTCTGCAAGCAGAAATCATGTCCCTGTAATTTCTGATGTAGATTCAGATGATAGAGCTTCTGATGAAGGAACTCTATGTTGGAATCTGTTAATATCAAGGTTGTTCTTTGATGCTAAACAAAATGAGGAGATGAGAACTTCCTTGCAAGCTCGGATTCAGGTATGTTAGGTAATTGCTATTCTTTACATAACTATGCTAGAGGCTTTCTTTGTTATACATCTGGCTGTTGCTTCTCAATCAATGAATATTCTTTCATATTTGTAATATTAGGAATGAATGCTTCCTACTTATCAAACTCAGAAAAGGAAACATGAATGTTTCTCTCTGTCTGTCTCTCTACATACATACATACATACATACATACATATATATATATATATATATATATATATATAAAGCTTAAGAAATTTTTACGTCACTAAATAACAGCAGAGGTAATGTTCTGTACATCCTTCAGTCTTTTCATGGACCTTGCATGTTGTGGGAGCTTTGCACTCTGGACCAAGTGTATGACCTTTTTACACAATTGCACATATGTTGCTCGTTCTGAATTGTTATTTGTTTGTCAAACTCTACAATTCTACATTGTGGTATGTTGCAATCGAACATTGTTTTGAAGCTCTTCTCTTGGAGTTCAAGAACATCCCTCTTTTATTTTATTTTATTTTATTTTATTTTTATTTTTGGGTTGGATCAATTGAAACTACTACCATAACACCTTAATGTAATCTTTTCCATAGAGAACATTATCCAATATGCGAACCCCCACATACATAGGTGAGGTGATATGCACCACTGTTGATCTTGGTAATCTCCCACCATTTATTCATGCAATGAAGGTTCTTCCTTCCGACATGACTGAGATTTGGATGATGGAAATTGAAATTGAGTATTCTGGTGGTGCAATCTTTGAAATCGAAACCAGGCTTGAAGTTCAGGATCTTGAGTTACAGGAAGGAGGCCCA
This sequence comes from Ipomoea triloba, assembly GCF_003576645.1. NCBI lineage: Eukaryota > Viridiplantae > Streptophyta > Magnoliopsida > Solanales > Convolvulaceae > Ipomoea > Ipomoea triloba. The sequence continues at coordinate 21,325,882 of NC_044926.1, read as the reverse complement.
GGCATAGAAGAATCAAGTTCTTTGGATGACGTAAAAGCTGATATGTTAGAGGGCATTGAACAGTTCAGAGAAAACTTGAAATACTCTGAAGAGACCTCTGACTCCTGTGATCATAGAGATGAAGGAGATGTCAAAGGGGGTAGGTAACATGACATTTTCTCTTTCTCAAGCACTGAAACAGCCACTTTTAGAAAAAAGCTTGACACTTTTTTTTTCATTGCTGAAATACTAACATTAATTTGGCAGTAGTATTTTTGTTACTTATCTGATGCATTTTTCTTCTGTTTAGATATCATTTCTCACTTAGCCAGTTAGTTGTAGTTGAAAGTGAACTGAGATGTTTCAATCATGTAAATTTTCAGATGCAATAAAACACTCCAGAAATGTGACTGGTGCAGTAAAACAGCCACTTTTAGAAAAAAGCATGAAACTTTATTTTTCATTGCTGAAATACTAAATTTAATTTGGCAGTAGTCTTTTTGTTACTTATCTGATGCATTTTTCTTCTGTTTAGATATCATTTCTCACTTAGCCATTTAGTTGTAGTTGAAAGTGAACTGAGATGTTCCAATCATGTTAACTTTCAGATGCAATAAAACACTCCAGAAATGTGACTGGTGCAGTACCTCAACAATCTAGATGGAAATCTATCATACATTCAATTGCCAAACAGGTCTCACAGGTTAGCAGGAACGTTTTTTATTCATTCTGATATATGATATTCTCTTGTACAATATCGGATAGATTAAAAATGTTATGAACATCCCTATATTTTATTGTTATTTTGACGATTCATTATTGGGCAGTTTGGATAAATCCAAAATATCATTTATACTTTCAAGAATGTATGAGACAGACTTCAAGATGGTTTTTATTATCAAGCTGAGTTATTGTGAATGGTCCATCTGTCACACAGTCTCGTATATCTTGCTTGAGAAAGCAAACGAAGTCCCTATTGACCAATTGTAGCATTCTGTAGAAATCTACTAAAAACTGTAATCATTCAGAGTTAATTGGTCAAAGTGGGTTTTTTTTCTTCCACATTTTTGGTTTTTAATTTTAATTTATTTAATTTTTTATTGGGTCAGAGTTCAACCCATTGAATCACTATTTCTTGGATAATGGGAATCATCAGCTTCAATGACTCTGAATACAGATTTGTGTCCAACTGTGTACTTTTTGGTTGCAAAAGCTTGAGTCTTAGTTTGTGTATGTGTATGTTCATGTGTAATGTTTATAATAATAATCTTTACCATTGCATTTGGACGGTTGCTTTATTTTCCAGTTTCTAAACATGGCTCCTGGTAGTTCTGGTACACTAACTGCTTAATCATTTAATGTTGAAGGTTCCACTTACCTTGGGGATGAGAGTTGCATCTCTCCGCGGAATAATGCGCGTATTCATAAAGCCACCACCTTCAGATCAAATATGGTTTGGCTTCACATCTATGCCAGACCTTGATTTTCAATTTGAACCTTTTGTTGGAGAGCATAGGATTGCAAGTGGACATATAGCCTTATTCCTAATCAGTCGGCTTAAGGTATAAGACCTCATTTTATTTTTGTGTATAAATTATCCTCTGTAGTTAAGAGATCAAGATCTTGTATGAAAATTTTAAAAGCTCTGAGATAACATTGAAATGATATATAATTGGAAATTCTGAAATGGTTATTAAACTCCATAGCACTGTGTCAAAATAATGATATGATTGTATCTATAGGAGAGAGCGTCTCAACAAACATTTAGGCAGTGCCGTTTTGGAAGTTATTGACTAGTCAGATGGCTAAAATGGCTAATAAACCAAGTGGTTTCTCATCTCATCCTAGACGACCTTGCTAGAAAGAGTTGTATTCTTTTTCTGTTGCTTAACGTTTAAAATAAGATTATACTGGATGGATTGTTCTCTTTGAAGTTTCACTTTTGGCGAAATAATATAATGTTATCACTGATGTAGGTAGCTATTCGTGAAACTTTGGTTATTCCAAATTGTGAAAGTGTATGCCTATCATGGATGTTAGCTGAAAAGGAGGACTGGATCCCGCGTAAATTTGCACCTTTCTTATGGACCAATCAAGAAGCGCCGAACACTGAGAACTGGGAAGTGAAACGCTCAGATGAAGCTAATAAGGAAATTGGCAGCAGTTATTCAGAGAGTTGCGAAGGGCAAAAAAAGGTGGAATTATCTTTGAAAAAACCAAATGATTCATCGAACACACGCTCACCCTCACCTGTTGTTGATAAGCCAACAGTGAAGTATAGTAGTTCTATGAAAGAATTGCAGGTCCCGTTGTTGCATTCTGAAGAACAGGCGGAAGTAAATCAACGGAAAAGCACAGATTCTGCAGAATATTACACGAAATCTAGACAAGTTGAACTGGCAGAGGAACAGAGCCGTATTTCTGAAGAGGACGATGGAAGACCTAGAAGACAGGGTACTAGAGCAAAGATGATTTCTTTGAGCAAGAAAATGTCAGAGAAGTTTGAAGAGAAAAAGCGAAATATTGAAGAGAAGGGAAGAAACATTGTTGAAAGAATGAAAGGACAACAATGAGTAGCCAAACAAGCAAGAAGTCAACATAGAAGCTAAGCCAAATTTGTTTGTATCATTTGTTATTGTAAATGGAGCAACAATGCCTGCCTGCATATCTGATATTTGATCGATCGATTAATTGAGTGATGTGAATCTCCTAAGATTTGAAATTTAAAGATTTCAAGAATTTCCCATACTAAGTGCCTTGCTGTATATGATGCTTCAGATTTAGGTAGGAATCAAAAGAAAACTGTGTAGAAAGAAAAATGTATAGACAGTGCCATAGTGCGTGCTAAATCCATGACTTTCATGGAATAAATTTTACTATCTGTTTGGTACTCTCTTATTGTGTGGTGATTGTTTGTGTATACCAGTTAATTTTTGTATCATCTATATACTGATTAAAGGGTTAAGGATCAAACAAAATACTTGAAGGGTAGAGTTTATTTGGTCAAATAAAAAGATAAAGATAATGATTACAATTTAGTTTGTTAGATTGCAATTTGCTATGTCATTTTGTGTTTGGTTTATTTTTTTGTTAAGCTGTAGATTGATACATATTTAATAGTTGAGTCACACTTGAGATAGTCTCACAAATTAAGATATGTGAAATGAGCCTAATCTAGGATAATTGTTTGTTACTTATGATAAAAATCATAATACTTATTACAGAATAATACCAATTTAAAATAAATATACTACTACCTCCGTCCCAAAATGGTTGTCTGATTCGTTTAACAAGGCATGACTGAAGTAATTTTTAATCCAATTTTTCATATTATTAAGTTTAGCATTAATATATAAAATTAATATATTTAGAAACTACATTAAAAGTACTATTAAACACAAAAAATTAAATTTAAAAATAATAAAAAAAATTACTAAAGAAAATAAGCAAAGAAGAAAGAGTTGGTTTGACCAATGAATAGTAAATAGGACAGGTAAAATGGGACAGAGGGAGTATTATTTATAATAGATATTGTAATATTTATATGTGACATTGTAATATTATTTAGAGTAAAAGAATTGTTACTAATGATAAATATGTAATATTTATAATTGAAATTGTGATACTTATATGTGAAATGTTTCTTACGAAAGAAATTATAATATTTATTATAGAAAATTTAGGCAATTTATATCGTGGACCAGGGTGCACAATGCATTATGCACTCCGATCCAAAACGACGTCGTTTTGGTTCTTTTAATTAATGGCTTTTTCGTTTCCCGTTCGACCTTAACTTATAAGATGAGTTCTGTGTATTTTGTGATGATATTCTGTGCATTCTGTTGTGACATTCTATGTATTCTAGTCATTGATTCTGTGTATTCTAGTATGTAATTCTGAACATTATTGATTTCTGACTTAAATCCTTGTTCCGTTGCTCCGTTGAACTTTTTTATGATTTTGGCCATTCATTCTTGCACCATTTTGTCTTGAATGCATCCCGATTCGCCTTCATTTTACGCTTCATCATGGCTAGGTCCCGGTTTTCAATCATTGCGCCATAAACACCTGAAATATACTTCGTTCTTGCACGAACTCATAAAATTCACTTAAAAGTTAGTACAATTAAAGCATATTTATATGTTAATTCACGGCTTATCAATTTCCAATACCATACCTCATGGAACATAAGAGATAATACTTAGGCTTATATTTTGTGCATCATTTTCATTGATTCTATGTATTCTAGATTTCTAGTATGTAATTCTGTACATTATTGATTTCCAATACCATACCTCATAAACAGCAGAGATAATACTTAGACTAATAATTCTGCGTATTCTATTCATAAATGTTGTGTATTCTGGTATATGATTATGTGTATTCTGGTATATAATTCTGTACATTATTGATTTCGAGTACCATATATACCTCATGAAATAGTAATGCTAATACTTAGGCTATTGATTGTGTGTATTCTATTGAATGATATGTGTATTCTTTTACATACTTCTGTACATTAATGATTTAATTTTTTATACTTAATGTTATTGCGTTATTGGAAACCAATAATACATAGAATTATATACTATAATACACATAAACGCTCATTAGAATACACAGAATCACTACCCTAAGTATTAGCATTCCTGTTTCATGAGATATGGTATTGAAATTACTAATCTACAGAACTGTATAACAGAATACACATAAACACTCAATAAAATACACAGAATTACACATAACGGGAGCGAGCGTAGCCAATCATACTGCTTGGGCATTTCTCGGTCAAATATTACTCAAGAATCGGATCCACAAGTTGTAATTTGTCAAGATTTAAGTCAAGATTTTGATGAAGTTATGGAGAGTGAAGTTCAATCTGGTAATTTATTGATGTTATCAAATTTCGTTTAATATAAATTAATATTTTTGTGTTTCAGTGTATCTTAACTTACGACTTATTCTTTTCAAACGGTATTGCAGTTCAATCTAATGATTGTGGCGACCCTTCATATAGTTGTGAACATTGTTCGGCAACATTTTGGTATATTGAGCGTCTTAGTCAGTCTAGATTGAAATCATTGCCAAAATATTCAGTTTGTTGCGCACATGGGAAAATTAACCTTCCGCAGATGTCCACCCCACCGAAACAGTTGTATGATTTGTTCTTTGAGCACGGAGAGAAGAGGACGTGTTTCTTAAAAAACATTAGGTCATACAATAGTATGTTTAGTTTCACGTCTATGTGTGGTAAGATTGACCACTCGATTAATTGCGGCGGTGCCCCGCCAATTTTTCGCATCAACGGACAAAATTTTCACTCAATTGGTAGTTTGTTACCAACCGAGGGTAGTCAACCAAAATTTGCTCAATTGTACATACACGACACAGATAATGAAATTAATAACCGTATTTGTTTTGTAAGGTATGTAATTTTTTATTTACTACAAATGTAAATAATGTCATTTAAAGTTACTACTTTTAGTTATTTTTTTGTTTATTTATTTTTTTGAGAATAGTTATATTTTATTCTTTTAGTTATTTTAAATAAAATAATTTTAATTGTTAATTGTAGGAAGAACAATGACAAAGATAGCATTCATGTTGAAGTTGTCTCTGATATTAAAAAAGTTTTGGACGAGAACAATGTGTTGGTACAGTTAGAGCAGGTGAAGTACTGCAACTATATATAAAATTCGTAATTTAAATTTATTTTTTAAAATTACTAATATTTACATTTTTTTGTAGTCATTTACACTATTGAGTTCCAAAAGCGTGGTCTACCGCATACTCACATTCTACTATTCTTAGCAAACAATGATCGCAATGCAGGGTGCAATTTTATTGACAAAATGATCGCAGCAGAAATACCAGATAAAGAAGTTGATGAAGAGTACTACAAATGTGTTGAAGAATTTATGGTCCATGGTCCTTGTGGAAATGTAAGAAAGCAATCTCCGTGTATGGTGAATGGAAGGTGTTTGAAGCATTTCCCAAAAAAGTTTGTTGACTCATCGACTTTTGATGAAGATGGTTACCCAATATATAGACGGAGAGATGATGGTAGGTTTGTTATGAAAAGTGGTATTCAATTGGACAATAGATTTGTTGTGCCACACAATAGGTATTTGCTGCTTAAATATAGGGCTCATATGAATGTGGAATGATGTAATCAATCAAGATCAATCAAATATTTATTCAAATATGTTAATAAAGGGAATGACAGGGTCACAACTGAGTTCTATAAAAGTACCTCTAACAGTAATGGGAATGAAGTCATCGATGAGATTAACATGTACTACGACTGTAGGTACATATCAGCTTGTGAGGCTACTTGGCGTCTATTTAGCTTTGAGGTATAGTTTAGAACTCCAGCGGTGGAGAGATTGAGCTTTCACCTACCAGACTGCCAAACAATAATTTTTGAAGATGACGACCCGGTTGACAACGTATTGATGAGGGAGACAATTGGTCAAAGTATGTTTAATGGTTGGTTTGAAGCAAACAAAAGGTTTCCCGAGGCTAAGTTATTGACTTATATTGAGATGCCAACTAAATTTGTTTGGAAAAAGGATATTCGAGAATGGAGTCCAAGAAAGAAAGGTTTTGTCATAGGTCGTATTTTCTATGTACCACCGGGTACGGGAGAGTTGTACTACTTGAGATGCCTTCTAAACATAGTTCGCGGGCCTACAAGTTTTGAGGAAATTCGGTTTTTTAATGGTATACAATATACTTCATTTAGAGATGCATGTTATGCGCATGGTCTATTGGATGATGATAAGGAATATATTGATGCCATTAAAGAAGCAAGTGATTGGTCATCTGCTCATTCTATGAGAAAACTTTTTGTGACATTGTTGACATCAAATTCTTTTAATAGGCCTGAAATTGTTTGGAAGGAGGTGTTGGATTACCTGTCTGAAGATGTGCAATACAATCAACGCATATTCTTATCAATTCCAGGTAAGCGTTCAATAAGTATTTATTTTAAGTACATCTCTTTCATTCATAAATAATAATTTAAATATATTAATTATTGCTATATCATTACAGATTTAGTTTTAACAAATGAGGAGAAAGAGAATTTAACTCTAATAGAGTTAGAAAAATTGTTGCAAGTATACAACAAATCATTAAAAGACTTTCCTCCCATGCCCACACCACGAGCTGCTTCTACAAGGCTAAATGGAAATCGTTTTTTGTTTGAAGAGCTGTCATATGATCGTGCAGTTCTTGCAGATGACAGTGATAGGTTTGTTAGCCAACTCACTGAAGAGCAACGTGGTGTTTATGATATAATAATGGAGACGTGTCATCTAACAAAGGTGGATTGTTTTTTGTTTATGGCTATGGAGGAACAGGGAAAACATTCTTATGGAAGACCCTATCTGCCACATTGCAATCTCAAGGTGAAATTGTTATCAATGTAGCTTCAAGTGGAATTGTTTCACTATTGTTGCCAGGTGGCAGGACGGCACACTCAAGGTTTGCTATACCAATTAACATTAATGAGGACTCCACCTGCAATATTAAATCCGGTAGCGACCTTGCTGAGTTGATTTCAAAGGCAAAGTTAATCATTTGGGATGAAGCTCCAATGATGCACAAACACTGCTTTGAGGCACTAGACAGAACTATGCGAGACTTGCTTCGTTTCACCAATCCTGCAAGTGAGAGATATACGTTTGGTGGTAAGACAGTAGTACTTGGTGGTAATTTTAGGCAGATTTTACCAGTTATACCGAAGGGCTCTAGGCAAGATATTGTTTCTTCAACAATCAATTCATCGTACTTATGGGAAAGTTGTACGGTTCTAAGGTTGACAAAAAATCTACGTTTGGAAAATATGGAAAATGCAGAAGAAAAACAACAAGTAGAACAATTTGCAAAGTGGATAGCTTCTATTGGGGATGGTACAGCAGGAGCATCTAACGAAGATTGTCCAGAGGTTGTGATTCCAAATGAGATGTTGTTGTCATCAAATGGCGACCCAATTGCCACTATTGTTGAAAGTATATTTCCCATGTTCCAAAATGGTTCATGTGATAACAGTTTTCTTGAGAGTAGGGCAATTTTGGCACTAACATTGGATGTTGTGAACGCTGTTAATGATTACATGAGTAGCATGCACGAAGCTGAGAGTCGAACATATCTTAGTTGTGATTCTGTATGTAGAACGGATAATGGTATTGGTGTTCTTGTAGATGTTCACACACTTGAGTTTCTTAATGGCCTTAAGGCATCAGGTATACCAAACCATTCTTTGACATTGAAGGTTGGTTCACCGGTGATGTTGTTAAGAAACATTGATCACTCTCTCGGCTTATGTAATGGCACTAGACTGGTTGTAACAAGACTTTCTAAACATGTAATTGAAGCTAAGATAATGTCAGGTAGTCATTCTGGTACAAGGGTGTTGGTCCCTAGGTTGAGTATGACGCCTTCAGATCCAAGATTGTCATTTAAGTTTAGTAGAAGACAATTTCCTTTGATGCTTTCATATGCTATGACCATTAACAAGAGTCAAGGTCAAACACTATCTCATGTGGGTCTGTTATTAAAGAAACCGGTGTTTGTGCATGGTCAATTGTATGTTGCTGCTTCAAGAGTTAGTAATCCAACTGGGCTCAAGATTTTACTTTGTAGTGAGTTAGAAAGTTGTTGTAAGAAAACAACTAATGTTGTTTACAAAGAAGTTTTCAATAATTTGTAATTTAGATTTATATGAACTCTTTAAAACCAATTTAACATTCTACTTTCGAACTATATTGTTCAAATTTTTTATTTCTCCGAACAAAATTATTCCTAATATAATCGTATATTGGAATTCTACTATAGCAATTCAATTATTCAGTACTTTGTTAGCATCCTTATATACAAAAACAAATCATTATAATTATATAACATTGAAGACAACGAAATATCGATAGCTCATTTAATTATAACATTTATTTTTATACTTCACATTCCGTGCATCGCACGGGTGAAATACTAGTACACATAAACGCTCATTAGAATACACAGAATCACTACCCTAAGTATTAGCATTCCTGTTTCATGAGATATGGTATTGAAATTACTACTCTACAGAATTGTATAACAGAATACACATAAATACTCAATAAAATACACAGAATTACACATAACGGGAATTGGATGGACGGAATGGTGTCCCTCGCACGTCAACTCCCCACTAACTTAGTTAAACGACATCGTTTCGGACCAGGGTCCACAGCGCACTATGGCCCCAGGTCCACGATATAACGATTGGAAAATTTGATACCAATTTGAATAAAAAATAAATTGTTATTTATGATAGATATTGTAACACTAATATGTAAAATATTGCGATACTATTTAGAGCAAAATTAATTGTTACTAATGATAGATATTCTAATTCTTATAACTGAAATTCATATATTTATACACTCAATTGTCTACAACCTGACTTATCACACAGATAATGAGCTATAAGACGGTCTCACACAAGTTTTTATTTTAGTAGTTTGATGCTACTGCAAGCAAAATATTATTAAGGCTTAACAAATTAATATAAATTTTTATTAGAGTTAATACCTAAAATGGTAATTGACTATGGTGGTTTTTTTCGATTTCGTCATAAACAACTTTTGGGACTCCCATGTAGTCTCGAACTTTTGTACGAGTTAATAAACCCACGTTCCTTTTTCAATGTGGGAGAAAAGCTACTCAAAAGCCTTCCTACTTCCATTCCAAACTCAAATAGTACACCTTGTGAATCAATTTCATATTTACCTATTATCTATTTTGAGTGCAAAATATATTAAATTCATCATCTCACTTAAGAGAACCCAAATATACTTTGAACCGCCCAAATAAGAAGTGAATCCCACTAAAAATTATATCCCAAAAGGCCACTTTAAATGTCATTTTAAGCCACTTATGGTCCAAATTAAAAACTCAAATGAAGCACCACCTAAATACCCTTCCAAGGGGAACGGTTAACTCAAATTATTGTGTGGACCACGGTCCGAAATATCTTCGTGAATATTATGAGTAAAAATAATGTACATTATCTGTTAGAAAAATGTATATTATGTTTTAAAATAATGTACGTTACGTGTTAGGATAATGTACATTATATGTTAAAATAATGTACATTACGTGTTAGAATAATGAAACATCTGAGTAATATAATGTACATTATGTTTTAAAACAATGTACATTATGCTTTAGAATAATGTACACTATGTTTTATAATAATGTACACTATATTTTAGAATAATGTACATTATGAGTTATTGTTGTAACTGGGCACGCGAAAAAAATGAAACTAAATAAAACTACGTCGTTTTGGAATGTGGTCCACACAGACCATAGTACACGCAATAACCATTGCAAATTGATAGCCATAAAAGTCCTAATATTTCCCAAAAAAAAAAAATGAACAAACAATACTATTTTTCTTATTTAAAATCTAGAAATTCCAAAATTGCCTGTATTTGCTAATATGAGGGTTGAGTAAGGTGTTTACCATAATATATATAGAGAGCAATTGATATTCATTTTCAAATGATAAAAGGAAAATGTTCATTTTCCCTCTTAATTTCCCTTCCAAACTTTTCTCATGATGTTACTTTTAATCATTGACGATTCATCCTGGGCCAGCTCCTGTACCTCTCAAAGCGAATTTGGGTGGATCCAGACCGTTAAACAGAAGGAGAAAGACCCAATGAATTTATAAAAAATAAAATAAAAATTGAGTACCAATGAATTAGGTGGCCCACTACTAATTTAAAATTAAATAAGCTAAAGTGTCATTCCGCATTATGAACTATAACGGATTTTTCATGCCCACCATGATCTTTCATAACTGCTATTTCAATCCACGAACCATTAAATTTTTTCGCTTATAACTTTTTGCAGGTTACCTTCAAGTTATAGATAATAATTTAATTATGTGGAAGTGTTTTTTATTGACATATTTAAATAGATATTTAAATAGATATTAAAAGTATGACATGACCGCCATTTCATCATTTCACTTGAATAGCCCTAATTTCCTAAAATACTCAAATTGCCCAATTTGACTATCTGATGACCAATGTCAGCCGAAAATTCAAAGAAAGCCTCAACCATGCCAGCTCAAAGGATGCGGTCTCTCTCCCAAGTATTCCTTGTCCGGCGAATGAGTAGACAAGGTATCCACGACGGCGATCAGCTTCGTCGCGTCTGGCTTGCTCGGTAGCGCCTTGAAGAAGTACTTTTGAGGGTCGGAGACGAAAACGGCGTACTCCGTATGGATAATAATCTATCAGAAGCTTTAGCACGTGCGGCTGCGTCGGGTCTACCACCGCCTTCTTTGCCGACTAGGACTCACGCCGCCACACTAGCACGAAGACGCCGCAGCCTATCAGCACCGCCACCGTCGCCATCAGCTCCTTGTTATTGTCTATCAACATTGTCGGATGTAGACTCCGGCGACGAATTTGGGGGAATTAGGTTTAGGTGTCGTCAGATTAAAATTTCGGAGAAACCTAATTCTTCTCTTTATTTTTTTTTTGTGTCGTCAGATTAAAATTTGGGAGAAACCCAATTATTCTCTTTATTTTTATTTTTTTTTGTGTCGTCAGATTAAAATTTGGGAGAAACCCAATTCTTTGTTTTGATTTTTAATTTTTTTTTTGTGTCGTCAAATTAAAATTTAGGAGAAACTCAATTCCTTTTTTTTTTATTTTAAAATTTTTGTTTGTGTCATCAGATTAAAATTTGTTAGAAACCCAATTTTTTTTTTTGAAAATTAAAAATGATTACATAGACTCCATCTCTCATATGTTTTATTTTTAATTAAAATTAATAAGGCCACAACAGATAAATATCGGCGCCATATCATCAAGGTAACCAGAAAACCTTCAAAAAGTTCTGGGCGAAAAAAATTTAATAGTTTGTGGATCGAAATAACACTTATGAAAGGTCAAGGTGCGTCATGAAGAATCCGTTATAGTTCATGGTGCGGGATTACAGTTTACCCAATTAATTATAACTACCTATCAAATAATGTCACATCAAGATGGAAAATTTTTAGAGAAAAAATCAAGGAGGGATTTATAGTATTGTTCATGATAAAATTTAAATCTACTATACTAATAAGAGCCAAAGAAAGTTAGGCTTATAATGGGTAGAAAAAATGACGGTCAAATTATTAAATCAAATGGATGGTTCAGATTGTTTAGATTTATATTTTTTCTTAACACTTCCTAATTTATCCTTAATTATATGATTATCCGTTAAATTTTTCGTTAAATATTATCTTTTTCGTTAATATTCTGTTGACTTTTAACTCGCCCATTAATTTATATAAGAAAGGTCTTAGGTTCGAACCTCATCCCAATCAAAGTTAGGCATATTGTTGAACATATACTACAAATATGTTAAGTATATTATTCAAAAAATGATGGTCAAATTATTAAATCAAATGGATGGTTCAGATTGTTTAGATTTATACTTCTCTTTAAGATTTTCTAATTTATTCTTAATTATATGATTATTCGTTAAATATTCTCTTTTTCGTTAATATTCCATTAACTTTTAACTTACTCATTAATTTCTATAAGAAAGGTTTTAGGTTAGAATCTCGTACCAATCGAAGTTAGGCATATTGTTGAACATATACTACAAATATGTTAAGTATTAAGTATACTATTTAAAAGTAAATACCCCACTTTATTACTCTTATAGAATTAAATAAATTAGTAGTTAGAACAAAAAAAAATTATGCATTTCTTTAATTTATATTCGATGTCGACAATGTTTTTATTCAAAAAAAATATTCATTAATTTATAAATAGTATTTATTTATACTATCGATCATTTTATTCAAAAAATATTTAATTTTAGATTAGCGTTTTTACAAAATTGCAAACATTTATTTTAGTGACAATTATAATCAATCTCTCATATATTATTTTGCATTCATAAACTTTGAATTATCGATTTCAATAAACAAATTTGACATTCAATTATATATACATGAACATCTCCATTCTCCTATATAGTCTTAAATTCAATTGAGCATTATCTCATTCGCGCAATGCGCGTGAAAACTAGTAATTATTATAGATGTAACTAGAATTATTTATTTTATGAAATTATCGTTCAATATATAGAAAAAATAAATGAATTTGATCAAAATTTGTATAAAATTGTAGACCAATTTAGGGTTTGTTTAAAAACTCAAAAAATAACTTTTATAAGTCATTTTCTCTCTCTAACTTTTATAAGTCATTAGCTCGACCCAACTCATAGTCAAAAAATATTTATAAAAATTAAAAATTTCTTTAATTTCGTTAGTTCAAAGTTATTGGATTTATTAACTTATATATTTATTTTATTATAATACGTTACAACTTAAAAATTATTTATTCACATCTTTTTATTGTACGTATTAACATATTTATAACTAATTGAATCTATACATTTTAGTTTATAACTTTATTTAATTTTAATATAAGTAAAATCATATATATTGTTAGGAATATATTGTAATTGTTTTAATGAACAAAAAATGTAACATTAGACCCCAATTTTATTTTGAGTCTAGTTTAGGATAACGCCAAGTACAAGCCTAGTAGATTAAGTAGAAATTACAAGAGTATAAATTTTAATTTATACTTGTAAGTCGTTCGCTTCCACTTTACAAATTTGAGAAGAATTTGGAAGATTGATCAAGACTCGAAGACATCCTGGAACGTGACAACATAGTTCGAATTGCAAGAATTAATTCTATGGAAGAATTAATTAATTCAAGATGAGGATGTTGCAATTAAAAAACTTTAGAGGCTAACTTATGCAAAGGGCTATTTTTGGAGATGAGGATGACCTCATGGAGCAAAGTGGCGTGGCCAACCTTGACCGTGTAGAACTTCAAAGAAGAGGATGACTTGCTCTAAGAATTAATTTGGTGATGAGGATGACCTATTAATTAAAGGGGAGGATGACTTTGCCTTTTAAAAATTGGTAATGAGGATGACTAGCAACATTGAAGAGATTGGTGATGAGGATGACTTGTTATTAAGAAAAAATGGAGATGAGGCTAACCGTGTGTATTCTTGAAGGAGAAAAAGATGATTTATCTTTTGGGAGTTAAAAATGAGGATGAGGATGACCTACACCTCCTTTATCCTAAATGAAGGTCAACTTACTATTCCATGCAAGACGATGACTCACGTGACATCTAAATTAAAGGGGGAAGAAATAAATCATTTTTGAGGCTAAGTATGGCGTGATCAACAAAATAAATAGGATGACCTATTTATTTCAAAATGAGTCCAACACTGCCAACAACACTTCTAAAAAGGAAAATATTATTTGTCTTAAATATGGCATGAGGATGACTCCAAAAGGTGATTTCAAATATTCTTGCTACATGGAGCTGAAGATCATTATGAGAAAAGTCAGTGTACTTTTCGGTGGCATTAATTATGCTCAAGCAAGAGTCACCAAACATATATATTTCAGAGCAACCTAACTTATGGATTATGAACAAAGTCAAGTGTTCACACTACCAAAGTCAAGGATGGATGGCTACAAGTTAAAAGGAAAATTATATCAATGATTGAAGAAGAACGTTAGAGGATTATCAGAAGCAAATATTCAAATTCATCTAACAGAGCCATCAAAGTTGACAAAGACCATCTGAAGGCATTTAATGCTCTGAAGAATCATAACAGGCAAATAGCTAATTTAGCTATATAAACCAAAGAAGACTTGATGACAAGCATGAGGAACAGACATGGATGAGGATACAACATTAGCACTGAATACTCAATAAGTGAGATCAGATTAAGAAAGTGCTAAGTATTGAGCTAAACACGAGAGAAAATCAAGTCTTGAGAAGAAATACTTTATTTCTTGAAAGAAATTGTAGGAGTGTAGCTTTGTGCAAAACACTCGGGGAGACTAAGTGTAGCTGGGTGCAAAACACTTGGTTAAATAGCTTTGTGCGAATTACTCGGAGGGGTGTAGCTTTGTGTAGAACACTCGTGGAGACTAAGTGTAGCTGGGTGCAAAACACTTGGTTGAGGAGCATAGTTGGGTGTAAGACGCTCGTGAACGTAGCTGGGTGAAAGACGTTCGAGTTTGAGTGTAGTTGTTTGCAAAGAGCATTCAGAGTAGTAGAGTGCTAGAAGAGCACTGATTCACTATTGTATCTAGGTGATTGAAGATAGTGGAATCTCTCTTTGGAGGAAGGAGAAAGTGGAGTAGGAGGATTACATCACCTCCGAACCACTATAAATCCCTGTGTCCATTTACTTTATATGCTTACATATCTGCATGCATATTTATCTTCTGATCATCACATGCATTATTTGTCACATTAATTATACTAGAATATCCTAGATTCACGTGACACACTACTTTTGCATGCACAAGTTTTATTTCCTACTCAACCTCATCCTGCATGCCAAGCTTATTAGTTGTTATGCTACGAACCCAACTATTCACTGCTTATACTATTTGATCTGGGTTTGATAGTTCCCACGTCCGCATGCGAGCCAAACTTTACATACTCATTATTTGAGTTATTCCTGACATTTCTAACGTGTTGCATGTCGTGAAGCTCTTCAATTTTACGTAACTTTGTTTATAGCACTTTACCGTATTATTATAACTTTGTTTATGTCAGTGTTATAATATTTTTTGGAAGTTAGAAAAGTCTATTCACCCCCCCCCCTCTAGACTTTTCTCGACCCTATCGGGACCAACATATACATACTATAAGTATAACAACACAAAGTGTGAACTCTTAAAATATTATTATTATTATTATTTGTTAGGAACATACTGTAATAGGTTTTGATGATACCAAATGTAATGTTCAATCCCCTAAGTCTCGATAGATAGGAAATACATGTAAGTTCGACAAGTAAACTAAGAGCGAGAATACAACCGGGTAATTGAGCTCAACTCGGAAAATATTTAAGCTTAAGGTAAACTTGCTTGAACATCTTAGAAGTTTCGTGTTGAAAACTTATAGATAGATCAAAAGAAGGCACGAGACATCACTAGAGGAATAAGGGTCTGCGAGACATCAACTAAGTCTCGAGACATAAGCAGAGTTCGAGAGATGGAATCTCTCGAGACATCAGTCCAGTTCGAGACATGGGATCGAGACATCAAGTAGTCGAGACATCAACTTTGGTCTCGATAAACTGGCACTTCTCCAATGAACTGAATGGCAGTTAACACGCATAGATGAAGTAATCTAAGTTTGGAGAAGAAGAATATCATGGAGATAAAATATTAAGGAGGTGCTGACAGAGTATTATGGGAACATAGAACAGCCAGAAGTGGATGCCACGTCAGAACTCCACAACAAACGGATAGAAGATACACCAATCAAAGATCGGTCTTATTCCCTAAAACAATGATCAATGGGAATATAAAAAGAGTAACTTTTACCAAAAGAAGTAAGTGGAGCATGGACTCAAGATAGTGGAATATGAGATATTCACTACAAGATAAAAGGTTCAAGTTACAAGACCACCACTCCATGAAACATGCTAAAAATATGCAAGTCCCATGATCAGCATGGGAGACAGATTTTAAAAGGAATAATTTTCCCTCCAACGGAATTATTCCTCAACTCTCATATATAAGGACGTGAAGACACAAGTTCAAGAAGGTTCAAATATTCTAAGCTATCATAAGAGGTGTCTGATTCAAACGTTCAAAGTGCAAGTGCTTAATCTAGAATATCATCCTTGATATTCACAACTGCGAGAAAAACACATCTTAGTGTTTAAGAGAGTTACAAAGCTTCAACTACTACATATCTAGAAGGTGACTAAAGCTGTGCTACAAGGAAGATTATCCAACGAAAGCTTTTGGTCAGATTGGAGATTGTTACACACAACCTGTGACAACCGGAACAACCTTGCTTTGGAGAAGGCAAGAAGAGGCGGAGTAACCTGGGAGCTGTCTTGTGAAGATCCTGAGGCTTGAGGCGGGCTTGGTGATCAAAGCTCAAGCGCTCGATATTGTACTAAACAAGGAAGTTTTAGTGCAATTCTTCTAGGGAGATTCTAGAAGAAGAGTGGACGTAGGCGGGTTGGCCGAACCACTTAAAAATCTCTCTCGCATTTACTTTCTGCTTTTATCTCTCGCTAACTATCTCTCGATCTGCACTGCATATAATCACACCTCTCGAACTAACTCAAACTCGTGCTAATTAAGAAAGGGGATAACATTTCCGCTGTGCATAAAACTTTGTCTTCATCTTGTGAGGTATCGAACCTAAACATCCTAAGTCCAATACAGACGAGAGGTCGAAAAAGATTTGCAAAATCTTATACAAGTCTATTCACCCCCCACCCCCCTCTAGACTTGTACCCCATCCCTTTGGGACCAACATTATTGTTGTTGTTGTTGTTGTTGTTGTTGTTATCATTTATATCTAAAAAAATTTATAAGAGAGAACGCATGTTAGTACATTAGTTTATGTATGTAATTCAATGCTTGTTAAATTGTATATAGTACTACAAATATAATATTATCATTTTTATTAGAGAAAAGGGTAAAATAGACACTCGAACATTACCTAAGAAGTCAATTATACCCCTAAATTTTTTAAAGTAGCAATTAAACTTATCAACATTGTATTTTAGTGCAATGAAGTCAAAAACCTGGCTAGTGACATGCTATCACAAGTCACTAGAGCTCTGGCAACCTGAAGTGATATTTCCGGCAACAAAAACTATCGGTGACCGGAGAACCAACGCCGATCACCATGGAAACCGAGAAAGAAGGCAACAAGTTTCCATTCTCGGAAGAAAGCGACCCAGTGGTTGCCTTAGCTTCTTTCTCATTATCCATGATGACTGACGAACCGGTCCTTTTTGTCATTGGAAATATCGTCGAAGATTGCTGGAATCCGGCTTAGTGACCTGTGATAACAAGTCACTAACTGATTTTTGTACTCCATTGCACCAAAATACAATGTTGATAAGTTTAATTGATGCGATAAAAATTTTAGGGCGAAGCCTAATTGACTTCATAGGTAATGTTCGAGGTCTGTTTGACCCTTTCCCTTTTTATTAAAAAAATTGAGTTTAGCACCGTTAAACTTCTCTCTCTCTCAAATGCGGCAAGGAGCTCCCATGGGTCGTGCGGCCTAATCTGCGTCGTCCGGTTTCATTAATCCAACTGCAATTCGCGTATGTTTAAGTGGGGTTATTATGGTAATTTTAGTATCTATATTACCTGAATTGAAATGGTGCATTTTAGTACATAGTGTGATGCGTTTGAATATATGTTGTGGTGCATTTTATTGCGTATGTTGGTGCATTAACTGTGTTTTGGAATGATGTGTTTTAATCTATCTGCTGGTGCATTTTCATACATAGAATGGTGTGTATTTGGGTTGTGGAATGGTGTGTTTTAACTCCTCTAGTGCATTTTCATATGTAGAATGGTGTGTATTTTAACACGTGTTTCTAATAAATGTGTTGTGGAATGGTGTGTTTTAATCCGTCATTTGATACTTTTTAATACGTTGAATGGTGTGCATTTAACACATGTTTGTAACAGTGCATGTTTATAATATGGGATGCGTATTTTCAATGAGTGGAATTGTGCATTTTAACAAACGTTGGGGTGCATTTCAATAAGTAGAATGGTGCATATTTTAGCACATGTTTTCTAATATGTGTAAATAGTGTATGCTTGTAATAGTGTATTTTAACACATGTGTTTCTAATAAGTGTGTTGTGGCATGATGTGTTTTAATCCGTCCTTTGATGCATTTTAATACGTTGAATGGTGTGCATTTAACACATGTTTATAATAATGCATTTTAACACATGTTTGTAATAGTACATGTTTATAATATGGGATGCGGATTTTCAATGAGTGGAATTGTGCACTTTAACAAACGTTGGGGTGCATTTTAATACGTAGAATGGTGCATATTTTAGCACATGTTTTCTAATATGTGTAAATAGTGTATACTTATAATCTGACATGAGGCACGTTGTGATACATTTTAATACGTAGAATGATGCGTTTTATCACGTATACTTATGAATTTTAAGTGAATAGGTGCATTTGGTATAGTGTGGAATGGTGTGTTTTATCGATCCTCTGGTGCATTTTCGTACATAGAATGATGTGTTTTGTAACATATATATATTGCACGTTAATTTGATGACTTGATCTGATCTAATGGCTGAAAATAGGCCGCACGACCACACCTAATGACCAGGCTGCACATGATGACGCCTCTCACACTCTCTCTCTCTCTCTCTGTCTATATATATATATATGTATATATATATATATGTATATATATATATATGTATATACATATAGGGTAGGGTTACAGTGAAACCACTTGCTTAGGTAAGATCGTGAGATCACATCTTGTGCATCCATATAATATTTTTTAATGATCTAGATTGATTGGCACACACACCATTTGCACACATTTAATCACCGTTCGCACACACTTCAACTTGAAATCTTAATCAATCTAGACCATTAAAATAATTTCAGATCAAATCTTGTACATCAATCTAAATTTTTTTAATGATCTAGATTGTTTAACACACCTACTTCGTTCGCACACATTATTTAATCACCGTTCGTACACACTTAATCACTGTTCGCACACATTTTATCATCGTTCGCACACACTTCAACTTAAAATCTTAAATCAATCTAGACCATTAAATTATTACATTGATGCACAAGATCTGATCTCACGATCTTACCTAAACAAGTTATCTCATATGATCTTACCCTTCTTTATGCTTGGTTATTTGGGTTTTACTTTAGCTTTTTGATATACAAAGCAAAGAACGAAATAGAAGTTTGCTCTTTGTTTTTGGTGACAAGCTCTCCTTTTTTTCTTTTTTCTTTTTTGGATGACAAGTCTTTCTTTGTACTAGCAAGTTCAATGTCACAAGCTATTTTTGCTTCGGTCTAATTATGATAATGTTGAGCTCTATTTTCATAAAAAGTGCATGTACTTCTCTAATCCTACATGAAGAGAAAAAGTAAGTTCAGAAGTACGAGAGATGAGATAAATGAGACTATGGAAGACTATAGGTACGCGTTAGTGGGGATGATGAGAGCTATTGTATTGCATTCAAAATACTCAATCGTAACT
The DNA here is from genome assembly GCF_003576645.1 of Ipomoea triloba. NCBI lineage: Eukaryota > Viridiplantae > Streptophyta > Magnoliopsida > Solanales > Convolvulaceae > Ipomoea > Ipomoea triloba. The sequence goes on along the minus strand of NC_044926.1, from coordinate 21,305,754 downwards.
GTACTGATGACATATGTATATATACTAAAGGAATTACAAATATACTGAGGGTCTGAGATAGAGACTTAAAAGGAATTACAAATATACTGAGGGTCTGAGATAGAGACTTAAAAAATGACTTAACTTCATAGAGTCCTAATACTCTCCCTCAAGCAAATGGTATATCAATAACCTGAAGCTTGTCTCTCAGAAAAGCAAATTTAGGCCCCGTAAGAGGTTTGGTAAAGATGTCAGCAAGTTGATCCTTTGTAGAAATAAAATTCACCTGGATATCTCCTGAAGTAACTTTGTCCCTCACAAAATGATAGTCTATTTCCACATGCTTTGTAGGAGCATGGAAAACTGGATTGGCACGCATGTAGGCAGCACCAAGGTTGTCACACCAGAGTTTGGGAACCGGAATAGTGGGAGCACCTATCTCACGCAGCAAGGAGAGAATCCATACCACCTCGGCACAGACATCAACTAGAGCCTTGTACTCAACCTCAGTTGAGGACCTAGCAAACGTTGGGGTGCATTTTAATAAGTAGAATGGTGCATATTTTAGCACATGTTTTCTAATATGTGTAAATAGTGTATGCTTGTAATAGTGTATTTTAACACGTGTTTCTAATAAGTGTGTTGTGGAATGATGTGTTTTAATACGTCCTTTGATGCATTTTAATACGTTGAATGGTGTGCATTTAACACATGTTTATAATAATGCATTTTAACACATGTTTGTAATAGTACATGTTTATAATAATGCATTTTAACACATGTTTGTAATAGTACATGTTTATAATATGGGATGCGGATTTTCAATGAGTGGAATTGTGCACTTTAACAAACGTTGGGGTGCATTTTAATACGTAGAATGGTGCATATTTTAGCACATGTTTTCTAATATATACGTAGAATGGTGCATATTTTAGCACATGTTTTCTAATATTTGTAAATAGTGTATGCTTATAATCTGACATGAGGCACATTGTGATACATTTTAATACGTAGAATGATGCGTTTTATCACGTATACTTATGAATTTTAAGTGAATAGGTGCATTTGGTATAGTGTGGAATGGTGTGTTTTATCGATCCTCTGGTGCATTTTCGTACGTAGAATGATGTGTTTTGTAACATATATATATTGCACGTTAATTTGATGACTTGATCTGATCTAATGGCTGAAAATAGGCCGCACGACCACACCTAATGACCAGGCTGCACATGATGACGCCTCTCACACTCTCTCTCTCTCTCTCTGTCTATATATATATATATATATATGTATATATATATATGTATATATATATATATGTATATACATATAGGGTAGGGTTACAGTGAAACCACTTGCTTAGGTAAGATCGTGAGATCACATCTTGGTGAAACCACTTGCTTAGGTAAGATCGTGAGATCACATCTTGTGCATCCATATAATATTTTTTAATGATCTAGATTGATTGGCACACACACCATTTGCACACATTTAATCACCGTTCGCACACACTTCAACTTGAAATCTTAATCAATCTAGACCATTAAAATAATTTCAGATCAAATCTTGTACATCAATCTAAATTTTTTTAATGATCTAGATTGTTTAACACACCTACTTCGTTCGCACACATTATTTAATCACCGTTCGTACACACTTAATCACTGTTCGCACACATTTTATCATCGTTCGCACACACTTCAACTTAAAATCTTAAATCAATCTAGACCATTAAATTATTACATTGATGCACAAGATCTGATCTCACGATCTTACCTAAACAAGTTATCTCATATGATCTTACCCTTCTTTATACTTGGTTATTTGGGTTTTACTTTAGCTTTTTGATATACAAAGCAAAGAACGAAATAGAAGTTTGCTCTTTGTTTTTGGTGACAAGCTCTCCTTTTTTTCTTTTTTCTTTTTTGGATGACAAGTCTTTCTTTGTACTAGCAAGTTCAATGTCACAAGCTATTTTTGCTTCGGTCTAATTATGATAATGTTGAGCTCTATTTTCATAAAAAGTGCATGTACTTCTCTAATCCTACATGAAGAGAAAAAGTAAGTTCAGAAGTACGAGAGATGAGATAAATGAGACTATGGAAGACTATAGGTACGCGTTAGTGGGGATGATGAGAGCTATTGTATTGCATTCAAAATACTCAATCGTAACTGTACTGATGACATATGTATATATACTAAAGGAATTACAAATATACTGAGGGTCTGAGATAGAGACTTATAAAATGACTTAACTTCATAGAGTCCTAATACTCTCCCTCAAGCAAAGGGTATATCAATAACCTGAAGCTTGTCTCTTAGAAAAGCAAATTTAGGCCCCGCAAGAGGTTTGGTAAAGATGTCAGCAAGTTGATCCTTTGTAGAAATAAAATTCACCTGGATGTCTCCTGAAGCAACTTTGTCCCTCACAAAATGATAGTCTATTTCCACATGCTTTGTGCGATCATGGAAAACTGGATTGGCACGCATGTAGGCAGCACCAAGGTTATCACACCAGAGTTTGGGAACCGGAATAGTGGGAGCACCTATCTCACGCAGCAAGGAGAGAATCCATACCACCTCGGCACAGACATCAACTAGAGCCTTGTACTCAACCTCAGTTGAGGACCTAGCAACCGTTCTCTATTTCTTGCACACATAGGACACGAGATTTGCTCCAAGGAATACATCATAGTCACTAGTGGACTTTCTGTTTTCAAGAGAAGAAAACGCATGCAGTTCAGCGGAAGCAGACTTACGCAGTCGCAAGCTCATAGAAAGTGTGCCCTTAACACACAGTAACACACGTTTCAGGTGGTCCCAGTCTGTGGTATTTTTTAAATTTATTAAAAATTATTATTTTCAAATTATAATTTTAGCTTTTAAAATATTAATATAAAACTACAATGATAAACTAAAACACTATTAGTTTTAAAATATAACATAATTCTAAAATATTATCAATCAACATTAAGTAATAATAATCAATTCAAGTCAACATCAATTTCTCAATTTCATAAGGAGAATAATAGCCTTCAAATTCTCAATTTCATTTTGTACATTTGCAAAAGAATATTAAGGTACATTCTCATGACAAATAAGACATGAATCCTCCTCGACCCTTGTGGAATTAAACTTCCATTTTGATTTTCTTCGGAAGTTCTGAATATCACCATTGCTTGAGTTGAAGTTGTGTTATGAGTGCTTTCTGCCTGTTGTTTTTGTTTAGATTGCACTAGACCCTAAAAGTAATCACAAAACAGAACAAAGAGAAGTAGAATGAGAATCAATAAGATAATCACAAGTGCCAACTCTAAGAGGTAATCTTATAAACGATCACAAGCTGGTCACTAGCTCATACAGAATTTCAAAATTTAGTGCAAAGAGGCGAAAAACTTCAGTTAATCTTGAATGCCNATTTTAATACGTAGAATGGTGCATATTTTAGCACATGTTTTCTAATATTTGTAAATAGTGTATGCTTATAATCTGACATGAGGCACATTGTGATACATTTTAATACGTAGAATGATGCGTTTTATCACGTATACTTATGAATTTTAAGTGAATAGGTGCATTTGGTATAGTGTGGAATGGTGTGTTTTATCGATCCTCTGGTGCATTTTCGTACGTAGAATGATGTGTTTTGTAACATATATATATTGCACGTTAATTTGATGACTTGATCTGATCTAATGGCTGAAAATAGGCCGCACGACCACACCTAATGACCAGGCTGCACATGATGACGCCTCTCACACTCTCTCTCTCTCTCTCTGTCTATATATATATATATATATATGTATATATATATATGTATATATATATATATGTATATACATATAGGGTAGGGTTACAGTGAAACCACTTGCTTAGGTAAGATCGTGAGATCACATCTTGTGCATCCATATAATATTTTTTAATGATCTAGATTGATTGGCACACACACCATTTGCACACATTTAATCACCGTTCGCACACACTTCAACTTGAAATCTTAATCAATCTAGACCATTAAAATAATTTCAGATCAAATCTTGTACATCAATCTAAATTTTTTTAATGATCTAGATTGTTTAACACACCTACTTCGTTCGCACACATTATTTAATCACCGTTCGTACACACTTAATCACTGTTCGCACACATTTTATCATCGTTCGCACACACTTCAACTTAAAATCTTAAATCAATCTAGACCATTAAATTATTACATTGATGCACAAGATCTGATCTCACGATCTTACCTAAACAAGTTATCTCATATGATCTTACCCTTCTTTATACTTGGTTATTTGGGTTTTACTTTAGCTTTTTGATATACAAAGCAAAGAACGAAATAGAAGTTTGCTCTTTGTTTTTGGTGACAAGCTCTCCTTTTTTTCTTTTTTCTTTTTTGGATGACAAGTCTTTCTTTGTACTAGCAAGTTCAATGTCACAAGCTATTTTTGCTTCGGTCTAATTATGATAATGTTGAGCTCTATTTTCATAAAAAGTGCATGTACTTCTCTAATCCTACATGAAGAGAAAAAGTAAGTTCAGAAGTACGAGAGATGAGATAAATGAGACTATGGAAGACTATAGGTACGCGTTAGTGGGGATGATGAGAGCTATTGTATTGCATTCAAAATACTCAATCGTAACTGTACTGATGACATATGTATATATACTAAAGGAATTACAAATATACTGAGGGTCTGAGATAGAGACTTATAAAATGACTTAACTTCATAGAGTCCTAATACTCTCCCTCAAGCAAAGGGTATATCAATAACCTGAAGCTTGTCTCTTAGAAAAGCAAATTTAGGCCCCGCAAGAGGTTTGGTAAAGATGTCAGCAAGTTGATCCTTTGTAGAAATAAAATTCACCTGGATGTCTCCTGAAGCAACTTTGTCCCTCACAAAATGATAGTCTATTTCCACATGCTTTGTGCGATCATGGAAAACTGGATTGGCACGCATGTAGGCAGCACCAAGGTTATCACACCAGAGTTTGGGAACCGGAATAGTGGGAGCACCTATCTCACGCAGCAAGGAGAGAATCCATACCACCTCGGCACAGACATCAACTAGAGCCTTGTACTCAACCTCAGTTGAGGACCTAGCAACCGTTCTCTATTTCTTGCACACATAGGACACGAGATTTGCTCCAAGGAATACATCATAGTCACTAGTGGACTTTCTGTTTTCAAGAGAAGAAAACGCATGCAGTTCAGCGGAAGCAGACTTACGCAGTCGCAAGCTCATAGAAAGTGTGCCCTTAACACACAGTAACACACGTTTCAGGTGGTCCCAGTCTGTGGTATTTTTTAAATTTATTAAAAATTATTATTTTCAAATTATAATTTTAGCTTTTAAAATATTAATATAAAACTACAATGATAAACTAAAACACTATTAGTTTTAAAATATAACATAATTCTAAAATATTATCAATCAACATTAAGTAATAATAATCAATTCAAGTCAACATCAATTTCTCAATTTCATAAGGAGAATAATAGCCTTCAAATTCTCAATTTCATTTTGTACATTTGCAAAAGAATATTAAGGTACATTCTCATGACAAATAAGACATGAATCCTCCTCGACCCTTGTGGAATTAAACTTCCATTTTGATTTTCTTCGGAAGTTCTGAATATCACCATTGCTTGAGTTGAAGTTGTGTTATGAGTGCTTTCTGCCTGTTGTTTTTGTTTAGATTGCACTAGACCCTAAAAGTAATCACAAAACAGAACAAAGAGAAGTAGAATGAGAATCAATAAGATAATCACAAGTGCCAACTCTAAGAGGTAATCTTATAAACGATCACAAGCTGGTCACTAGCTCATACAGAATTTCAAAATTTAGTGCAAAGAGGCGAAAAACTTCAGTTAATCTTGAATGCCACAATAAACAAAGGAACTTACAGGAAATAAGGAAGAAAATTGCATGACTTTATCTCTGCAGTCCCTACAGTTATATCCTTCCCTAGTGGCAGGATTTTTTCTTCGTGTAGCAGCCCAACCTTTGCACCCAAAATTGCATGAATGCTAAGAACTAAGAAAATTGAATTATAATTGAAAAATCAAACTAACAAACCATAAGCCGATTAATACTTACAGGGTACTGATGGTTTAAGCTTTAATTATTTTAAATTCAATTTTTGAACATTTAAACTACATATTAAGAAACTACATAGTAAGTATTACTTATTCAAAAAATTGCAACTCAAAATTTTAAAGAAATATGTTCTAGAATATTGGTCAAAGTAAGATTATATTGACTCCGGGAAGGCATTGTAAAGATTAACTATCAATCTTTCCAACCAATAGCATAACTACACACTTGTGGAATAATAGGCTTTGTTTTATTAAAGAAAAAAAAAACAAAAACAAAAAACAAAACAAAACAGAATCGTTTTGGTAGTTAAAAAAAATGACATTGCGACCCAATAAATCCCATCGTTAATTCCGTCGCAATATTTATTCATTTTCAAATAAATTGCTACATTTAGCAATGGAATAAATTCCTTCGCAATTTCCATAGCCATTTCGCGATGGAAATTAGATCCGTCGCCATTTTCATCGCCATTTCGAGACGGAACTAAAATCGATCGAAAATTCGGTCGCGAGTTTTTTGCCGCCAAGTTTTCGCGAGTTTAATTTTTTATTTGTGCCAAAATTCGCGACGGACGTTAATGCCGTCGCGATTTCGTTGCTATATCGCAACGAAATTATTTTCGTCACGATTTTCCGTCCCGAATCGCGATTTTTCTTGTAGTGTAATGTTGCTCAGTTTTGTTTCTTCAAAAAATAATTAATACTTTTAAAGAAATAATGATTTTGTAATAATTTTTTCCTTTTTTTTTTATGAAAATGAACCAAATAGGATTAAAGATAATTGTTTAACTTTAAACCATACAAAAAATTACAAATTTTTTTAACTTTTAGCTAAACATTTAAAAATAAAATTATTTTTTAAATATTGGATCATTTTTTGAATTCATTTTCTATAAGACATTTTCTAAGTTTCAAAATCAACCTTTATGTTAAATTGAATCTATTCAGATTAAGATAAATAATTACAAACATTTATCAATTCTTGAATATTTGGCATTAAATTCGATTCATTCGTTTAAATATATATATATATATATATATATATATATATATATATATATATATATATATATAATACGAAAAAATATTAATTCTATTTGTTTTTTCTTTTCGAATATGGATACTACAATGTGGTTAATTTTAGAGCAATGCTACAAATCCCTCTAGAATTTTCCTTACAAACTTTCCCTCCTAAGGTAGCATTGCATCACCTTATTGATAGTCAAATAAGGGTGTGCAAAGTTTGGTTAACCGACCGAAGCGAAGAATTTCAGTTAGCCGTTCTTTAACCAAAAAACTTCGATTCGGTTAATGATTAAAGGATTTGTAAAATTTTGGTTAAAGGTTAATTCGGTACGAAACTATCGGTTAATCGATTTAACCGGAAGATAAAACAAAGTTCGGTGTTGGTAACGGTTAAAATTTTAGAAATTTCTGTTAAAACGGTTCGTTTAATCGAACGGTTAACCGATTGTACACCCCTATAGTTAAATGTAGTTTTTAATTAGTAGTAGGATAAGCAATTCATTGATTGACTCTTAATATAAATGAATGCCACATCATGAGGGAAAATTTAGAGGGAAAAAACAGGAGGGGACAAGAGTATTTTCCTAATTTTAGTTTCATTCAAATTTTCTTCGAATTTTCTTTTCACATATTAATGCTTTTTAAAATTATTTCCCCTTTTCCCCTATAATTATTTTAGAAATAATTTAATTACATAAATATTATTACAAATAAATTTTTCTAATATAATTACAAACAAACAAGTCATATATTATTGATACTTTTTGCACTGATCTTATAATCAAATAAATGTATACTTCCAAATATTAAAATTCTTTATGACTTCATCATTAATTTTATTATTTAAAAACATAATAAAAAAATATTTATCCGTACATCATACGGGTAATTTAGTAGTTATATTAATATTATCAACTAAAATAATTAATACACTATTGACTAAACCAACTCATTTTTCTCCACTTAATTTGTTAACATTCTCTTATAGTTTCCATATTTGACATTTTGTCTTCAATATTACTTTGACAGAATTTCAAAATATTTAAGTCATATACTAACACTAAAAAATGCCACAAAAAATTATATAATAAATAAATTCAATTAAACCTTGTTAATTAAATTAGGCACACAAAATGATACAGAATGAATAAAACCTCTATGATTTCGTACTAATTTTAAATCTAGTCAATATTTATTTACTGAAATATCTAGCGATACTAATTATTAAAAGCAGAAGTTACAAATTTCTAAGGCATCCGGTCGTTGTAGTATAGTGGTGAGTATTCCCGCCTGTCACGCGGGTGACCCGGGTTCGATCCCCGGCAACGGCGTATTTTAGCCTTTCAAAATGCTGAGTGGACTGTCTGTTTGATTTTCATTTTGGAATTGTAACAAAAACTGCTAAATCTTTAGCGTATGATGAACTAATTGTACTACCAAGAATGAAGTTGAAGTTGAGCTAGTTTAACAATGATTCATGGGTGTGAAGAGTCATTTGTACTAACTATTTCAAAATTTTAACCAAACATTTAAAAATACAAATATTTTTTTGAAAAAAGAGTTATTTTCCAAAATCATTTCATTGAAAAAATTTTGCAGATTTGAAAACCAACATTTAAGTTAAATTGAATCCTATTAAGATTAAGCTAAATATTAACTGAAAATTCATAAATATTTGTGTTAGGAACAAGTTATGTATTTACTTATTTTTTAAATTTGATTTAGATATATAAAAGGCACAAATTTCATAACACAAAACACAACAATTCATAATATAAAATATAATTACTAATTTGTTTTAGGTACAAAATTTATATTGTTAAGGTACAAAATTACATAACATAAGACACAAAAAACTTACAACATAAAGGCACATACGCATACATTATGGTCCACAAGGCACTGTAAGCTCTGGTCCATGGTATAAGAATTGCTCAAACCGTCGTTAGGTTGTCAAACTATCGGCAGTTCCAATAAAGAAAACTCATTGATCTTTGGCAGACAACTTGTATAACATGACATACCGTATGCAAGTTCTTTTAGCTACCCGACCTAGTTTCTTCCCCATCCACATAAAAACCTAAACATCATATTCACCTAAGTCCATTTATGTCATTCTCCTTTTCTGATCCAAACAAACCACCCATACTCACATTGACTGAGTGGAGTTTGGCCCATTTTAATTTCCCACTGCTTTGTTACCCATTATCATTTGACACGTTGCAGGCAAATTATGCTGTGGCCCAGGTCCACCTTGCAAGGTGGACCTGGGTCCAAAACTACGTCGTTTTTGTCTTTTTTTTTTTTTTTTAATTAGTAAACATATTGCTGAGTTGTCCAAAAATGTGTGAATGTAGAAGTTTCAAAGTGTGAATGTAGAGTACTAGAGTATATAAATCGTGAATGTAGATTTATGATTGTGTGAATGTAGATCGAGTTGCCCAGAAATGTGTGAATGTGGAGGTTTCAAATTGTGAATATGGAGTATAGAAATCGTGAATGTAGAGTTATGCATGTGTGAATCTGTAATAGAGTTAAAGAAGTTCTAGCAACTTGTAGCCCTGTAATGTGTGAATGTGGAGTTCTCAAGTTGTGAATGTAGAGTATAGGACCTGTGAATATAGAGTTTTGAATGTGTGAATGTGGAGTTTACAAATTGTGAATGTGTAGGGTATAGTGTATGTGAATGTAGAGTATAATTACTAAACATATAATCCTGTAATGTGAGAATGTGGAGTTTACAAATTGTGAATGTAGAGTATAGTGTATGTGAATGTAGATCAAGGTCCACGGCATAACAACCCCACGTTGCATGCATTGTTTCTATTAAAATGATGTCTTCCTGCTTCGTACCCCTTCCAACCCCACTCTCCTCATGCACATTGCTCCTTCACGTACACTACTCTCCCTTACCTCCCACCTCTCCCTCCACACGTACTTGTTACCTCTCCTTCTTATACGCCTCTATTCTATTCTGACTATGATGATTAGTTATAAGAAATGAATTTGTTATAGATTGTTTTAAAATAAACCAAATAAGAGCAAAGATAATTTCCTAATTTTCGATCAAATAGTAAACATAGTTTTCAAAATTTTAACCAAACATTTAAAAATAAAAATATTTTTTGAAAGATGAGTCATTTTCCAAAATCATTTCCTAGAAAAATTTTGCAGATTTGAAAACCAACCTTTAAGTTAAATTGAATCCTATTAAGATCAAAGTAAATATTAACTAAAAATTATTCAATATTTGAATATTTGACTTAAGTTTTTAGTTATAAAATTTAAATGGCTTAGTCTTAGATATTACAACCAATAAAATCTGAATATTTTAACCAATGAACCTATAAACTAATATAATAAATATATTTCCATTGAAGTAGCTTAATTATGTTTTAGGTTCCTTTCAATATTTTTTTTTTGATATTACTTATTTTTATATAATATTAAAAAATTATTATTTCTTTTATATATATATATTCTTGTGTTTTTACCAAAGACCTTGTGGTCTAGTGGCATCTGGTGTCTCAGTTAACACTCCCACATGGATGATGGGAGTGGGTTTGAGTCTCAGTGGAGGCAATTATTGACTTTTTGTGTTTCATTAGGTTGAGAAAGTAGCTATGAACAGTACTCAAAAAAAAAAATTCTTGTTTTTCTTATGCGCGTTGCCCAATATTAATATTTTATATTAAAATTTTAAATTTATTTAGATTTTAGATATTTAAATTATTGTAAATAATAATAATAATGTAAAATATTTTTATAAATTTTATATTTATATTTTAGGAAATAACTAACATATAATCCCAATATATAATGTGTATATATTATTATTATTGAAGAAAATAAGAAAATATATAGTGGATGCATGTACATGGTAATTAACAATAGTGGAAAAAATAACAGAAGTTATAACTATAGGGGTATGTTTGTCTAATATATTGTAAAGTACAACTTTTATAGCATAATGTACAAAAAAACTTAACGAAAAAAACAAACATAAATAAAGGGTATAACCTTCATTCACACTTAAAAATTATTATTTCTTTTATATATATATATATATATATATATATGTATGTATGAATGTATCATTTGGACTGCGATTGTTGTTACTTTTAGCTATTTGAAGGGATTGTGAGATACCATTCTCTTCTTTAGGTGTTCTCACATTTCCTTGTCTTTTTATTAATTTTGTCATTTTAACTCACTGAATTTTTTTCCATTGCCTTATTTATTTATTTTAATTTTTAAATTTATTGAAACACATAAAAATATGTTAATTGTATTAAAATAATAATTATTCCATAATGCTATTTGAAGGGATTGTGAGATACCATTCTCTTCTTTAGGTGTTCTCACATTTCTTTGTCTTTTTATTAATATTGTCATTTTAACTCACTGATTTTTTTTCCATTGCCTTATTTATTTATTTTAATTTTTAAAAATAATAATTATCAGCTACTAAAACCTAATATTGTAAAATTTGTGGTTGCTGGGATTCGAGCCCAAGTTTCCACGGCCACAACGTGGAATTCTTACCACTAAATTACAACTACTTACCCATTCACTTTTCTTGCATAATTTATATTCTCAAAGAAAAGGAATAGAAATTTACTCATAATTCTTATTGACAAGCTCTCCTTTTTCTGTTTTCAAAAAAAAGCTCTCCTTTTTCTTGGTGATAAGTCTTTCTTTGTTCCAGCAAGCTCAATGTTCCTGTTGCAAGGTACTTTTGCTTTGATATGATTATGATGTTGTTGAGCTCTATTTTAATAAAAAGTGCATTTACTTCTCTAATCATATATGAAGAGAAAATATCTTGTTAAGAACTCAGAAGTATGAGGGGGTGAGATAAAGGAGACTCTAGATGACTAATGGTACACGCTAGTGATAAAAAATTGGATCAATTTCATAGGTCTAAGCCTCTGGCAAGATGGCTAAAACTTAATGTGGACACTTTCATTAATGATTCTAACATAAAGATGGGCTTTGGTAGTCACTTGAAATTCTAATAGCTATTCTGTAGTAGTGAAAGGGATGCCTTGGTTTAGGGCTTTTATCCCTAAGGAAGCATAAGCAATTGGTATTCTATTAATTCTATCCGTAAACTGTTAAGTTGGATAAAAAATTCTATTAAGTTGGATCAAAAAATTCTATTAATTGTTGATGACATTAAAAATTTTGCTAGTGTTATAATTTTGTGCTCGTTAGCCCTTAACTCCTAACCGATGAACTTACGCAGAATAGATAATATTGAATGTAGAAAGAAAGAAGGCAGAGACAATATAAGATAGGATAATCAGAGTTGATTCATCAACATCCTTTTACATCTTACAAGAGGTTATATATATATATATATATATATATATATATACACACATAATAAACTATAACGAAAAAACATAAATTGAGACATAAATATGTCTGTTACATAATAAGGTCCACTAATGATATTATTTATAACACTCCCTCTTGTACATTATTTGACTTTGATGATCTTGCCTCGTTAAAAACTTGTTAGGAAAACCCGATGAAAAAATATCCTAGACAAGAAAAGAGTACGAGGTATATGATAGTATATTTGAATACATTCATGCCTCGTTAAAAACTTCACTAGGATAACCTCGTGGGAAAAACCTAGTTAAAGAAAAGAAAACATGATATTTGTAAATTCATATATTGTGCTGGTTTCCTCATTAAAAACCTAAACTTAAGAAAACTCTGTGGGAAAAACTTAGTTAAGGGAAAAAGAGTACAACCATAAGCCTTCAATGCATAATCTTCAGGATTTCGGGGTTCGCCTATTTAAGTATTTATTTGTAACTTTAACCTTAACCCAATGGGAAAAAGCTTAGTGAGGAAAAGAGTACATGGTATGTATATGTTCCAAAGTACAACTGTTAGTCCCTTTTAAGACACCATCTACAAGATTAATTCGAGGGAATGTACTTTTTGTCCTCCCCTGAAGATAACAATGTTCAAGTTCTACATAACTTAAAGTAAAGTCATTGTTTCAATATAGTGTAGAGAGGGGATATAGTACAAACTTCAGGATTATCATTAGCTAGGATTTTACAAAATAATTTTGTGACTCTTCTGGAGCATACGTGAGTTAAATATTTATATAACTTGTCCATTATCCTTTTGAATATATCCACTTAAAATTTATATAAGACAAACTTTATTATCCTCATATAGGATAGTGGAGAAAATAAAGCAAAACATAACCAATTGGGATTTGACTTCATGAGGGTCAAAACAAAAAGCTAATACCCAAGTGGCCTAAGGAAAACACACATTGCTTTATTGCATGAATTTCAAAAATCTTTATAAGCCAAAGGTACTTTGAGGATATTTTGATATTATTCCAATGTTCAATTATGTGAGGAGCACTAGGTGTTGCTAGTAATTTCATTGCAAGGACAATGTCAGTCCTTATACGATCATGGAATTTCTGATTCTATGATAGTGCTCCACTAATGATGAAGTAATGGACTTCTAGTCCCAAAAATATCCTCATTATAGTTTTTTTTATCTACTTCAAGACATTTTCAAAAAGTAGATTAATTAGTGTGCGAAATTCCTTTTAAGAAAATACTCAATCTACAAGTCAAGATAATACATGATTTTCCATGTCCTTTATTTTACAAAAAGCCCCTTGATAAGTACCTAATGTACATATTCATTTCTACAATTTCCTACTTTAGGAGGAAATTACTCAATCAATTGCTTTACTATTTCAAGTAGAGTTATATGTGTGTGTGTGTGTGTGTGTGTGTGCGTGCGTGCGCGCGCCTTTAATTACTTCTTTTATACGTTAATCAATCTAGGCACTTCTGGAACCTAGCTACGGATCTAGATTGTTATATAATATTAGCAATTTGAAGAAAATTGTGTTGTCGACAACTTATAACATTTTTAAAGAAAATCTCCCATGTATATAAAAGTTCATGGTGATTTTCGAAATTAACCAGATTATAGTCATTTTCCCAAGGATATTTATATCTGGTTGTTCTGCAACCCAGTATTATGATTATTTGGCGCACCTATAATTTTACTTGGTTTTTATCGTCGTCTAGACGATCATATTAAAGATTTAACTTTTAAGATTTTTTAGAGCTCTCAGATTTTTCAAGAGTGTCAAAAAATTCTTTATCGGGCCAATGTGGACATTTTTTTTCCAATTTTTTTGCATGGTCCCTTAGTTTAAAGTATTTTGGGAAGGTTTGATCAATTAGAAATACATTTCGATGCATCGGGCATTGAAAACGACGATGTCCAAATTTCCGGGCTGCTGGGCGCAATGTGCTTGCTGGCTTAGGCAAGTGGGTTGTGACAATTGGGCTTATTAGTACAGCGTATGTCATTTTACTTGGGCCATTCATTAAGAAGTATGGTAAGTTTACTAGATGTAGTGCTAAAACCTCTCTTCATAGTGCACTTCCTATCATTACAATTTGCAAAAAATCTGCTGCAGTGCCTAGTTCTTTTGTAAGAACATATACACCCTTCAAATATTTTTCAGCGAACCAAATGGGCTATAAGAAATTGAAATTGCAAATTGATGAAGCTACGAACAGATAAACTTCAATCTGATGAAACCTCGAAGCAACAACGAACCAAATAGGAATTTCAGACGTGATTTGAGAATTTCACATTTGATTTGGGGATTTCTGATTGAAGCTTCTTTTTTTAAAAGAATGATTGAAGCTTAGTTTGCCTAATTTGCCTAGTACATGGTAGAAGAAAGAGTAAAGAAAGAAAGGAAAGGACTAGGTGCGTACTGCAGCAGATTTTATGCAAGAAAAGGGTTTTCAAAAAAAAAAAGAAGAGTTAATAACCAATTTGGTCCCTCGACTATAGCGAAACTACCGATTTGGTCCTCGACTACCATTCTTACCAAATTACGTCCTCAACTGTGAAAAAGTTACCCGATTTCGTCCTCCGTCTAATTCACTGTCAAGTGTCCGTCTAAATGAAGGACAACAAAGTAATTTCACAAGCATTGACTGGAGGACCAAATAAACTNGACAACAAAGTAATTTCACAAGCATTGACTGGAGGACCAAATAAACTAACGATTGACCTGGCGGTGTAGAATAGAGTCTTTGTTAAAAATCCCCAAATCCATTAGCGATTAACCCTAAATACGAAAAAAGAAAAATCTTCATCCTTGGTTCTAGTTCGTTGGTGATCGATTGTCGATGATGGGAACACCTGTGGGTCGCAAGCGCGCAAACGTTGCATCAATTAAGTGTTTTTGTAGTGTAGTTTAGTTTGTATGTTTTGTGCATGAGTAATGGGTTGCAGTCGCATATATGTTGAGTGAATGTCAACGATGGGTAATGTGTGTCTGTGTTGTTAATGGATTCCAGTATATACTGTGTATGTTGTTGATGGAATCCAGCTATGTTATTGTAAAGTGTGCATTATAAAAAGCAGATTTCATGGTAGTATAGTGTGCTTCGTATGTTAGTGTTATGCTTTTACTATGAATGTGGTCCTCTTGTTGTAGATGCTTTGACAAACTGTCTGGAATGGGACCTTGTGTCATTACTTTTGCAGTTGATTTTTAGCACATGGGGTCTACTAGCTTAAATCTGGATATGAAATTGTTATTATTTATTTGCATAATATCCATTGGGCTTTGTTAAAGTAGCTTTAAAGTATGTTTGTATTGACTATGTGCCTATTAACTTGTTTTAAAACCAGGTAGTCAAAGTAGTTACACATTCACCCTTAAATTAAGGCATGGTGGCAGGATAGAGATAGGTAACCCACCTAGGTATGTGGGAGGTAGTGTAAAGTGTTTTGATGACATGGATTCTGATGAATGGGGTATCATGACTTTAAGGGAGAAGGTTCAACATTTGGGATATAAGAAAGAAGATAGTTTGAGGTGTTTTAATAACACTGATAATGGGTTGGAAGAGCTAGTTGTAGACTTGGATACTTGGAACTTGGTGAACTATGGTTTAAGGCCTAAGGTACTTGAAATATGGGTTATCATAGGGGTAATAGGGGAAGATGAACATGTTAATGAAGGAGAGGATAGTGGAGATGAATCTGATTGGGAAAATGAAGAATCTGCTGAGCATATAGGAGATGAGCTAGAGGAGTTTGAAGGCAGTGATTATGAGATTGACCAATGGTTAGTTGATGACCAAGATTTTGACAAGTACACACAGAAGATGTTGAGTATGCAGGTGATGGTGTTGTGGAAAAGGGTGAACAATCAACTGAAAAACATAGGCCTTTTGATGAGGAGGTGAATTTATTTGATGATGGTCCTATTGCAAATAATGACATAGAGATTGAAATCAGCAACTTGGGAGACTCTGTAAGCCCCCCCCCTCCTCCAGATTTGCCTTCTCCATTATGACTTGGTAAATCTTTTCTAACTAAAGGTGAATTCAAAGATGCTGTGAAGACATATGCTGTCCAGTTTGGTAAAGAGCTGAAATTTAAGAAAAATGACAAGATTAGATGTGTGGCTATATGTACCCAAGATGCATGTAAGTGGCAGGTTACTTGTAGGAGGGATAATGATGAGGCCTTTTGGAGGATGACTGATTTTAATGATGTGCATGAAAATTGCCCATGGGTGAATGATAACAAGTTGATCACATCAACATTAGTTGCAAAGAGGTGGAAAAATCAGATTTCTGGAAATAGCAATTGGAAGATGAGTGAATTTAGGGAGAAGGTGTGCACTGATGAGCATCATTCTTTGAGTATAAGGCAAGCATACAAGGCTCTTAACATTGCAAAGCAGGAAATCAAGGGTGAACTTGAAGACAATTTTAATAGAATTTGAAGCTACGTTGCTGAGGTGGAAAAAACCAACCTAAGGACCACTTGTAGGGTAAAGTTAACAGATCTTCAGTATGAAGGAGGTAAGAAAAGATTCCTAAGAATGTATATATGTTGGGAGGCTTGTAAAGAGGGGTTCAAGTATTGCAGGCCACTTGTAGGTGTTGATGGATGTCATATTAAAGATAAAGCCGATGGAATGATGCTTACTGCCATTGGAATGGATGCTAATGAAGGTATATATCCTATTGCATATGCTTTAGTTGAAGGAGAAAATACACAGTCTTGGTCTTGGTTTTTACATCTTTTGTGTAGGGACCTTCAAATTGATTATGTGTCTCAACAGTATTACACCTTCATGTCTGATAAGCAGAAGGACCTTATTCCAGCTTTTCAAGAAGTACTAGCAATGGTTAAGCATAGGTTTTGTGTTAGGCATTTACATTCAAACATGAAGGTAGCTGGGTTTGGAGGCATGCCTATTAAAGATGCTCTATGGAAAGCAGCTAGGGCCACAACTGTAACAACATTTACACAGGCCATGAGGGAATTAAAAGCAATAGATGCTGGAGCCTTTGCCTGGTTGGGTGATAAACATCCTTCTGAATGGTCTAGGTCTCACTTCTCCACTGAGGTTAAATCTGATGTCCTAGTGAATAATATATGTGAATGTTTCAATGCCATGATTCTGGATGCAAGGGACTCCCCACTTCTTCATTGCCTTGAGATAGTCAGAAAACAGATTATGATTAGGCTGTTTGAGTGTAGGAAGCAGGCACAGAAATGGACAGGGAAAATTTGTCCAAATATTGTTAAGAAACTGTCGGTATTTGAGAAACAAGCTGGAGGGTATTGGGGATACCAAAGTACTGAAGTTCTATTTGAAGTTAGGGATGCTTATGACCAACATCAAGTTGACATTGAAGCAAAGACATGTTCATGCAAGAAGTAGGATCTGACTGGAATACCATGCAGGCATGTTATATGTGCTTTGTGGTTGAAATATGGAAAGGCTCCACTACATGACTTTGTGCATCCATGCTATACAATTGAGACTTATTTGAAGGCATACTCGGGTGATATCCATCCAATGTTAGGGCCTCATGAGTGGCCAGAGACAAATAAGGAGCCTCCATTACCACCTCTTTTTACTACAAAGATTGGAAGACCTAGGAAGATGAGGAAAAAATCTGCAGGTGAATTGACAAAAAATGGAATTCATATGTCTAGAAGCAATGTCAGCCTACATTGTTCAATATGCAAACAGAGAGGGCATAACATTCGAAGGTGTCCTCAAGTAATTTTTTTTTGTTCTTCTGTGTTTTATTTTGTAATCTCTGTGTCTAAATAATTCTTTGTTGTTGACTGAAACATTTATAGAGAAGAGGTGTTGAAGTGCAACCTGAAGTGGCAAGAGCAGGGGAACAACTTGAAGTTGCAAGGGAAGATGAACAAGCTGAAGTTGAAGTGCTAACACAACCTGAAGTTGAAGTGCCAACACAACCTGAAACTGAGGTGCAAGGGCAACCTGAAACTGAGATGCAAGGGCAAGGGCAACCTGAAATTGAAGTGCAAAGGCACCCTGAAATTGAAGTGCAAAGGGAAATGACAGAGGTTGAAGTTTATGCAGAAGCTGATAATGCAAATGTTGATGCAGAAGAAATGAGATTAGAATGGAACTCCCAGCTGGCAGTGGAATGGGAAATTCCAGGTTCTAACTTCTTATTCCATTTTAAATGCTAACATGTCAAGTTCTGATTCCTTTTTAAATGCTAACATGTGTTTTTTTTTAAAATATAGTTGATCCTTTGAATGATGTTGGAGACAGTATAAAGCCTTTATTTGATGATGCAGGATTTGATGGCATGACAAATGATACCAATCAGGATTAAAGGCAACATGATGGAAAGAAAAAAAGAAAACTTTCAACTAAGGTTAACAAAGGAAAACTACCTCAATCTGTACTAGAGTCAAATCCATCAAATGCAAAAGGGAAGAAGACTTTGGGACTGCCCAGATTAAGGAACTACATGCTAAGGTCAAAAAGTGTGGTTAAGTCCAAATTTGGTGGAAAGAAGTCTGCACCAATTAATATAGATTAGATTTCAAATGCTAGGATTTTTTGTGGTTTGGAATACCATGTAGACAAACTATTTGTGTTTTGGATGTATGTATGACAAAGTAATTGTCTGTTGGATGCATGGTTGACAAACTTATGGTCATTTGGATGTATGGATGACAATTGGTCTCTTTGATATATGGAAACAATTGCCTTTTTGTCATGTTTAGTTATGGTCTTTTGGATGTATGGATGACAATTGGTCTCTTTGTCATGTTTAGTTATTTCAATGTGGATGGCAATGTGTAAGGAAAAGATTTTCATTTTGCATTAAGCAGATTGTAGCATTCTAAGTACAAGATTGATAAAAACAATGAATTTCATTCCACTATTAAAACACAATTTCAAACAAGGATCAACGACTTCATTCAACCATTACAATAGATTGGTAATTACATAGCAAGCCTTACAACCATAGTTGTATAGATTACTAATACCACAGGAAACCTTACAACCATTCATATTCTAAGCTAGAGGAACCCTTGCAACCACAGGACATTGAACCTTAAAATTACAGAAAATAACTATTGCCACCAAAACAAACAAAATAGTCAGTATTCTAAAACAACCCTTTGAAATGGAACTCTTCACATTTGAATTATGAAACATGGCAGTAGGAGGAGTCTCTCTTAACTCTGATTGTAGTCTTTCAATTTGTTCCTCATTTCGATTTATTCTCCTCAATAGCCCAGGAATAATTTGCTTTGATCTTGAACACATTGGCGGGTCATACCATCTCACAAATCCACACCCACCAGCACCCCTTCCCTGTAGACAACCGTTCTCAGTATCCAAAAAAAATAAATTTAATAACTAATAAACCCTTACTTGATTATCATAGGCACAATCCCAATATCTTCTACCGGGATTTTCATTCATCCATGAAGTTCGGACCTTCAACCTATGCCCACAGTGACAATGACATACGGATCTTGCCTCACCATAGTGAAATCTTGAATCGCTATTACTCCCCTCACTGCTTGTATACATAGGCTGACAGACTGAATTCTTGAAGCTTGAAGCTTACAACAATGGCGGACGAATATCGCGACCTTACTCAAGGAAGGTAAAAGGCAGAAGATTAGGGTTCATTTTAATATACGTAGGTCGGAATGGCGCGACCATACTGAAGTACCGCTTTTACCCTTCGACTTCACGGCTGAATTAGACGGAGGACGAAATCGGGTAACTTTTTCATAGTTGAGGACGTAATTTGGTAAGAATGGTAGTCGAGGACCAAATCGGTAGTTTCGCTATAGTCGAGGGACCAAATTGGTTATTAACTCAAAAAAGAATAAGAGAAAGAAATGAAAATGAAATGAGTGAATTTCTTTTTTGGTTATACTATTATTGGCGTTTTTCCAATTTTAGTCCGCTTTAGTTATTTTTGCCACATTGAGTCCACATTTATTAGACGTGTTCCGCTTTTGGTCCATCGTTAAGTTTCCCGTCTAATGGCCATTTGAGGCAGGGCTACTTTCGTCTTTACACTCTAATCTCCTCTCTTTTAAGCTATTATCATCCCTCTTTGAAGCACATTGTACACGAAAGTCAGTATAGGCCATGTATTCCCATCAAGAGAGTTTGAATTCTTCTAGTTCTTTGAAGCGCTACGTGTATGGTGAATGGGTTTCAATTGAACAATGTTAATGTCGGCAAGAAATGGTTTTGAAGACATCGTGGACAAATGAGAATCCGGGTAGGAGGTATTGGGAATGTTCAAGTTGTAAGGTTCATAATTTGTTTATTTAGTTTAGAAATGTATGTAATGGGTCAATGTTTATAATTGTGCAGTTTGCAATTTCGCAATTTGAAGTTTAATTTTTCCAATTTTCAGGATGGATCATGTGGGTTTGTGAAGTGGTATGATCCCCCAATGTGCCCTAGGTCAAACAGGATAATACCCGGGCTCCTGAAGAGAATTAACAAAAATGAAGAAGTAATTGTCAAAAATGAAGAAGAAATTGCGAAGTTAAAAGCCAAGTTGAAAAGTTCGTGAACAAGAGAAGAAATGAAGGATAAACATAGGGGTAGAAAATGTGCAAGCATGATGGTTGTTGTACTTCTTATTGTAGTGTTAATGTGTTGTTTGGCTATAGGGAAGAATGAGAGCTATGGTGTACCTATGCTCCCATAATTTATTTGTAGTTATTGTTTGGTTTGAGTGGCAATAAAACTTTCTTGTGTGTTATTCGTAATGGTTAGACAGAGCTATGTTTGGTTTGAGTTAAATTCCATTTGTGTGTTAATGACCAAACCAAAAACAGTTAGCATTATGACCAAAACCAGTTAGCATTATGACCAAAACAGTTACCATTATGACCAAAAAAACATTCATTACTGCCTTTATGACCAAAAAAACATTCATTACATGATGACTACCACTTTGCTAACAACACCAAAACATCAAGCTAACAGTTCACTAATCCATAGCAAAATAGCAAAAGCTATAGCAATGTTAATACATTAAAACATCAAGCTACTACATGCATTTCAATCAATGTTAACAGTAGTGTCAATGGTGTTGGTGAATCTTGACTTGACAGTGTTCCTTGTTCCATATCTTCTGCGAAGTTGAACACTAGAAATCTTGGTGGCTTTGGTCACTTTTGGAGCAGATTGTGTCACTTGTTGGCCAATTTCTGCCTAAGTGTTGTCAAAGTCCATTTGTGGTTGAGTAATTGTGGTTTCTTCTTGTTGAACACCCACTTCAACATCAGGAACACTGTCAAACATAGCAGCTACCTCCACAGCTTCAGTCTAAAAATCATAGGTAATATCCTCCTCTAAAGCAACTTATGTTTCTCTTGCAGTGTCAGTGTGAGGCATTCCAGTGTTAGTTAGCTCAGCAGGCATTCCAGCATGGTCATTTTGCAGGCTCAGCAGTTGGCTTCCTTATCCTTTTTCTGGTATCAAGCTAGTTGACAAGCAGAATGGATTAGTGGATGACATGACTAATTACTGATAAATTACATCAATAATGAACTTTTTTACCTTTCTTGCTCTGGCATTAGGGTCAATTGCAGCCTCATTTTGAGTAGCAGTGTGCTGCCTAACTTTCCTTTTTCTAGGATTAAGCTAGGTGACAAGAATATGAAAACCAATTAATTTATAGTTACACTATAATGTAATAAACAACAGCATTTTAATTAGCATAAAATACAGCAACAATACCTTTGTGTTTCTGGCAGTAGGATCAGTAGGGCATGTTCTTGCATTATGGCCTGCCTTGTTGCATTTCTTGCAATGTTTGACAATCAAACTACGGTTCAAATGTACTCCATCATTGGTCATTTCAGGTGCATACATTTTTCTCAATTTGTTGGGTCTACCAAGCTTCCTTGTGTATAGTGGGGGTAGTGGGGGTTGCTTGCTTGACTTAGGCCATTCTTTTGGTCCAGCAATTGGTTTAATCCTTCCTTCATAAGTATTCAAGTAACTATTAATTGAGTAATAGTTATTGATATAATGATGCAGAGTGGCACCACCTTTACCATGCTTAATCCATATGGCACACACCCCTTGTTTACATGGTATTCCTGTTAAGTCCCAAACCCTACAACTACAAGCCCCCCTTAACAAATCTACACTATGATGCTCTAAACTCCCATTGACTGCCATACAGCTTACCTCAAACAAATGCTCATCACTTTGAGTCCCTATACAGCTAGCAGCAGCATGCTCAATTACAGAAATTTTTTTCATGATTGTAGGGCAGAAAGGTCCCTTCCATTTCTGTGCCTTTGGTATACTCTCAGGAATACATCCTAAGGAATCTAGGCTTGCCTTCATACAACAAATCAGCTAGCTTTACATGGCATGATGCTTTGGGGTTTGTGTTTTCAATCTCCAAGCAATACTCCCAAATTTTGTTGAAAAAGTCAATAGCTTCTCCTTCAATTACAGCCTTGGCTTTTGTTATTGCCCTCCATGCTTGCTTTCTAGTTATGTCACATTTGTCATCAACTTTCACCTTCTCTCTAAACTGTGTAGTTGACCAGTCTGTGCGGTGCCCAATTTCTTTCATCCATCTCTTCGCAATTCTTGATGATTTCACCATGGAGTTTTGATACACCCAACCACACCCATCATGTTCTTCATGAAAACTAACTATTCTCCAAGACATGGCATTTTTAACTTTCCATATATTAATCTTGAAAGTGCAACCAGGTTGTCTACATCTTACACACATCCTAAGTTTGTCATTCCTCATAAACTTTAATTCCTTCACAGTATTCAAACCATAATTATACACAGCATCCTTAAGCTCATCCTTTGTTACAAAAGTTAAGCCAACACAGTAGTTAGGACACTTCATCTCACTCTTTGCCCTAAACACTGGCCACTTAAAGTTTTCATCCCCATCACTATCCTTCCCACTGTCTTCATCAGACAAATTCAGTCCATCATTCCCAGCATTCACAGACCTAGTCCCATCCTTCATAGCCCTAGTCTCATCCTTCACATTCCCAGTCCCATCCTTCACAGCTCCAGTCCCATCCTTCCCAATATTCTGCCATGATGATTCAACAGCCCCAATCCCTGCAAACTCTACATTTGGATCTACATTAGGGATGGCAATTTCAATCCGCCCCGCGGATAATCACCTGAATCCACCCCGTATGGATCGGGTTTTTTTGGGTGATAGTGGGTGGTGGATCAGGGGTGGATCTTAAAAATGTAAACCCGCGGTGGGTCGGGTTGGATTCGGGTTTTATGTACAAAACCCGCCTAGCACCCGACCCGACCCACCATGTGTGTATACATATATATAATAGTAAAATAAGTAGTACTAGTATATAGTTAATTATAAAAGTTTCAATAATTTTAGGTAACTTTTTAGTATTTTTATATCTAAACTACTAAATTTATTTTTTAAATTAACAACTTAGTTATTATATTATAATATTTCTATTGTTTTATGTTTTAGTATAAGTAATGAATTTTATTGTTTAATTATCTCTAAGTAATTTTGATACTCAGTATTATTTTTTGAAAAAAAAAATAAATTGATAAGTGGTGGGTACCCGTAGTGGACACCCGCACCCGGTAGGGGTGAGGATGGATTCTAAAAAAGTCCACCCGATGCGGGTTGGGGGTGGGGGTGGGTGGAGAAAATGAAAGGTGGGTCGGGTGATGGATGTAGCCCTTCCCGACCCACACCCGACCCATTGCCATCCCTAATCTACATGATCATCATACTCTAAGTCATCATTTCTCCCACTATCCTCATTGTACTCAAAACCATCAAACTCTTCATCACCTTCAGACTAACACTGCTCTTGCCCTTCAACTAGAGTTTCACCATCACCAACCCCCTCACCTATCACCCAAACCTCAATCTGTTTGGGAAACTGCCCACTATCAAAAATTGCCAAACAATCGCTATCACTTTGTAATTCAAATAAGACTCCACTAGTAGGTGTGAAGTATTTAAATTTATCTGACATGTTATATCCTAGTTCCTCAACTGTTTCCCTTAAAGTTATCATTCCCCACAAATCAATATCCATATTATAACAATCAATACTCCCTCCAGCATATCCTATTCGATTCTTTTCTAGGCAACCTCTATGTCTTAACTTTCAGACTAAAAGTATCTGCATTTTTTCCATACACAAAAAGAAAACAATGAAAAATAAACAACCTTTATACCAACAAAAAACAACACAATGTGGTCCCCAAAACATTAATTTATATACATTTTCCAGAATATGTGGTCCCCTGTTAATAATTGTGTATATAATTCGAATTGGATAAACTAACACATCTACCCCACAGAACATGTGGTCCCCAGAACATAAACTAAAACATTTACCCAGATTCGAATTGCATGTGGTACCCAGAAATTAAATCAGTAAAGCATAAAACACCTAAAAGGTGTGTACAAGCCTTTGCAGACAACAAAGGACAATGACACAAAGCACAATACATAAATGACTACCACATGTTTTACCTAGGTTACTTTATTGAGTATATAAGCGCAAAACTCAGAATACATAGTAGCAAACATACAGAAATTTGATTTACCTAAGTTTTTGTTGTCCATCTTCCTTGATTCCTCCTCTCGTTTACCCATATTAGAATTCGCCGATTTTGGTGAGATTTGCTTGGATGTTTTGATGCTTCGAACAGACGGTTTCGATGCTTCGATCCATCAAAATTGCTCTAAATCAGATTCGCTATTAGGTTTAGGTTTTACTTATCTCATTTCCTTAGTCAAACATAGTCTCGGAGTTAAGGTTGAAAGGGTAAATAGAGGAGACCAAAGTAAAAAGACGAAAGTAGCCCTGCGTTAAACGGCCATTAGACGGGAAACTTAACGATGGACCAAAAGTGGAACACGTCTAATAAATGTGGACTCAATGTGGCAAAAATAACTAAAGCGGACTAAAATTGGAAAATCGCCAATAACAGTAGGACCAAAAAAGGAATTCACTCAAATAAAATTTTAAAAAAGAATGCCAAGTCATTTTCAATGTCAACATGCAACCTGCTAGATGGGGTGTTAACCTACTATCAGGTGAAATTGAACACATTTGGAGTGTTGAGTGGCTTAACTGCACTTTTTTTGTTCAATGGCCAAATTTCACTTTCACATTTCGTTCAATGACAAATTTGAACCTTATTCCAATAATTTATAAAGATTAAGTCTTTATTTAAAAAATTAAAACAATTTTTAACAAATTTTTAAAAATTAAATAAAAAAAATGCACAGGCGCCTAAGTCAATCGCCACCTAGGTGTCCTAAGCGCTCCACGAATATCTGAGGACCATCTATCGATTTTTTCAACCATGATGCTATGATGAACTAATTATACTACAATTTCAACAATATAATATAAGGAAAACTATAATTTATACCTCTCACAAATATGCAAATTATCAATGTCAACCCTGAATTATTAGTGGTGTAAATGTTGCACCTCAATTTTCAAAACCTGGCATATATTGCCCCTCCTCTGAATTATTAGTGATGTAAATATTATTATCCACGTTTTTCCTATTTGAAAACCATATTTTTTTCCTCCATTTTCTTTCACCATTTGTTCTCCTCCCGCCGACAACAATCTTTCTCCTTTTTCCTATTAGGGGAAGGGTAATATATGTCACGTTTTAGAAATTGGAGAACAATATTTACATCACTAATAATTAAGAGGTGACATTAATAATTAACATATTTGTAAGACACATAAATTACAATTTTTCCTATAACATACTTGAGCTTGTTTAAGAAAGATGGGGAGATTCATGGGACTCCACAAACTGTTTCCTTTCACGTTCACCCTCAATCTCTTCTATTCTCCGCAACACTTGACCCATTGTTGGTCTTCTCTCCGGCTGCGTATCGGTGCACTGCAAAGCCAAGTCCGTGAGCTTCAACATCTCATCGTACCCTTCCTTGTCCGCAAGTATTTCCAAGTCAAGAATATCGGTAGACCAATCATTGTTCACAACCTCCTTAACCCAATCCGTCAAATCACCATCGTCGGCGTTTCCCGGCGAGGCCTGCAGGGCGCTGGGGCTCTTCCCCGTGATCACCTCCAGAAGAACAATGCCGAAGCAGTACACATCCGCCTTGCCGCTCAGCTTCTTGCCTTGGTAGAACTCCGGTGATCTTGCCACGGCTAGTCTTGCCGAGGATTCCCGCGATGGGAGAAGGGGCAGTAGGCCGTAATCTGCGAGCTTGGGTTGGTAAGCTTGGCGATGGTTGTTGTCTCTATGTAGGATTAATATGTTGGAGGAGGCGATGTTGCCGTGGGGCGCCTTGTGGGATGGTAAGGAGTGATGCAGATAAGCGAGTCCCTTGGCTATGTCCTTTACAATGGATAATCTTACTTCCCAATTTATTGGAACTCTCCCAATTCCTCTGTTATCTGTATCCATAAAGTAAGCAAAAGTAAGTTGTTATATATGTATATATAGTTAAGGAAAATTGTAGTTTTTTTTAATACGGCACTCTATTACAATGTAGTATCTGAAAAATGTAGTTTTAATCTTTGTGTTATAGCAATATGTATGTGTAATTTTCTTTCATAATTAATATAGAGTAACAATAGTACAAGTTTATATTTAATATTTGTAGTGATATTAGTTGGTTGATTTAGTCTAGCAATCTATACACTAGACTATGGTCCATAAAGCTATTGGACCATAGACCAACCAAAACGGTGTCATTTCTTTTACTGAAAAGAAAATGACATTTGTTAACTTTTGTTGTGCGCCCATGTTTTTTTTTTTGTGATGTTGTAATGAAACTACAGTGTGTATAAAATTAAACTGAATAGCAGGTAGCACATATTGAGTGTATATTGTTAAATGAAATTGTAGTTGAATTAGAAAAATACTTTAATGGTGCTGTGGAAGAGTAGGGCAGCTGGTCAAAAAATGCGCCAGTCAAACACTGAGGGAAGACACAAGCTATGTAAGCAGTCTGTCGATAGCATGGAAGGGTGTGATTAGCTGCTCTAGCAAGGATACAGTTGGTCTACCCCCACAGTAGACTACCTCACTGAGCAATTGCCCCTTGGCGTCGAGGGGCTGGTTGGACAGACTTTTGGTCACTACTTTCTTGCATCCTCGACTTCGAGATGCCACAAGAAAGTGGGGACTAGATGTTGGGGGTGGTAATCGTGATCGGGCGGCCAGTTGGTTCATAGTCTCCAAACCAGTCGAACCACTGGCCCCGGTCCTCAGGGCCTCTGTTGAGTCGCCTCTGTAGGGACTGGCTGCCAAGATTTATAGATCTAGGCCTAAGATAAGTGACCCGTCACAAGTTTTGGCCTTAGGAAATCGTTGCCTAATCGCTTACTTTTCTATTTTAGTTTTAGGAAGATTATTAGTATTGATTGTGAGGCACGATTCTAGGAATCTTGGTCTTTCACTTTCTTGTAATAAATTCTTGTATAAATACCCTTTCTTAATGAAGAGGGGTATACGATTCTCAGTTTCTTTAACGCATTTGTCATAAAGATGATCTTTCTCCCATTTATTTCGCTAATTATGAATAGTAGTGGTGGCTCACCGTTGACTACCCGTTAGTAAAAAAACCATCAAATAGAATCATCAACTGGTGGCTAACTCAATCACCTCATCTCTGGTGACAACGTCTCAATGGATCTTCGATTGTGGGATTTCCCATCACGCGATGTCTAGTATCTCTGCATTTCATAGATTTATAGATTATGAGGGGCCTAATGAAATAAGCATAAGAGATGTCTGATTTATAGATTATGGGGGGCCTGATGAAATAAGCATGGGAGATGTCGATTGAATTCTTTCCTACACATTTTTTTATTAAGCATCTATTCACAAGCACATCACTTCTGTAGGGGGGGGAGAACGTCTAGAGATGTCTACTATGCTCCTACTGTCTTGTGTCCACAAATAACTGTTACAATTCAATCTTCTATATCGACTTGGTATCACTGGTTTGGTTACCCATCCAACAACACTCTCAAGAAGTTGGTAAATCTTTATAAGTTAGGTTTTAGATCTTTGGTTATTAATGATTATAATTACTCTTCTTGTAACATCAATAAGAGTTATAAGTTGTCTTTTTCAAAAAATTCTTTGTCTAGTTCCAAACCTTTATATGATGGATCTCAGCGTTGCACTATGCTTACTTCTTAATAGGTCACCTATTCTGTGACTACTATAAGTCAAGCACACTTAACCACATAGTTCTTTGGCTATCTGGTTGTCATATCCTACTTAAAACTAATTGGTGATAAGTAGGTGAACATTAACCATTTAACCACATCCCTCTATGGCAAGCCACAACGCCACGTCTCGAATCGAGCAGGGGTTGAACTCGGCCGACGCCCAACAATCTCCCTCCTAGCACCTACCACAACCTTTGAACACCAAGCTCAGTTGTGCAGCATGCCTGACTTGGTCCTTAGCCTCCACGCCCATCATCCCCCTCTTAAGATTGGATTTGGCCTGACCTATGCCCACATCCCATCTGGGATTGGACTCGGCTTTCACCTTGCAATTGACTTGAACCCGTGACCTCGATTGTGATACCAATTGATGGATCTCAATATTGCACTATTCTTACTTCCTAGTAGGTCACCCATCCTATGACTACGTAAGTTAAGCATGCTTAACCACAGAGTTCTTTAGCTATGTGGTTGTCATATCCTACTTAAAATCAATTGGTGATAAGTAGGTGGACATTAACCATTTAACCACATCCCTTGATGGCAAGCCACAACGTCACATCTCGAATCGAGAAGGGATTGAACTCGGCCAACCTAGCCGGCGCCCAACATTATAACTTATTTATACTTATGTATGGAGTACTTTAGAGAAGTCTATTGATGGTTACTTCTATTATGTTATATTTATCAATTTCTTTGCCAAAAACACTTGTACCCTCAGTTCAAAGCCTAGTTAAAAAACTCTTTAGTTAGACTATTGTTTCTCATCTTTTCTAACAATGGTGGTGAATTTGTCAAACTAATTCCAATGCTTAATTCTTTTGGAGTATTAATGGATCTCAGCACTACACTATGCTTACTTCACGGTGGGTTACCCATCCTATGACTGTTGTAAGTTAAGCACGCTTAATCACAGTGTTCTTTGACTATCTGGTTGTCATGTCTTACTTAAAACCAATTGGTGATCGATAAGTAGGTGGACATTAACTATTTAACCACACCCTCCATGGTAAGCCACAACGCCACGTCTCGAATCGAACATGGACTAAACTCGGCCAACCCGACTGATGCCCAATAAGTATCACAATTCACATTGCCACAACATACTCCCAAATACAATGGAACTGTTAAACATCGTCATCGCCACATTGTCAAAATGTGTCTTGGCCATATGTAGTACAAATAGTAGCATCCCATGTAGAAATGTGTCTTGGTCGTACTCCCAAATACAATGGGACTGTTAAACTATTCAAATTCATTAAAATAGTTTTCCTTCAAAGGAAATTTTCCATCTAATAAATAGTTCATCTTTTACGCACATGATAATCCAATTCTACCTGTTCAGGATTCATGTATTCTCGTCTTAGGATGACTTGAATATAGCATCAATTTAACATGGCTCAACTAACAATCCAAATCACTCCCTTACTTCTACTCCCAATTCTTTTTATTTTAATCTCTCGTCATCTTTGTCAACGTCAAACTCTAGCTCTTTGTCTCAACCATTGCCACTCTTCATAGAGGCTTTTGGACTACCTATACCACCAAGACAATCTACTTGTCTTCGTAAACCAAGCCTAAAATACTATGGGGACAAGTTTGTCAACTAAACTACCATGCACCTATTGTCGATCTCCCTAGAACCCACCAATATTGCACAAGGGGTTGAAGGATCCTCTTGGACTGATGCCATAGATAGTGAGTTTGCTGCATTGCAACAAAATCAGACATGTTCCAAGAGATGGTAAAAGTCATATAGGTTGCAAATAGATTTATCGTATCAAACAAAAGTTGGATGACATAGTAGATCGTTACAAGGAACACCTAGTAGCAAAAGGTTGTTTGTAGGAGTCAAGTCGATATTATTTTGAGACATTTAGTCCCGTCATGAAGCTATTCATCATTCGAATCATTCTCATAATACCTTTTAGTCGCAAGTGGTCAATTTGTCAATTAGATGTAAACAATGCTTTTTTACATGGTACTTTATATGAAGATGTCTATATGGAACAACCACTCGGGTATTATGATGCCCAATATCAATCCTTTGGTAGTAAGTTACGCAAAACATTGTATGACCTCAAATAGGCACCATGTGCTTGGTATTTGGAGTAGTCAGATTTTTTTATTCTTTTAATTGTAATTTGGAGCAAGTTTTACTCACTCTAGGGTGGATATATCTCTATTTAACTATGCTTCAAAGGGAGTTATGGCTTACTTCCTGAGTTCCTGGTTAATGTTGATGACATAATCCTCATTGAAAGTAATTTCAAATTTCTAGATGCATGTGTTATTACTTTGGCCAACAGGTCTTCTATTAAAGTTATTGGTTCTCTTCATCACTTTTTTAGAGTTAAGGTAATGCCTACTGATTTTGTTTTGTTTCTCTCTCAAGGGCGTTATTGGCATATATACTCACTCGATTCATGATAGAAGGTGCGAAAGAGGTGTTCACGTATATGGCTTCAGATTCCCTATTATAAACTAGTGAATCTAATCGTGTAAATGATGCAACAGGTTATCGTCAATTAATTGGGCTTTTGTAGTGTTTTCTCATAACAAGGTAGGATGTAGCTTATGTTGTAAATAAGTTGGCACAATTCAAGCATGCGTCAAATGAGGAACATTGGCAGGCTGCAAAACATGTTCTTTGGTACTTAAAGGAGGTACCTTTCATCAAGACTTATTGTTAAAGTTTGATGCTCCTTTAGCATTGACTACCTTTTCCATTTCGATCAATTAGGGTAGTTTACGAGATAAAGGTCATTTTACTATTGCCTATGTAGTTTATCTTGGAAATCACGCTATTTATTGGAAGTTTGTTTATCATAAAAAATCTCTAGGTCCTCGACGGAGGCTGAATATCAAGCCTTAGCACAAGGTGCTTCTAAGCATGTTTGGATTCAGAACCTACTACGTGAGGTTGGTATTCGCCTAGCACAACCACCATCTTTGTTGTGTGATAATCTCAGGGCAACTTACATTTGTAAGAATATGGTCTTTCACTCAAGGATGGAGCATCTTATCTTAGATTTTTTTTTTGTATGTGATATGGTTGTAGAGGGGTCTCTATCTATTCGTCATGTCAATACACTTGATCAAGATGTTAATTTGTTGCCTAAATTACCACCTCTGTATGTTCGTCATCAAGTGGTTGATGTATTTCCTAAACTACTAAGTCGTGTTCTTTTTCATCATTGTTCTGTTCATCATGTCTCTACATTTTGAGAGAGTGGTTAATGTGTTGCCTAAACTGCCCCCGCTATATGTTCGTCACTACCCCCTCTATATGTTCCTCATCAAGTAGTTGATGCATTGCCTAAACTGCTAATTCGTGTTCTTTGGTTCCTCCATCTTGTGGGAAGAATGTTAAGAATTACTATTTGTACCATTTCAGCATTTTAGGTCCAAGATTGATGTAACTCACGGTTCCTCCATCTTGTAGGGACATAAAGAAATAAAAATTCGCCATGGACTCATTTTCACTACTTTTAGGGGGGATGGGGTACCTACCCAACTCCTCCAATCCCTAAGGGGCACAAGGTCCGACTTCGCGTACCAACCCCGACGGAAGAGCCTCGGGTTGAAAGGCTATCGTACGTACCCTAAGGGGGCACGAGGTCCAACCTCGCGTGTACCAACCCCAACGGAAGAGCTTAACGGCCCGGTGTCTAAGGGCTCGAAACAAAGGGCTATCGTACGCTAAGGGGGCACGAGGTCCGACCTCATTAGCTACCCAACGGAAGAATTTTGTTTTACCGAGAGTTTCATACATAATGCTTTCTTGAAAAAAATAAGAGTTTTGGGGCATTTCGAGAATTGAACTCGAGACCTCTTGCACCCTAAGCAAGAATCATACCACTAGACCAAATGCCCTTATTGGTAGGACTTTGCAAAAAAAGTAAAATCAAACAAAGACTACCCCAATTCCAAATATCTTTTGCCTTGTTGTGTATAGTCAGTAGTCACGGTGAAAAAGGAAAATCACACAAAAGTTAGTACCCAATTATCCATAAAGGGCATTTGTGGGGCATGTTAAGAATTAATATTTGTACCATTTCAGCATTTTAGGTTCAAGATTGATGTAACTGACGGTTCCTCCATCTTGTGGGGACATGTTAAGAATTAATATTTGTATTGATATTAGTCTATTGTTGACTTCTCTTCTCCCAAATACTGCTTAATGAACCAGTGAGCTAAGTCCATGTAGGCAGTATATTGTTGTTCTTTTGACAAAAGGTGGAATTGCCCACCCAGGCATCCTCACACATCGGCTCGATAGTTTATGGAGGGGTAAACCATTGTGACTCAACTGATCAATAGAGGCTAGACTTTTGCTCACTACGCACAATGAGCCTCACTCATTTTGAGTGGTTGCTCTCACACTACTACTGATAAGACTATCCTTAATCTCTTATGACAAATTTCATCTCTATGACCAGTTGGACAACATATTTTTGTTCTTGTTTTGATGGGAGGAGGTTTAATTTTTTTGGGCAAAGTTCTATTTTCAGATTGGTTTACTTGGACAAAAACTTAAATAACACCAAGCAAGTTCCTATTAAACATTGGATATAATCTTCGTGGATGATTTAGTGGATTTTGAATGGAAAAGAGAGCAAATTTTTTTGCATTTAGGGTATTCAAATTGTAATGTGAGAATTAAAAAATTTAATAATTTAAAGAAGTACTAATAGTATTCAAAAGATACTAATTTACCATGATTTACATCCTCTCATATGCTTTGTCGGGCCGAGACGTGGGGGGACGCCCTTGGGTTAGGAATTCAACCTTTTGGGAGAAGATACTAATTTACCCTCAATTAAAATTCATTCTAGAAACAGCTTTGGAAAATCTAAAATAATGATATCAATCAGAACAATGACGACTAAACACATGGATCTTTCTATTTATAGTAATGATATCTGTCAAAACAAAGACTAAAATTAACCACATTAGTGGTTTTTTGGTAGTCTTTTGCAAGAAAAAACTTAAAGATGATTTTTTCTTTCTTTTTTACTGATGTGGGGTGATTTTTTTGGACTTTTACTCTTGCAAGTTCAATTTTTTTGTGGGACCCAATGTTGACAAAAATGGAAAAAAGTTATCACCTGGGCGCGCGTTTGTTGCATATCTGGGCCCAGAAATGTTTAATTTTTATTTTTTTATTAGATTTTTGTGTTTTTTTTTGTTCTTTCCTTTTTTTTTTTTTTCTACTTCCCTCTCCCTTTTCTTTCCTAGTGTCAATGCAAAAACCCAACAAAATCCTTAACTATGAAGTTGCCCTAAATATGTCACCTTGGTGACTAATTATGGGTAATATATACTATTCAGGGCCGGATTTTAAGGCATGCAAGATATGCAACAACGCAGGGCTCCAAAATTTTGGGGCCTCTAGTTCAACCCTGACCCAATAGTTAGTATATGTATTTGTGATTATATTGGCTCAAAATTAAGTTTTCATGACTGATCTAAATTCTACTACGTATTATTAAAAAAAAAAAATACTACTCCGTAATATTCACGCGATTACTTTTCTAGTTTTTTTCAATTCGCAATTTATAGTTTATTTATACTTTGATAGGGTCTCACTTATTTACCAGCACAGGACCACGCAAATCAAAAAACCGACCTTGATAATATTGAAACCCTATATTAATTAGAGACGAGAATTACATATGCCTTATAATTCAGAGACCAAAACTTCACTTTTCTATATAGGCATGGGAAACAACATTAAAGAAAATGTTGAATAAAGAAGTGAGCGTACCGTGCAACAGCTGGTGCAAGCTTCCGTGGGGGATGTATTCATATATAATCAGCTTTTCATCTCTAGAATAGTAAAACGAGATGATCTCCACAAGGTTTTCATGCTTCAAATTCCCCAGTAATTGCATCTGCTGGATGAATTCCTTCTTACTCGTAGAGTTGATTTGCCTGAGCCTCTTCACCGCCACAACACTCCCGCCTTCCAGCGTCGCTTTGTACGTCGTGCTGAGCTTCCCCTTCCCCAGAACTTCTGCAGAAGCTCTCAATAAATCGTCCAGATCAAAACCACCTGTTATGCCCTCCTTGTTGAAGAACTCCAGCTCCACTCTTCTCTCTGGGTCTTCTGGGCCACGAGACCAGGGACTCCTCCTTTCAGTATGCTCCGTTGGAACCCTCTCTGTGTGTATAATTAGGAATCACTAAATTAATGCCCGCACAATCTTAACAAACAAGTTCAGTAAACTTTATTTAGCAGAAGAGACCAAGCTTCGAACCTTGACAATGACAGTGTGATATTATGTTCAAAGTAAACAGATTCCTTGTATAGACCTACATTTACATCCTCCCAAATACTGTCTATTTACAAACCAATGGTTTTACTATTAATTTATTAATTATATATAAATAAAGAAGTAAATATGTGTATATAAAATACTAACATGGTGAGATAAGTGAAGATTTTAACAGAATTTATGTATATAATTTTTACTTTACTAGACTCGCCACCTATTATCACCAAAAATAAAAAAATGTTTCATGCTAGACAAATTTGGGTATATACCCCCACAAGTCATGTTGAAACTGTCACCCCTACCACTAGAGCAACAATTGTTATATCATAGACCAAGGTCCACCCTATATTGTAAACCTTAGTCCAAAAATATGTATATGCAATTAACATATTACGTGTCTTCCTTTTAATAAACTATGTAAGAGGATGATATGTCTATATATCAATAGTTAATATATTATGTATCTTCAATTTATTTACTGACACATAATCAGTAGTTAATATATTGTGTATCTTCAATTCAGTTACATACACATAATCTATTAATGCATACACATAATATGTTAAGTGCAAAAATATAACCTAGGGAAAATTTTAATTTTTGCCCTCACAAATATGTCAATTATAAATGCGACCCCTGAATTATTAGTGGTGTAAATGTTGCCCATCAATTTTCAAAACGTGACATATATTGTCACTCTCCTAATAGGAAGAAGTAGAAACATTGTTGTCACGAAAGGAGAACAAATGAAGAAATTAAAGAAAATGAAGGAAAAAAAACGTGGTTTTCAAACAGAGAAAACAATGACTAACCATATTAACACTAATAATTTAAGGAGAGGCCGGGACAATATATATCACGTTTTAAAAATTGAGATATAATATTTATACCATTAATAATTCAAGTGTGACATTGATAATTGACTTAGTGAGGGACATAAATTACAATTTGTCCATATTAATAGTAGTAACTCTCCCAAATATATGGGACTATGGGAGCATATATACATACCTTTTTGTTCACTTTGTTCTTTTTTTCTGAGGGTCCTTCTATAGCAACACCAGAAGAGAACAAGCATGATGGAGAGAGTGAGTAGAGCACCACCAGCACCTG
The DNA here is from genome assembly GCF_003576645.1 of Ipomoea triloba. NCBI lineage: Eukaryota > Viridiplantae > Streptophyta > Magnoliopsida > Solanales > Convolvulaceae > Ipomoea > Ipomoea triloba. Next base: position 21,269,652 of record NC_044926.1, on the reverse strand, counting down.
CTATCAAAGCAATACTCCACACCTCAACACCTTTCTTCTTCTTCTTCATTGTAGGCGGCGGCGGAGAAGGTAGCGGTGGCGGCAGCGGCGGAGGAATCCGGCAAGGTCTGTCCAGAGGCTTTCCACACAGACCCGGATTATCACCAAACGAACTCTCCGAAAACCTCTGCAGGGCAGCGGTTTCCGGGATCTTCCCTTCCAGGCGGTTTCCCGACACGTTGAAACCAATCAAACTTGTCTGATCGAAAGGCGGGATTGAACCCTGAAGACCATTGCGGTCAAGCCCCAACTTTTTGAGATTCGGGATATGAATATATCCCAGCGGGATAGAACCCGAAAACCGGTTTTGCGAGAGGAACAGGAACTGGAGGTGGGATAGGGAGGAGAGATTGGGGAGAGGGCCGAATATAGAGTTGTTGGTGAGGTCGAGCTTACTCAAGAGAGTTAAGTTTTGCAGGAAAGAGACGGGAAGGGAACCTGTGAGGTTAATCCCTGGGAGAACAAGGCGCGTAACGTGCCAATCGGAGCAGGCAATTCCAGGCCAATTGCTGCTATTCCCCTGGCAGGGCGGGCCTGTCCATTTGGAATGCAAATTGGCATTGGATTGAAGCCCATCCCTGAGTTGCAACAGAGCGTTTCTTTCTTCTGGGTAAATCTCTGAGGCTGCCAAAACCATCACAGCCATGAAAACAACGCCAAACACCTCACCACTGGTCTTTGCCATCACTGTACTATCCTCTCTTTTTTTTGGGTGCGACCCAGGGCCAAAACCGTAGGACACAGTAGTTAACCCCTTACTAGATTGTAGGCACCTCTATTAGATGGAACAGTTGACCTGAAAATTTAAAACTACCCCATACCCCAAACCAAGGATCAAAGTCCCTTCTACTTAACCATACCCTCCAGATTATCACTGTACTATACTGATGATATTTTTGGTGAACTAATTACATCTGAGAATTGCAGGGTGGCCTGGGGTGGGAAAATCTTGATGATTGATGTGGATTTGATTGTGGAATTGTTGGCATATGATGATGATATAGCGTTTGTTGAATAATTTAGATAGATGGAATTATTTAAGACAGCTTTGACGTAGTAGGCAAGGCACAAGGCTAGGCCATCGAGGAGGTAGAGATTCCGAGACGTGGACGGGGACGTGATAGCGGCTACGCCCAACTATTTTAATTTGTTTGTTTAATCAATGTATGTACTCCCTCTCCCCTGTTTCCATTTTACTCCGCACTTTACCATTCATTCCTAAAATCAACTCTTTGATCGATATTTTGTAATTACTTTTAAATTTGATTTTTTTGTGATATCGCATTTAAACATATTAGACAAAAGCAAAACTAAGTCACTGCTGTCTTAGCAAACATGACTGTGAACTATATTAACCTTTGAAAAGTTATACGGAAGGGCCTCTGGATCGAATTCAAGTGACAAAGTGGAGATGTCAACTTAAAAATTAATGTCAAGAAAGAACTCTCTAGAATTTCAAAGTATCTTTAAGTGTGCCTTAAACTCTTCAAGTGTGATTCAAAGGAATCAAGGAATCAGAGACGGAACCACCCTGGGGGCAGTGGGGGCAGCTGCCCCCACTCACCCCACCCCCACCCCCACCTCATATATAGCCTTTGTATGTATATATGTATATATAGTACATGTTTTATATATAGATATATAAAAGTAAAGTTTAATTGTTGATAAGCTTGCAGAGTTGGTAGGAGTGTTGTTTTGTATAGCAAATGGCGAGGGTTCGACTCCTTGATGTTGCATCGTCCGTAGCTTGTGTCCAGCTGCGTCCTTAGCCTTTTAATTGTATATTACATATATAGCTATTTCTTTTAAAGAAATAGCTATATATATATATTATTCTGCGTCCTTAGCCTTTTAATTGTATATTACATATATAGCTATTTCTTTTAAAGAAATAGCTATATATATATATATATATATATATATATATATATATATATTAATAATAAGATGTATAGTTTATAATGTGTTTTGTATTTTAATTATTTTATCAAATTAATTATGTTTTATAGGCTCTGTTAAAACAAAGCTTATAGCTTATTTTAAGCTAATAATAAGCTATAAACTCTGTTTGGTAATGTTCTTAAAATAAGTTAATAGTTTAAAATAAGAGCTTATTTTTTAACGCTATCTAAGGTAGCGTTTCAAAATAAGCTAGTAGCTTCCTATTTTTTTTTTTCATCTTTAACCTTATTATTTTAAAGAAATGACATCATTTATCCTTCCCAATTAAAACCTTTTTGGCTAAACCTTTTTTTACTTTTTCTCTTCAATATGTTTGATTGTAATTTTAATTTAACATTTGTGTTTGCTTCTTCGCTCCCCTCAAAAGAAATCCTGGATACGTCACTGCAAGGAATGAAAGGATGAGCTTTATTTATTGGGAAGAAAATGTAACTTCCACCCCATAACAAACTCCCTTAATATGTATCTAATAAATAAATAAAAAATACTAAGAGTTTTTTTTTTGAGTACTACTGACTCTGTTACAATGTAGTATTGATCTCACTCCCATCATCCATGTGAGAGTGTTAATCGGGACACCGGGTGCCACTTGACCACAAAATCTTTGGCATTAATTAATTAATTAATTCAATAACCCAAGATTAAAATTATTTGGACTAATTAAATGAATACAATTATCATAGCCCATTTAATTAAATTCACTCACGCAAATTATGCCGTGGATCCAGGTCCACCTTGCAAGGTGGACCTGGGTCCAATAAATTACTAAACATATAGTTCTGAAATGTGTGAATGTGGAGATTTCAAATTGTGAATATGGAGTATAGAATTTGTGAATGTATAGTTATGAATGTGTGAATCTGTAGTAGAGTTAACAATGTTCTAGCTGTCCTGTAATGTGTGAATGCGGAGTATAGAATTTGTGAATGTAGAGTTATGAATGTGTGAATCTGTAGTAGAGTTAATAGAGTTCTAGCAACTTGTAGCCCTGTAATGTGTGAATGTGGAGTTCCCAAGTTGAGAATATGGAGTATAGGACCTGTGAATATAAAGTTTTGAATGTGTGAATGCATAACAGTGGTAATATAGTTACTAAACATATAGCCCTGTAATGTGTGAATGTGAAATTCCCAAGTTGTGAATATGGAGTATAAGACCTGTGAATATAGAATTTTGAATGTGTGAATGCATAACAGTGGTAATATAGTTACTAAACATATAGCCATGTAATGTGTGAATGTTGAGTTTTCAAATTGTGAATGTGGAGTATAGGGTCTGTGAATATAGAGTTTGTGTTCTGTTGCGATGAGGAGCCGCCGTTAATTTTATTTTTTTTTAAATTGTGAAACAACGTCGTATTGGACCCAGGTCCACCTTGCAAGGTGGACCTGGGTCCAAAAACGACGCCGTTTTTTTTTTTACTAAGCATATTGGCCTGAAGTGTGGAACACAAACTCTACATTCACATACACTATACTCTACATTCACAATTTGTAAACTACACATTCACACATTACATGATTATATGTTTAGTAACTATATTACCACTATTATGCATTCACACATTCAAAACTCTATATTCACAGGTCCTATACTCCATATCCACAACTTGAGAACTCCACATTCACACATTACAGGGCTACAAGTTGCTAGAACTTCTTAACTCTATTACAGATTCACACATGCATAACTCTAAATTCACGATTTCTATACTCCATATTCACAATTTGAAACCTCCACATTCACACATTTCTGGGTAACTCTACATTCACACAATCATAAGTCTACATTCACGATTTCTATACTCTACATTCACACTTTGAAACCTCTACATTCACACTTTTTGGACAACTCTATATTCAGCAATATGTTTACTAATTTTTAATAATAAAAAAAAAAAAAAAAAAAA
>NC_044926.1:21195740-21263247 GCF_003576645.1 Ipomoea triloba | reverse complement strand
ATATATATATATATATATATATATATATATATATATATATATATTAATAATAAGATGTATAGTTTATAATGTGTTTTGTATTTTAATTATTTTATCAAATTAATTATGTTTTATAGGCTCTGTTAAAACAAAGCTTATAGCTTATTTTAAGCTAATAATAAGCTATAAACTCTGTTTGGTAATGTTCTTAAAATAAGTTAATAGTTTAAAATAAGAGCTTATTTTTTAACGCTATCTAAGGTAGCGTTTCAAAATAAGCTAGTAGCTTCCTATTTTTTTTTTTCATCTTTAACCTTATTATTTTAAAGAAATGACATCATTTATCCTTCCCAATTAAAACCTTTTTGGCTAAACCTTTTTTTACTTTTTCTCTTCAATATGTTTGATTGTAATTTTAATTTAACATTTGTGTTTGCTTCTTCGCTCCCCTCAAAAGAAATCCTGGATACGTCACTGCAAGGAATGAAAGGATGAGCTTTATTTATTGGGAAGAAAATGTAACTTCCACCCCATAACAAACTCCCTTAATATGTATCTAATAAATAAATAAAAAATACTAAGAGTTTTTTTTTTGAGTACTACTGACTCTGTTACAATGTAGTATTGATCTCACTCCCATCATCCATGTGAGAGTGTTAATCGGGACACCGGGTGCCACTTGACCACAAAATCTTTGGCATTAATTAATTAATTAATTCAATAACCCAAGATTAAAATTATTTGGACTAATTAAATGAATACAATTATCATAGCCCATTTAATTAAATTCACTCACGCAAATTATGCCGTGGATCCAGGTCCACCTTGCAAGGTGGACCTGGGTCCAATAAATTACTAAACATATAGTTCTGAAATGTGTGAATGTGGAGATTTCAAATTGTGAATATGGAGTATAGAATTTGTGAATGTATAGTTATGAATGTGTGAATCTGTAGTAGAGTTAACAATGTTCTAGCTGTCCTGTAATGTGTGAATGCGGAGTATAGAATTTGTGAATGTAGAGTTATGAATGTGTGAATCTGTAGTAGAGTTAATAGAGTTCTAGCAACTTGTAGCCCTGTAATGTGTGAATGTGGAGTTCCCAAGTTGAGAATATGGAGTATAGGACCTGTGAATATAAAGTTTTGAATGTGTGAATGCATAACAGTGGTAATATAGTTACTAAACATATAGCCCTGTAATGTGTGAATGTGAAATTCCCAAGTTGTGAATATGGAGTATAAGACCTGTGAATATAGAATTTTGAATGTGTGAATGCATAACAGTGGTAATATAGTTACTAAACATATAGCCATGTAATGTGTGAATGTTGAGTTTTCAAATTGTGAATGTGGAGTATAGGGTCTGTGAATATAGAGTTTGTGTTCTGTTGCGATGAGGAGCCGCCGTTAATTTTATTTTTTTTTAAATTGTGAAACAACGTCGTATTGGACCCAGGTCCACCTTGCAAGGTGGACCTGGGTCCAAAAACGACGCCGTTTTTTTTTTTACTAAGCATATTGGCCTGAAGTGTGGAACACAAACTCTACATTCACATACACTATACTCTACATTCACAATTTGTAAACTACACATTCACACATTACATGATTATATGTTTAGTAACTATATTACCACTATTATGCATTCACACATTCAAAACTCTATATTCACAGGTCCTATACTCCATATCCACAACTTGAGAACTCCACATTCACACATTACAGGGCTACAAGTTGCTAGAACTTCTTAACTCTATTACAGATTCACACATGCATAACTCTAAATTCACGATTTCTATACTCCATATTCACAATTTGAAACCTCCACATTCACACATTTCTGGGTAACTCTACATTCACACAATCATAAGTCTACATTCACGATTTCTATACTCTACATTCACACTTTGAAACCTCTACATTCACACTTTTTGGACAACTCTATATTCAGCAATATGTTTACTAATTTTTAATAATAAAAAAAAAAAAAAAAAAAAGAAGAAGACAAAACGACGTAGTTTTGGACCCAGGTCCACCTTGCAAGGTGGACCTGGGTCCACAGCATAATTTGTGTGTCTAGAGGGTCTCCCTCCCTTTATTTGTTTCAAATTTGATTTTTTTTCTGTGTGTGTTTAGTTCTACTTTCAATAATGTAATTTCTAAATATATAAATTTTATATACAAATACCAAATTTAACATTATGAAAAAAATGAATTAAAAATAACTTTTATCAAATATATTTAACCTAACCAGGCACATAAAATGAGCAAATGTAGTAATTGTTTGAGAACAAACACATCTTAATTAAGTGTAATACTATCAATTATATCTGGGACAACCCCACCTTAGTCGGCCACCCCTAGGCCCCATTGCTCGAAAGGCTCGGCTTCAAAACCGTGCATGGAGCTTCCGCCTCATACGACTCCTCTAGGTTGATTGGTAGTTGATTGGTAGCCACAAACTAGGTTATAAGTTCACCCCATAGTAAGAGTGGTCTATTGGCAGCTATGCACAACTAGCACACCTCAAGCAGTTGTTTCTATGTTTGGCAAACCTACCTGAAAAGGTAGCTGAAAGTTGAAAAGCTATAAGCCAGAAGTTGAAATCTGAAGAGCTGTTATACTTAAAAGTGTTTGATAAAATTAATTTGTTGATAAGCTGATAAATGTAAAAAGACTAAAATTGACATCTTCATATAATTTTTTTTAGTACATCTTCATATAATTGTTTTTGAGTACTACCGACTCCGTTACAACATCTTCATATAATTTAAATAGTTTTAAATTTAAATAGGTTTGTTTACATATTAAAATATAAAATAATGAAATCAATATATTTTAATAAATTAATTAGATATCAAAATCTTCAACTCTTTGAAAAATAAAGAATTAATTAACTCAAAAATAAATGTTTTATCAAAGCAATAGTGTTTGGTTTATGATAAATGTCACACAATTCATCGGCTCAAAACAAGGTCCACCAAATCATAAACTACATGGTACATTGTACCAAGACAGAAGCTATCATCCTAATTGATCCCAAATGTCGAGATATCAATTTAATTATTTTTATATTAGTTTCAAAACATGAAATTGTGGTATAGACGATTGTATGTACAGCTTAATATGCATATAATTAGCTTAATCTAATTAGTATTGACCTGATTCATTGTTGAGCCAATAGTTAATTGCGAGAAGAATATATTAGGAATAAGAAACAAGGTGGACTTTTCTAGGTGGTTGGTTGGGAACTTGAGATGGGGAGCAGACAGATAGCATGTTGCAACAATGTTTTGGACTATGAAGCTAAGCTTCAACATTAATTTAATTTAAACTTTAATAACGGGTAAATAACATTTTTTATGTTTGATAACTCAATTTTTAAAAAAAATTATTGATAATTTTAGTTTTGGTCTCTATTGTCGATAATGCTTTAGTCTTTAAATATATATATATATATAAACGAGCTAATACCTAATTTGGTCTGGACTATTAAAATTTCACCACTTTGCTCATCGACGTCCAACTTCTTCAATTGCATCATCAACTACGTAATTGTTAACCAAAATGCTCCTAATCAGGACTATCTTGATTTGGACAAATAATTATTTTAGATAAAAATTGCATAGTTGGGGATAAAATTGAACAAGTTTAGAAGTCGATGATCAAAGTAGTGAAATCCTAATAGTTGAGGGACCAAATCGGGTTGTAACTCCAAAAAAAAAAATGTGAATATTTTGTAATTTGAAGCTTATCATTTTCAATCCAAGCACCCTTCTAATGTTATTTTCTCACTTCATAGGATCAAAATACAACATTGGTATTAACTTGGGGACTTGCTTAAAGTAAATGTGGTGATACTAATGGGTCGCAATTGTGTGAGACCGTCTTACGGATCTCAATTCGTGAGACAGGTCGGATCAACATAATTTAGATCATAAAAATAAACAAATCCCAACTCATAATACTAATTATGATTCAAATTATGTTGCCCCGAGCCGTCTGATGGTCTCACACAAGTTTTTGCATATCGAAAGAAGTTATTATTCTTGTTAGATTTTTTCCATCATTAAAAGCAAGAAGATTTACAATATTAATAGACACCTGTTTTAATGAAATCTAATAAATAAATCTCAAACACCAAATCCATATCAAAAGAATCTAACAACATACAATAACTACTACATTAAATTTAAATTCTCTTAAAGTCTTAAACAATAAATTTAAATGTCCAGCTCGACTATATGACATTTAAAAATCAAAATAATAATAAAGTTACATATTTATTATTGATATTTATCATTGGCAATCATTCTCTTTGAGAATGCATTTCATTACAATTAAAAGATTAAACTAATACTAACATTACTTATTTAGTATTTATATTTGATGGACTGCATACTAGGCCTGGACCGCATAGATCAACCTAACACTAGTACAAAATTGACCATATAAGCATCACTTTACACTACGCCTGTTCAAACAGGTGTAGTGTATTTGATGGATCCCAAACTTTACGCAGCACCCAAAGAGACCAGGTGCCGCGTAAAGTAAAATATTATTTTATTATTTAACTTTACGCGGCACCTGTGATCTGTCGGTGCCGCGTAAAGTGAAATAATAAAATAATATTTGACTTTACGCGGCACCTCTAGGTACAGGTGCCGCCTAAAACCGCCCCACAAAAAGACAAAAGAACCGCTCCAGATCTGGAACGAGTGAACTCCGAACTCATTGAAAAACCTCTCACGGCCGAACTCCGCTCCATCGCCTCGCCTGCAACGAACTGCCGCCGCCACCGACCATCGAACTGCCGCTGCCGTCGCCGACCTCCATCCTCTCACGCCATTGCCGCTGCCGTCCGTCCTCTTCCGATTTACGGCGCCCCTCCTCTTCCATTGCAGCTTGGACGCCATTGTCGCCTCCTCTTCTCCTCGCCGACGACGCCGGCAGCCTCCACCGGCCTTCTCCTCGCCGACGACGACAGTAACGGCCGCCTCCACCGCCCTTCTCGCCGACGACGAGAGGATTGCGGCCTCCAGCGACGACAGTAACAGACGCCGACGACGAGAGGTAATGGCTTTTTTTTAATTTTTTTTATGATTTCTATTTATTTGTGTATTTATTTATTTATTTGTATATTTATTTGTTTATTTGTGTATTTATTTCGAATTTATTGTGTATTTATTTGTTTATTTGTGTATTTATTTATTTATTTGTGTATTTATTTCGAATTTATTGTGTATTTATTTATTTATTTCGAATTCTATTTGTATATTTGATTTATTTCTTTGTTTTTCTAAATTATTTGGAATATTATGGTTATTGTGTTATATATGAACTTTGTTGATTTATTTTGAATATTTGTGTTTGATTTTTTAAAATAAATTTACTAAAATGAATATTTTGCAAATAATTTGTGTTATATATTATAGCTATTTGAATATTTGTGAAAATAAATTATTTGTTTTGCAAACAATTTAAAATATATTATATCTAAGTACATTACATAAACTAGTATTAATTAACAAAATGAATATTAATAATATAAATTTTGAGAGAAATAAAGCTACTTGAAGGTAGAATTTTACATTTTAAAGAAAATGAAATTACACACAACTTCATTATTGCATACATTCTTAAATTTATTTTTTCATATTTATGATTGCACAATATATTTTATGAAAATGGGTATTTTGATAAATTAGAAACTTGATTAAATAGGTATTTAGAGACATTAATAATTTAATTATTAGTTAGCTAGGTATATATTTTGATGAATTAGGTACTTGATTAAATAGGTATTTTATATATTTTGATGAATTAGGTACTTGATTAAATAGGTATTTAGAGATATTAATATTTTTAGGTACTTGATTAAATAGGTATTTAGAGATATTAATATTTTGATGTACTTGATTAAATAGGTATTTAGAGATATTAATATTTTGATGAACTTGATTAAATAGGTATTTAGAGATATTAATATTTTGATGAATTAGCTAGATTGAATTTGATGATGAGTTAAGTATTTGATGAATTAGCTAGATTGAATTTGATGATGAGTTAAGTATATATTTTGATGAATTAGATTGATTTGAATTAGTTAGGTAAGTATTTTGATGAATTAGATTGATTTGAATTAGTTAGTTAAGTATTTTGATGAATTAGATTGATTTGGATTAGTTAGTTAAGTATTTTGATGAATTAGATTGATTTGAATTAGTTAGTTAAGTATTTTGATGAATTAGATTGATTTGTATTAGTTAGTTATAAATATCGTTTCTAAATGCATCCATAATCAAGTATCCATATCTGATTTTCATAGTATTGTCAATTGACAGATATGGATCGGAGTTGGATGCATGAGAAACGCAATACAGTCAAATATATACAAGGGGTTCAAGAGTTCATACAATATGCTGAAAAAAATAAAAGCAAAAAGGCGGAGGATTTTATATCGTGCCCGTGCTGTGATTGTAAAAATTTGAGAAGATATCGTAATTCTGACGTAGTGATGGACCATTTGATACGCTGTGGCTTTAAGGAAGGGTACGATCAATGGATATGGCATGGTGAAAGCTTACCTCCTAGTACAAGTGTTCGTAAGAGTGAAACTCATGTAAATAGTGAAACTCATGTAGAGAGTGAGAATCAAGCAAATAGTCAAACTCAGGCAGATAACGAGGAGAATAATGAAACTCATGTTAACAATGATGAGGATGATGAAATTAATGATCGAATAGATGAAATGATGCGTGATGTGCAGGGAGATTTTAGTGAAATGCCTCTTGAATTTAGATGTTTGTTTGATAATGCTGAAAAACCTTTGTTCTCTGGGTGTACCAAATATACTAAGTTATCTGATGTGCTTAAGTTATATAATTTAAAAGCAAAGAATGGATGGAGTGATAAGAGTTTCATGGGATTAGTAGAACTACTAAAAGACATGTTTCCTAGTCATAATGAACTTCCACATTCAACCTACGAAGCAAAGAAGTTGTTGTGTCCGTTGGGTATGGACATTGAGAGGATACATGCATGCCCAAATGATTGTATACTGTATTGGAAAGAATACAAGGACTTGCATGTGTGTCCAAAGTGTGGGACATCACGTTATAAAAGGAAAAATGTTGATGATATGGGTGAGGGTAAGAAAGGTCCACCAGCAAAAGTATTATGGTATTTACCTGTAATACCAAGATTTAAACGCATGTTTTCTAATCCAAAAGAAGCAAAAAATTTGCAATGGCATGCTATTGGGAGAAAAGATGATGGAAAACTAAGACATCCAGCCGATTCACCACAATGGAGGAATATTGATAGGAGGTGGCCTGAATTCGGTACTGAAAATAGGAACCTTAGACTTGGATTGTGTACTGATGGAATGAACCCCCATGGTAACATGAGCAGTCGGCACAGTACTTGGTCTGTCCTATTAGTAGTCTATAATCTTCCACCTTGGTTGTGTATTAGATTCATAAAAATACTAATACTTGGTTTTATTTTATTGGTTGAAACAGATAGAAAAATGTGATGAAGTTAGTCAAGGCACATTTCAACCGAACAGATATGATGACATACTGACATCGGCTCTTGGTAAATCATAGAAAAAACGTGGCCATGGTACTGTGAGAGGAATTGGTTCATACTCGAGTATCAGACAAGTTTTTGGGTGCCCAGATCAGAAACAGCACACATCGGGTAGAGTTACGCCTACTCCTGAGGTAAAGAAGTTGTTGGAATAGTGTAGGCAAGCTACATTGTTAGAGGTGCAACCCAAGATTGACATGCTCACTCAGCAACTCAATATATTGATGAAGAACATGTCAACCTCAAGCCAATGTCCACAAGGAGTTTCAGCTGACACTCCTCAAAGTGTTTTTGCGCCTTGTGATATACCTCCGACCCGAAGCAGCTGTCATTCGGTTGATGCATATCCAGTAACCACAATTAAGGTAATATTAAAAATTATTTCAATTTCAAACTATTATTTTCTTTTAAATTTAAACCTAACATATATATATTTTATATTTTTAACAATAGAGCAAAAAACAGTGTTACCTTGCACAATGTGGTCTCAATGGCAAGATGTTTGTGGTTGCACAGGGTATGGCTTACCCAACTACAGCTGAGACCACAATAGTGCATAATCAGCCGGTGTTACCTAACCATGTCAAAGTCATGGTAGATGAAGTGGTTATTGGTGCAGAGGATTGTCCTCTCCCCGTAGATGAAGTGGTTATTGGTGCAGAGGATTGTCCTCTCCCCGTGCCAGAAGTGGTTATTGGTGCAGAGGATTGTCCTCTCCCCGTGCCAGTGTTGCAGTATAAGACTTTGAATGATGTTGTTGGTACTTACACACAATGGCCTATTCATTTAGTTCTGTTGGACGAGGTATGCATTCTTATATTAGTTATTAATTCAGTTACATATTAGTATAATTACAATTTTATGCATTCAAGTGATATGTGGGAAAGATTAGTATAATTACAATTTTATGCATTCAAGTGATATGTGGGAAAGATTAGTATAATTACAATTTTATGCATTCAAGTGATATGTGGGAAAGATTAGTATAATTACAATTTTATGCATTCAAGTGATATGTGGGAAAGATTAGTATAATTACAATTTTATGCATTCAAGTGATATGTGGGAAAGATTAGTATAATTACAATTTTATGCATTCAATTGATATGTTTTAAATATTAGTATAATTACAATTTTATGCATTCAATTGATATGTTTTAAATATTAGTATAATTACAATTTTATATTGGTAGGCAGATGTCAAAATAAGGTCACCAAGACAAAATAAGCCCATAAAAGACCCAAGTGTTGATCTATCTGCTGCTGCTACTCGTAGACTTGGCTCAATTGTAGGTGAAAATGTGTTTATGCTTTTGGGGAAAAACTGCAAGCGGCTAGTCAAGACCTTGACATCATTTCCTGGTGACAAGGAATACCTTGATGTGGATTTGGACCCGACAGTCTTCCATCATGGAAATGTCAATGGTGTTTTTGTGATGTTAGAGGACATCAAGGATTTGCTAACAATGAATTGGTTAGATGTCTCGGTTATACAAGTGTTTATGATGTAAGTTTTAAATTATTCATTTGTTTTATATACATTTGTTATTTATGCTTATTGAAATTGGTTGATTTATTATTTTTCAGGTTTTTGAATAGTCTGTGTAAGCAGTTTGGAGTAGCATCGATTGGGTTTGCATGTCCAACACAAATTTCAGCGGATATGGTCAACAGGTTTGCATGTCCAACACAAATTTCAGCGGATATGGTCAACAAAAATCCTGAAACAACACAAATTTCAGCGGATATGGTCAACAAAAATCCTGAAACTGTTACATCATAAGCGGATATGGTCAACAAAAATCCTGAAACTGTTACATCATACTTGATTCATGTTATGGACACACATAAGGATCAACAATTCATATTGGCACCGTATCATCAAGAGTAAGTCGTTTATTATATTATTTTCTATAACTCAATAACTTTATTTGAAGTGTTTTATAATATATTTGTAAATGTAGGAATCATTGGTTGTTGATCGTGATTTGCATCAACTTAAAAACGGTGTATGTATTTGATCCTTTGAAATGTGGGCGCACTCTTGAAGTCAAACCTAGTATGAATATGTAAGTAAAAACTTTATTATTAATATATGTATATCAAATGTTATTATGTTATTTATAAATTGATATAAGTGTTTATTATATTATTAATATAGGGCATTTCGATCCGTTCCAACAAATGGACGGGGTGTTAGAAGTATGACTTGGAAGGAATGCAAGGTATAAAGTTAAAATTAAAGTTTTAGTATATATATATGATACTAACCTTAGTGTTTTCTTATGGTTTTAAGTGATATGCTATATATTAACATGAAGTAATATATATCTATATTTTGTAGTGTCCACAACAACCCGGAGGTTTTGAATGTGGATAATACACAATGCGATTCATGTATGATATCGTTACCAAGTGTTCAATGCTTGATCGTTTAGATACGGTAAGAAATTTAAATAGAGCTATATATATATATATATATATATATATATATATATATATATATATGTATAGTTAAACTATAATATATAAATTAATATGTTGACTAATAACCCTAATTAATTTGTTTTGTAGGCATTGGAAGATACCACATACTCAATGAATGAAATAGAAGAAGTTCGAGAGTTGTGGGCAAAATATTTTCTAGAAGAGTGCATTTAGAATTTATTTCGTTTTATAAACATGATTATCTCTATTGTTATATTGTGATGCATGTTTTTTATTATTAATTGTGAAAGATATTGTGAATTGTGGTGATGTTTCAATGTGTTGGTGGATGGTAATGTTTGTGTTGGTTTTAAATAGTATGTGTTGGTTTAAAATTAAATATGTGTTTGAAAATTGTTATTTGTGTTGGTTATTAATTTGACATTAGTCATGTATGTATTAGTTTGAAAATATATATTTGTGAATAGAAAATAGATATAGGTTTATAAATTTTGATGCTGAGTTGGATGATTTGGAAAATTTTGAGCAGGTTTTAAATGTAAAAAATTGGATTATTTGTAATTTAAATTGAATATTAAAAAAAAAAAAAAAAAAGTTTACGCGGCACCTGCTGGTACAGGTGCCGCGGAAAGTAATAAAATAATAATAAAAATTTCCTTTCCTCGGCACCTGTAACGGTACAGGTGCCGCGGAAACTATTTATTTATTATTATTTTATTACTTTCCGCGGCACCTGCTAAGCTACAGGTGTCGCGGAAAGTATTTATTTAAAAAAAAAAAAAGAAAATTAAATTCTTTCCGCGGCACCGGTTACGGGTGCCGCGGAAAGACTTACCTTTTAGCGTCACTGCCATAGCCTACACCGTTAGAGGTGTAGCGAAAACACTTTTACAGGTGTAGCCTATGACCTTTTTTGTACTAGTGTAAGAAAGTAATTGGATCAAGAAAGTCCAAGAAGGATACGTAGCACAGAGCAAATTAGGAGTTCAATAAGGATTGGATTTACCATTTATAATGTAATAAGGATTAGGGTTTATTGTTGATAATGTAACAATGACTTCAGTACTACAAGTCTAACAACTAAAGTTATAATCATCTTTCCACAAATTTGATTGTAAATTGTAGCATTACCTGTGACTAGTTCAATTCTCTCCAATCTTGTTTGGATTACTGAAACATCATCTCTTAAACCTTCAAGCATCATTTTTAGCTCCGCTATAGCAATTTTGATTGGTTCACACTCCATATATAGCTTCCATTCCTTGCAATTCGGCATTGAACATAATATCCTTCACAAAAATGAGAAACTAATTAACATCCATTATTCTGAAAAATCAAGTCAAACCTTAATGCAAAATAAAAATCAATTTTGATCTAACCATCTATTGGTGATATTTGAAAAATTTTTACCCACGTACTCTTGCGAGATGTGCATAATGGGATTTCAACCAACATTTATAGTACAAAGCCGACTTGTATTGTAGATTAAAATTATGATTAGATATCCTTTGACAAGTTGAAAATGACCTAGAATTAGACAGACAATTGCAAATGTTCTTCTTCTTCTTGTACTACTATTGTAAGTCAACATTGTTCTTGATGGTAGATGTCTAAAAGCTAGGATTTACTATCTTCAGTTCTTCATCATCGTCTAAAGAAAAGGGAGGATATCAGATGGAAGAAAGGAATAAAAGACACGTTAAAAAACAAAACAAAACAAAAAAAAAAAGGGTTTGCTAGTTGAGGGGTAGCAAGTTCCTTTTTATTAGTCGAATGATCAAATTGCATTTTCATATTTCGTCCAGGGGTTAATTTGACCCTTATTCCTAAAAATAATATTGTATGTATAAAAATAAAAAGAAAGGGTCAAATAGGCCCTTGAACATTCCATGAAAAGTCAATTAGATTCATAAATTTTAAAAAAAATACAATTAAACACATCAATTCAGGATTATAAGGCATTTAACTCCATTAGCCGGTTACCTCTCTAGTAAGTTCTAATAAATGCTCCCGTGACTCGCAACATAAGCTTTGTTTTGAGTATTTAGCTACCACATAAGCATAAATAAATAAAAATTAAATTAAAGAAATTAAAAGAGGATTTAAATATCACGATTCCAACCATAATTCTCAAAATCTTCCTTGCGTTTTTCAACCATTGCTTCGTCTTTTTCACTGTTGCAGGCCTGCAGCTTCTTCACCCTCGCACCACCATCACTCCTCCACCCTCGTCGTTGCGTTCCAATAGCAGTAAAAGGCTATTTTTTCTTCTTCTTCATCCTACTCTTCGTCTTCTTATTTATGGTTCTAATTTTTGAAGATATATTAGGGATTTAATTTTGTGTAGCTTTTCAGAATTAGAGTTCTTCTTTTTCTTCTTTCTTTCTCTCTCTCTCTCTCTCTCTCATTTTCTTGAAAAATGGTGATTTGACACCCAAAAAGGAAAAACAGAACGAGACAATTTTGGTGGTGCTAGTATTACATTGGATTTTAAGGCATGTGATTTGCTAGGGGATTTGTAGTTGCAAATGCCTGGGCGCAGCAGAGCAAGTGGTGGTGATGTTGGAGATCTGGGATACATGGAGGGTGGATTGAGCCATGAAAAAAAAAATGATTTGGTAGCACTGGTGAGAAATTTTTTGAAAAATGGAAGCATTTGTACAGCAGGAGTATTGTGATATCATTGGTATAAACTCCAAGTTGCATTATTTTAGTTTCTGTATTTACAGATATGCATTATATATGCACAGAAGGGACGGTGAAGAACCGGAGAAAGAAGATGACTAGGAATTACTTTTGAAAGTTAAGTGTCTAATTAATTTTTCATGAAACGTGTGAGGACTTATTTGACCCTTGAATTTATGTACCTACAGTTGAAATTTATGTACATTATTGAATTTATTTATGTTTATGTAATAGTGAAGTAGCGAATTTATAGAGTTACAATAGCAAATTTAATTACCTACATAATAAAATTTATGTACCTACAATAATAAACTTAGGGTGCGTTTGGTTCGCATATGGGAATCGGAATCGGAATGGGTATCAAATACTTGGTAAGAGTAATGAGGGTGCGTTTGGTTCGCACATGGGAATCGGAATCGGAATGGGTATCAAATACTTGGTAAGGGTAATGGGTTTTGGTGAAAGTATTTAGCATGTTTGGTAGTTGGGTGGAATGGGAATGATTATTAATAGTTGGGGAAGAAATGATGAAGGAAGATGAAACCCTTATTTAATAAGGGTATGGGTTTTGCCATTAATGGGGTATTCCAAACCCATAGTAGCATTCACAAAACCTATCAACCAAACACTAACAATCACTTTGATACCCATACCTTATGCCTAAACCCCCCAACCAAACACACCCTGAGAGTTTTGGTAAAAGTATTTAGCATGTTTGGTAATTGGGTGGAATGGGAATGATTATTAATAGTTTGGGAAGAAATGATGAAGGGAGATGAAACCCTTATTTAATAAGGGTATGGGTTTTGCCATTAATGGGGTATTCCAAACCCATAGTAGCATTCACAAAACCTATCAACCAAACACTAACAATCACTTTGATACCCATACCTTATGTCTAAACCCCCCAACCAAACACACCCTTAGTAATGAAATTTTTACAATAGTGAATTTATATACTTACAATAGTTTTTTTTTTTTTTTGAATACAATTGACTCTTTCATATATACTTTCTCAACCTACTGAAGCACAACGAACCTGTGACCTCTCACTTGGAAGGTCCACAACTATGCCGCTTGACCAGAAAGCCTTTGACCAAATTCATATATACCTATGAACCAAATTTATATATACCTAGAATAATACTACGTAACTTGTATACGTATAGATTTGTTTTTGACAAAACTGTCGAGATCTTAATTAGAAATTTTTTTAAATGATATACCCTTTATTTATTTATGGGAAAAAAGCACTTTTGGTCCCTCAATTAGTAATACATTTGAAATGTTCTCCCTATCTTTCAATTTGGACATATTTGGTCCCTCAATTATTGAGACGTTTGTCAATTTAGTCCTTCTGTTAGGTAATCTCAATTAACTTCGTTTAGACCATGGGTATAATAGGAATTTCACATAGAAAAATGCACTTTTGGTCCCTTAAATATATTATGTTTCAGTATTACTTATGCTGCCTTGTCCTTTGACAGAAATTTAGTTTCCAGCTATTCAGTTCCAAAGAGTGACGTAAATTCCCTGAATATAGTCAACTGCTTGTTGATATTTGTTAGATTGTTGATCATTTTGTTTCATTAAGTTTGCAAATTGATCTGATACAATCCTATTCGTGATTTGTAGTAAAGCTTGGTGTTCAAAGAAAGACCTCCCTTGCAGTAGTGGCAAAGCTCGATGTAAGACTCACTGCCCACCAACTCTACTGTTGCTGTGTGAGAAAACTATTTACTTATTTACAACAGCTTCTCAGGATTTTACTTTGTCTGCAGATCATTCTCTCTTTATAAATTGTGGAGGAGACAGAACCGAATTTGACGGGAATGAATATGAGGGGGACTCAACGGGTGAAGGTCCATACTTTTTTGCATCCTCTGATAGATGGGCTTACACCAGCTCAGGATTGTTCCTTACAAAAGAGGATGTCAACTTCGTTGCAACAAACAAGTTTCCATCAAATATGATCAATGAGGATATTTAGAAAACAGCTCGACTTGCCCCAAATTCACTCATATATTATGGGTTTTGCATGCAACAGGGGAGCTATAAAGTGCGTCTCCACTTTGCTGAAATAATGTTACCTGGTAAAGCCACATGACTTGGGAAAATCTGCTTCAAGATTTCGCATTGGCTACGATACCTATCATGTGTGTAACAAAACAAACATACTTTTATTGGAATTCATGCATTTATGAGTATGACATAATTTTTTTTTTAATGCGAGATGCGAGATGCATACAAAATTTTACATGTAAATCTATATACAAAATTTTACATGACTTGGGAACGCAGTGAATAAGAGGATACAAACATCTGTTTTCAAGTTCGTTGCGTTCAAACGAAAATCTCTATTAATCTCCCTCTCTCGGTTAGTTCGTCGGCATCACTCTTCTGATTCCTTTTTATTATCTGAACGCTTCATTGCAAAGTTTGTCGAAACTCCACGAAGAGCAATTACCCAGGTTCAATGGCTCGCGTCGCTTTCTGATCGTTTAAAACTCAACACAGATGCATTCTTCTCTGTCAATGGTGCAGCGAGCATAGCCTGACTTAGAAACTCATATAGAAGTATTATTATTTGACTTTGTTTCCCTTTGGCTTAATCTTCCTGCTAAAAATCAATCTTGGGATGGTGAGGAACCAAAAGTGCATTTTTCTATGTGAAATTCCTATTATACCCATGGTCTAAACGGAGTTAATTGAGATTACCTAACAGAAGGACTAAATTGACAAACGTCTCAATAATTGAAGGACCAAATATGTCCAAATTGAAAGATAAGGAGAACATTTCAAATGTGTTACTAATTGAGGGACCAAAAGTGCCTTTTTCCCTTTATTTATTTATAAAAATGATAATGTCAAAAAACTCATAAGACCAAAGTCCACATTGCTATTGTCATAGAATCATTCGTTACATAACTATAATTGATGCATATGAAGAATTGTGTGCACCGAAAATAAAGATATGTGAATGTATACACGTTCCCATCGAAAAAGAACAAGGATTCAATTATAGCATATGCCTGCATTACAATCATATAAACTGCACTTCACTATCAGTCAAAACCACACAACATAATGAGGAACAACCAACAATAACATCCAATTTGCAGTTCTTTTTCAAGAATAGGTCAACATTCCTCCACAGCGAAAAACAAAATCGAGATCTTTCACAATCAAGATCACTTCTTTGAGCTGGCTGTATTGAGCATCTTCACAGAGTAGAAACCTGTTCCTCGGCAATCAGTCGCTCTACTGTCTTGAGTACAAGAGAAAGGATTTGTGCTTCATCACAACATCAAGTTAGGTGTGCATAGACTCCAATTATATGACATATATAGTCTATACTTGACTCACCCACAAAAGGGGGAAAAGGAAATTGGGAAGTTTCAAAATTGGGTCTTTGTTCCGTACACCATGAATCTCAGGACTAATTAGTAAATTAGCTGATGAAGAGCAGCAACAAATAGTCATTCCAGACAAGAATACGAATTTCATATGAACTCAAGCCATGTCATGCACTTCATTTGAACTATCTTTTGATCTGTGCTTCCTCTTCTTACTTCTGCATTTTCAAAATGGCATAATTATGTGCAGGGAATTCGAATGTCTTGAAGAGAAAGAGAGAGAGAGAGGATATGAAATGTACTTGTCATGTAGACCAGGATCCAGGCACGATTTTAGTTTCCGATCAATGTGCTTCACATCTTTGGCGGAAGGGGACTCAAGTTTATTTATCTGTTAAATATCCAAGTCAACAAAATATTGTAACGGGCCATCTGATTGCACTCGGATTAGAAATATTAAACAGGAAAACTTAAAGATATTATAGCAGCAAGTTCTATGCAAATTGAATTCAATTAAACATGACAAGCATTTACCAAAGACTCAATAGGATTTAAAAGGCCACTTAGGTCTGAAATGGAATGAGTAGGTTGTTGTCGTGCTAAAATTCTTTCCAGGTATCTGCATAAGATGCAATTATGACATGTCAAGAATTGGAAATTGGAGCAAATGAACAAATAGTTGGATTTATATTAGCACAAACTTCAGACCTCTCAAAATCAAGAATACCATGATTCTTATTAGCTCTACGCAGAGCTGTCAGTGCCAACTGCCATAAATAAGTAAAAGTTAACAAGAAACACGGTGAAATGGACAAGAATAATTATATGTTATACACTTAATGAAGAGAAAAATGTATTCTCACATGTGTAAAGAGGTCAAGAATAAGTATCATAAAAAGTTCATGAGAAAGTTTCTTTAAAAAGTTCTAAAAATGCTATTTTTATCATTATTTTCCAACTTTATTTCTCTTTGCACATCTTCAGCCAAACATCACTTCTTGGATGGCAGCATTTTAAAAAACCAGCATGTTTACAAGGAAAACTTGTGAGACCAACGTATGAATGCAACATCAGAATGACATGATGATATTTTATGAAAGACTACACCCATACAACACTTGTACCATAATTAAAAGCTCCAAAACACATTTCAAAAAGAAGAATGACTTCTAAGTAATATCATCCAGAGAAGATATAAATAAAAACAATGAAAAGACAGCCAAAAAAAGGGTCAAGCCAGGTGCACAATATTACGCTATCATAAAAAATCTGGGGAAGATATAAGAAAACTTATGTACGTTGATGTTATTGCTGAGTTGGTTGTTTGGACTCATGGTAACAAACAAACCATAGCATCAGAAAATCTTCAATATTAATAATTAATAATATGAATGATAAACCTGGAAAATGACTTCCAGAAGTTATTTTTTGGATTTTTCAATGTTTGGCTATCCAAGGAAAATGAAATCAATGGAAAATACCCATTCTAGTCAAAGGAAAGAGACACATTTTGACAGAAATATCTTTGAGATTTTTACTCAAAAGACATTTTCCAGATCCCTCTCACACTCGATTCTCTCTATCTCTCTCCCAGTCTCCCTCTCTCACACTTGTCTCTCTCGTCTCCCTCTCTCATGCTCGGCTCTCTCTTGGACTCTTCTCCATCACTGCAACCGCCTCATTCTTCGTTGGAGCCGACCAAGTCCATGTATATTTATCTTCCTTTTTTCTTTTTTTCATTATTATAGCTTCAAATCAAGGATTTTTTGGGTATGTATCGGATTTTCTACATTCAATTTTTCGTTTTTTCAATTTGTTTTAGGTTTTTATATTCTCAATTTTTTGTTGCTGCCTGCACAAAGGCAAAAGCCAGAAATACGGTTTTCTAACTTTTAGCCAAATAGTAAAAAGGCAGTTTTCTGATCTAACAATAAGAAATGAAAATGTTTTCCAAAAAATGAGTCATTTTCCAGAAAATATCTTCTAGGTTTCCAAACAGACTCTAAATATGATCCATCTAGAATGATTATAAAGCTGTAGCCAGAAAAATATCTTCAGACCTCAACAAGCCTATTATCTCATTAAATGAACTCAAGCAGACATCAAATATTAGGCTCCACCAATAAAGCAAGACCCACTAAGAAACTCCAATCTAGAGAACAAATGATACAAAGACAAGCAAGTAAATGATATAACCAACCAAAAAATGTTAAGAATGATATAAACAACTAAAAAAATGTTAAGAATTGAATGGACGACAGTGTCAATAGGTAGTGGAAGACAAATCTGTTAATGGCTAAATACAGTAAGTAATAAGGAACATTTATCATCAAGAATGCAGAGCTATTAGCCTTTATGTCTCATAGTTAATTCAAGTAAATGGAATGGAAGGAAAGGTGATATCAGCCAAAGGGAAAGAAATAAAGGAGAAATGTAGGATCAAATTGATGAGAGAATACCTGCCCAGGTGGAAATAAAAGGGTTGCATCTGTAAGCATAGCCCTATCTGCTTCTATCTTGGCCCTTTCAAGCAATTTCTATATCAGAAAGGAAAATGAAATGCAAAACTATCATGTTAACGGTAGAAAGAATATCAAACTTCATAATATGAACAGGGCATTCTTTACAAAAGACAGCTCCATTATCACTGGATAAATTAATAGTAGCATTTCTATACACACAAAATCCATTCATTGCTCAAGTTGCAATTTTTAAGGAAAACTGCAATACAAAATAAATGGATCTCTATGCAAATTAAAAATGGCAAGACTTATAAGAGAGTTACTTGCACCTGTAAAAGCCTTCCATAAGTGTAACAAATATTAGAAACACATAAATACTAAGAGGGTATAGAGTACAAGCTTCTCAGCCAAACTCTTTCTATGACAATGCCACTAGGTGGGCAGAAATGGAGAGAAGAAAAATAACCTATGTAGATTAACTAATACCTAAGAATAGTTGAATGAAACATATTAACAACCACCAACCAGATTGTCCAAGGATGAAAAGACAACAATCAAAGAAATATCTAGTAATTGTTAAGAGAAATTTTTTTTGCATCTTAAGAAAGTACCTTCAGTGTATCAAGCTGCTCACCTTCAGCTCCACAGAAATCCTAAAATGACAACAGATATCATGTCAACATATAAGCAGCTTTTCATATTGTAGAATGAAACTAACAATCAATTAAAGAGAATGTGTCAGCATAAAACCTCTATATCATTGACAAAACCTTCAACTGCACGATAAGGAGCAAAAACAATGAGATCAAAATCTAAACTCTGCAAAGTCGGGTAAAAGTGACATCAATATTAAAAGCAAAAGTCAGAGAGAACAAAGAGGGAAAGAACAAACATAAACAGCATCCATGCCTGAAGAACCAGAAGTTCATTGTTGAGGATAACTTGGTGATCCTGTTCAATCCCCTTACCAAGCTCCTCAGCTGATACATGATTCTCTTCTGCTTTGCAAGCAATGTATATGCAGGTTAACCTGTAAATTTATAAGCAAAAGGAAGGCCTCTGTCAAGATTCTTCTATCACATCCATCAGAGGTTGAAGACTTTGCATAATTGCATATCATCATTTCTACAATACATCAACTTGATAAACATAACATTGAGAATTTTATCCTTGTGACACATTATAAAATACATGAAGAATTTCTATAGTAGGGAAGAAGAGGATATAGCACAGAAGCAATCTTACATGATATTTTTCGGATGATGTTCCATCACAGACCACTGTAGATAAAATCTTTTAAAGTAAATGAGAGCTGTAGCCTGCAAAGCAATTGAAAATTAGACAGAAGTTTTTTATTTACTTTTGATCCACTAATGCCTATAATTTAACCAAAACCTCATACCTGAATTTTGCGTGGGAACTTAAACGCATCACATACATCTTGAATTTTGAACTCGTAAAAAGCCCTCAGAAGTTGTTCTTCTTCAACTTTAAGGGGTTTTGGACGCTTCTCACCTAATGTGCCAATCAAAATGGGGTTTAAAAAGAATAATAAAAATAATAGATTACTCAATAGATAGGAGCTATATGTTTTTGTTGCAAACAACCTTACCAGTTTCTTTTGCACCAGCCGGAGGTTCCACATATGAGAAAGACCCATCAACGTCTACTTCCATTCGAGTTGTTCCATACTTCGAAATGATAATCAATTTCAGTATTTTATCATTGTAAGGGAAACATCAATAAGATTTAAAATTGAATATAATAAAATAACATAAACACAAAATATATGCACCATTTTAAATTATTTTATAATTTTCTTCTGTATATATTTATAAAATAAAAAAACAAAAACAAAAACAAAAACTGATGTTATAGAACTAAATTACAGTACAGTTCATTCACTGGATTAAATTGTCCAGTGTACATAATATCAAATTTTTTCTTTCCTATATCAACATTAAAAGTTTAAGTGATTCCTACAAAGTACTAAATAGGATAAATATCTAAGAATTTCACATCTGCAAACAATGCCCTACTTTGCATTCTATCCTAATATCAGAATGCCATGTAACAATGCAAGAAAGGTGTGCCAACGAGTAAACAAGCATAAGTAATAAGTTTGTCATTACACAAAGACCACAGACACCACACACACAATCAACCCAGAAAAGATGGGTTGCCATTTAGGCTTTTCAAAAATAGTCCTGCTCTTTTTACATATCCATAGTGAGCGTTACCCCACTAATGCTATAGATGATACAAGTTGCAGGAACAGGAGATGGGCTCATAAGAAAGCAGAAGTTTTTGACTCTTCTCCCAATCTATCAAACATATCCATGCATCTTAGCAGACATATTTCAATAAGTAAAGTATTTCCAAACAAGTTTTGCTTTAATTATTTTTCCCTGGAAATTCATTCAAATTTGTATGCCTAAATTATTCTTTCAAACTACAAGTATACTACTTGTTAATCCGTTACTAAGATTGCATTTCAACTTTCATGTAGCCAACAAAATCTCACATAAAATGTGTTCTAGAATTTCTACTATGTAAGACATTCCTCCTTGGCCTGGAGATGAATTTGCAGGGAAGGCTAAAGGCTAAAGGTGTTGATGCCTTTCAGGGGTGTGGCTCAAGGATTTGCAAATAGTATTGGTGTGCTTCTCTTGGTTGCTAATGCAGTATTCCCTTTCTTTCAAATAGAGGACTCCTTTGTCCCCATATCTCTGCTTCATTAATAAAGTTTTTTTTGTCTACAAAAACTTTAGGAAAGTATCAATATTACAGATAACTCAAACTTTTAGCTAGGGCAATCAATAAAGGGGCATATTCACAATAAATGCATATAGAAATGCATCAAACAAAATGCAAAAGTTGTTCTATGAATAAAAATTCCCACTGTAAGCAGCATCCTGTACAGAATTACATGCGTAGCTATTTGCAACAAATAAAGCAGAAAGCACTTGCCAAAGACCTTGTGGTCAAGCGGCATGAAGTCACTCTCCCAATTGGGAGGTATAGGGTCGAGCCTCAATGGAGGCGATATTGACTCGTTGGGCTTAGTAGGTTGAGAAAGTATAAATGAACAGATACTACATGTAACAGGGTTAGTAGTACTCAAAAAAAAAAAAAAAAAATGCACTTGCATACCTTCTCCAATGCCTGCTTAGCTCTCTGATTGACAGCCTTGTACTTTTCCTTCTACAAACAGTAATAAACACATATAATACCTAGAGTGTACATACATATTGCAAATAAATATTGAATAGAAACAATAAATACTGTAACTTCGCTAAGATTATCTTTCTTCTGGTTTAGGAGCGCGGTGAGTTGAGGTGTGAGGAAAAAAAAATACTTACGAGATCTTGGGGAGAGAAAATCCACTTGGCTCGGTGAGTTGAGGTGGTGAAATCCGCCATTGTTGTCTGCTCCGTTAAACCGCCATGACGGCCACCAAAATCCACCGTGATCACCACCAAAACGATGTGTGATATCCACGGAAATATCCAATTACGAACTTAATTTGTTCTATTCCAAAAAACTAAGAAAATTCATTGAATAAAAATCACAAACTTCCTTCAAAAAATGAGGAATTTGCAGGTGAAGCCGAGGGTTTTATCGGTGAAATGTAAAAACCCTAGCTATAGAAGGATGTACCTGAAATCTGAATGTGCTTTAGAGTATTGTACCAAGCAGATTAACATATTCTTTTAAATTAAATCCTCAAACTATATAGAAAAATCCAATTTGCGTCATTAGAGCATTTGGAGTAATTGTAATTCTTTAAAAGTTTTTACATGTGACTAAAAAAGAGAAAAATTGAAAGGAAAGAAAAAAAAATTAAAAGAAAATAAAGCTTTAACGTGTGCTTTCAAGTTTCGGCTGCGCGCGAGATTAATATCTCACGCGAGGCTCTTTTAAATTGTTGCATTTTCTATGGGATCTACATAGCTAACAAACAATCATTATTGCTTGGATCATGGTCCACATATTTGTGTGCACTATAAATAAAAAGTATATTTTTAATATATTAAAAATGCATTATTTGAAATTGTATGATTTTTTATATATTATCAAATAATGTACCTTCAATACACAAATAATGTATTTTTAGTATATTAAAAATGTATATTACATTCATGGTCCACACAGTTACGTGGATCATGGTCTACACAATAATTTGCCGACAAAAACCAAACTCCTTCAATAAAGAATCTTTTCCTTCTCTCTCCTCACCCTCTTTCCTCCACATATGCTTTGTTTCCTAAAAAACCACACCAAAATGTATTGATTGAGATGCTCTTAATTAAAAAAAAAAATCAATTTCCAACCCAACCGTAAAAATTTTTTTTTAAATAATCTTTTTTAACTATTAAAAATCCTAGCATTTAATACTAAAATTTCATATTTGTCGTTATCTTCAAATTAAATCCTCTAGAGATGGCCAAACACCTTATGCTTAAATGGCATGTAGTGACTCTCTCATGTGGGAGGTCATGAGATTGAGCATTAGTGGAGGTGTTGTTGACTTTTGGTGCTGTATGTTTAAAATAATTTTTTTAAAAAAATAAAGATATACAACGCCGGTTCTCTCTAGAATTGACGTCGTATGTTCTAAATAATTTTTTTTTTTAAATAAAAGACATACGATGTCGGTTTTACACGACGTGGTATGTTTTGAATAATTTAAAAAAAAAATAAAGACATACAATATGTCTTTTTTTTACTTAACAACCATCAAATCTATACACTAGAGATCAGATCGCACATCATCTAGAGATCACCATGCCTTCCTTCTTCCTTCGTCAACATTAGTTGCGAGAGGAGCGCTTGGAGGACCAAAATCCTCCTTCGCCAGCAGCAGCAGCCATGAAACCTGTGAAGTACGTACGTAAGCCACCTTGGTTTTCTTCTTTGATTATGAACTTTTTCTAGATTTACTATCCTCCTTGGTTATCTTCTTTGATTATGAACAGACACAGGGCCATCTTTGCGACACCAACACCAGAAATGACGTACGCCACCAACACCAGAAATGACGCACGCACAGGACCATCTCTGCAGCCGGACAACGAGTTCTTGAGGTGATAGTGACCTGAGAGAAGATGATGGAGAGTTGGCGCAACGATGATGCTCCTCATTCGACAAATCCAGTGGGTTATACGATTTCCCTCTCCATTTGGCATGCCACCGAAAGTTATGGTTGTCGGTGATTGCTTCTTGTTTCTAAGTTTTTGTGATGGAGAATTATCGCCAATAGTCCAATATGATGCCGCTACTTTTTACAATTTTTTTTCTAATTAAATATTTATACGACGTTGGTTTTTTATAAAAACCGATGTCGTAACGTCGGTTTTTAAAAAACCGACGTCGTATAATTTATTTATAACGTCTGTTAGAACTATGTCGGAAAATAATCGACGTCGTATGTCCAAAATAACCGATGTTAAAAGGTATTTTTGTAGTAGTGAATAGGGGTGAGCAAACAGTTGGTCGGTTACATAACCGACCGAATAACCGATCGAGATTTTTGCCCTCCGTAACCGACCGAAACCGACTGAATGTAATGCTATGAGTCTATGACCGACCAAAAACCGACCGTCGGTTACCAAAAATTCGAAAAAAAAAAAAGAAGTCAAAATCACAAAGTCAAACAAAAACATTACATAAATCATACTGTTAGTCTCACTTCACTACCAAGATTGGCATGTTAATAGCCAAAGTAACAAACCACAATGGCATACTGCCCCTAACACAAGCACTACAGCCACTACCAAAGACCAAAGTCCAAACTCATAACTCAGTAACTCACAAACATATTACAGAAATAGTCCAAACACCAACATTCAACACATATTAATTTAAAACAAAATTACAAACAAACTACATAAAACAGTTGATGATTAAATATTATCTGGACACTGTCGGACGACGGACACTCGGAGAGTAGTCGGAGTCTCGGGCTCTCGAGTCTCGACCGACTGGGTAGAAGCCGGAAAGTGGTGGTGTGGTGCCGTGGAAGTCGAATGCCAAACGCCCAGACCGGCAGACCACGAAAGTCGAGTGGAAGTCGTTTGTGGAACAGCGTCGTATAGAGTCCGATAGTCGAGAATGGCGTGGAGATTACAGATTAGGATTTAGCAGAAATGGAGAAAACGAGTGGAGGGTGGAGACAATGAGACCGTGAGGGGCTGAGGGCGTGAGACGTGGAGTGAAGTCTGAAATCTAATTCTGAATTGCAATTGAGAATTTGAGATTAAGTTTTAGGGTGAGGCTGATGGAGTAATGGGCTATTGGGCTAAGGAGTAAGGGATGAATCATGAATGAGCTAACATATTATTTAGATATATTAATATATTAATATTATAATATATATATATATATATATATATATATATATAAAATAACCGACCCCCAATAACCGTATCATAACCGAAAAACTAAAAACCGAAAAACCAAAAAACCAAAAAAATTTTGAACTTAATAACCGTAACCGACCGATAACTGATTTTTTCGGTTGGTTCGGTTATAGGTTATCGGTTAGCGGGCGGCTAACCGATATTTTGTTCACCCCTAGTAGTGAATATAATGAGAGTAGCTTTGTCCAAATGTATGTGTATGTCCTATGTATTATATAGTATGATAATAAACTCACTAATAAAACACTATTTCAGTATGCATATGCAAGCAGATTTAAGAATCCATCATGTTAAGCATAAGATTGATGATGCAAATTTAACACCTCACTTGGCATTAATTGATGGAGATATAGTTAACCAATCAGAATGCAATGATAAAAATGTTGAAGATGAGAACCAAGATACTAATTATGAAGAAGATGAAAATGTGGGTATTAATTCTGAGAATGATGATGGCCAACAAATTTCTAGAATTAAACAGTATGGTGAAGAGATTGATTATGATGAAAACATGCATGGAAGTGATGATGAAGATCAAGAAGATGATGTTGCTTTTCTTTTTGAAGAAGATGATGAATTGAATGACATTAGGAGGTTTCAAGGTAGACAAGAGTAGGTTAATGTTGACGCTCAATCAAATCAAAGAAATTCAAGAAAGGTAAAATATAGGGTTGAAGAACCCATTGCTGAAAATGAGGATGTAGTCCGTGTGTATTATGACTCAAATGATCCACCTAGTTACCAGTCTAAGATTGAGCCTGAGGAAACTGAACTAGTGCCACATCAAATAAGTAAAGAGAAGGGGAAATGTAAGCATTCCACTTACAATCCAACTGTTGAATCTTATGAGCTAGAATTGGGCATGTTGTACGAAGATGGTTGCCAATTTAAGAAGGCAATGATTGATTATGCAATCCATTTTAAGAGGGATATATGCTACTACAAAAATGAGTCAAAGAGAGTGATGTTAAAATGTACTAAAGGTTGCCCATTCCACTGTACTGGTTACAAGTACAAATGTTTCAGTTAAAAACTCTTGAACCTGAACATAAGTGCAATAAGAAGTTTACTCTGCAATTGGTGAGCAAAAACTGGATAGAGGATAAGTATGAAGACAAGATTAGGAAAAATCCTTGTATTGTGCATGTAGAATTGAAAAATTACATTAAATCATAGTTGAAAATCAATGTTAGTGTAAGTAAAGTTAGAATAACTATAAGATCTGTGTAGAATAAAATTAATGCAGGATTTGAGGATCAATTTAGAAGAATTAGGGATTATGCACAAGAGTGCATCAACTCTAACCCTGGTAGCACATCTCTTGTGAAGACTAATTGGACAACTCCTGACAGCTAAAAGGAGTAATTTTAGTGGTGAGGTAAATCTGTGGTAAAACGGAGAAGAGTTTTCCCGAGTGTCGGTCCCTTGAGGATGGCAGATTGGGATCGAATTAGGGTTGGCATTTAGGATGTTAAAAAGTAAGAGTTACAAAAATTAGCTAGGAACAAGAGGGTAGCAAGGCATATATTTGAACGGTACTAAAACAATAAAAAAGGGGAAGGGGGCGTGTGACCTAGTTAGTCTAGGCGATCAAACACTCTAAGGGGATTATAGCAATGAGGTTTGGGGATGATCACGGGAGTCCACGGTATTAATACCATGTGGCGTCACACTCGTACTCTCAATCCTCAGTTGGTTGAGGCATTTAATCGAACACCTTGCTTACCACTCCTCCCGGGCCTCATCCTTTCGGATAGAGGGCGGGGATGTGGATGAGTTGGACTCGTGAGAGGCCGCTATCGCGCACACAGTCACTTTCACAAAGTCTACTATCTATCCCGGTCGGAAATAAAAGCAAAGCACGAGGAACTTCAATCACACAAGACTAAACCCTAGTTCATCATTTTCACAATCATATGGCGAAAATTCAAACATCAATCGTAAGATCTAACATGGAGCACACACACCCCTCAACTAATCTACTCAAACATTTTCAACATTAAAGATCAAGCAATAGACAATAACAAAACAAATAAATCGAAATCACAATCTATGAGAACAAGAGTAGAGTAATATACCTAGGAATCCAATAGATCTATTACACCTTCACTCTCATTCATCTCCTTGAATATATCATGGGAGAACTAATCTAAGCTAAGGAAAAATGGGGATTTCCCCCAAAGGGGAGAAACAAAATGAAATCAGATCTAGAAATTGGGGCTCTCCTTTCTAAAATGCAGAGGAAGGGTTTAAATAGCCAACATAAATTCAAAATCTCGAAATTGTCCTTAATGACCGATCCACATTCCATCCACACGTGGATGGGGGCGTGTACATGTACTGGAATGGATCCACGCCTCCTCCACGCGTGAAGCACTCGTGGTTGGACCCTACTTCGTTCGTTTCTTCGTTTTGCTCCTTCTTTTGGGCCGGGGTCCTGTTATATCCTACGGGAATGACTTAAAACACAATTTAAAGTTGAGTTTGTTGATTTGATCACATCAGAGTCTTTTATGCACGAAATGATTATAAATGGGTGTCAAAACTGTACATTAATGCCCCAATTTTGACCCTATATTCGACTATTCTTGGCGCTTATCAACAGCCCATGTGTTTTTCAAAGAATCTATGTTTGCTTTGTAGCTTTGAAAAGAGGTTTCTTAGATGGATGTAGGAAAATAATTGGGTTGGATGGGTGTTTTCTAAAAGGGTTGCTCAAGGGAGAATTTTCAAGTGCAGTTGGAAGGGATGCAAATAACCAAATGTACCCTATTGCATGGGCTGTGATTGGAGATTGAAAATACCGATTCATGGCGATGGTTTTTGGAGCTTATGAAAAATGATTTGGGAATCGCTACCGCTTATATACCCTTGGACTATTGTCAGTGACCAGCAAAATGTATAAAATGAATTATTGTTATATTTGAAAATAGTTTATGGTGTCTTTGTCACATTATAGAGTGTATATATAATGGTTAATATGCTCACTATTTTTAATCATCTTTTTGCAAGGCTTAACAAATGTCATCCAAGAATTGTTTCTTGATTCAGAGCATAGGAATTGTGCATGACATATTCATGCTAATGGGAGTAAGCATCACAAATGAAAGGTTTTAAAGAAGCATTTTTTTTATGTGTGCTAAGTCAATAATAGAAGCACAATTGCAAGGCTTAACAAATGGCCGATCCACGTTCTATCCACGCGTGGATGGGGGCGTGGACGCGTACTGGAACGGATCCACGTGTGAAGCACTCGTGGTTGGACCCTGCTTGGTTCGTTTCTTTATTTTGCTCCTTCTTTTGGGCCAGGGTCTTGTTATACCTTGCGGGAATGACTTAAAACACAATTTAAAGTCAAGTTCGTTGATTTGATCACATCAAAGTCTTTTATGCACGAAATGATTATAAATGGGTGTCAACACTGTACATTAATGCCGCAAATTTGACCCTATATTCGACTATTCTTGGCGCTTATAAAAGTTTCCACACTTAAACATTGCTTGTCCTCAAGCAAGTATACTATCTAAACTCTAATCACTTAAGTGCCAAGAATAGTTAAGTATTATCATCGATCGATTGACCAAGTGGTTTGCGCGTGCAACTAAATAGAAAAGGTGAAATTCCCTACACTATCTACCAAGAATGCTAAGCTCATGTTGATTAAATTTTAGGAATATGCTAATGAAGCGAAAATCTCATAAGATAGATTTCACAATAAGAAAAATCATTTTCACACCTTTCAAGCATGCAAATAATTAGGGGTTCACCTTCTATTTTGTAAGGGCATAAAAGCTGATCCCATTAGTGGGAACGATGTGCACACCCTAATCAATTTCCAACCTTACGCCAAATCCCCTTCACATAAAAATAAATGAGGGTAGGGATATGGACCGCTCACTGCCATGGCTTTGGCGGTCACTCTTTCTTCTCATCCCCTCGGATCTCATCTCAGGCGACCTGACTTCACATGGATCTCCATGTTTTTTCGAAAGTCAGTGCAATGGGTGCCCGAATCCAAGCGGGGTGTCTTACCTCCTTTCAATTTTCTCGTCTCCTAGGATATCTTTGGGACAGCCGACTTCACGTAGAACTCTACGCTTGTTTGAAGACTGTGCAATGGTTGCCCCATATCCTGGCGAGATGGCTAACCTCGGATCTTCTCTCTAGGAGTGGCCAAATTTTAGCCTTTTTATCAATTCACCATTTCAACCCCTCATGCCTTTTTCTAGGGGATTGGGGGATGATCTCTCATTCTCGCCTTTAGGCTCTCCTTTTGCCCCATGCCCTACCAAATTAAGTTCAATTTCCGGGCTTTGCTATCCTTATATTTCTAAAATCAGAGGGTACACACTCCCACTTCGGAAGGTCCTTGACTAAGTTCCTAACAAAATAAGAGGTGAATAACATGCAAACACACAAAGATTTGAACCATTGCGGTTCCAAGGATTTCAATTTTAGGTGCAAAAGGCAACTTCCAAAGCGTATTGCAAAAATTTTCTTGGCACAAGATTAGAATTCCTCCTAGATAGTATCTACAATAACACATTCTCCAAAATCTTACACCCAATAGACTTAATCAATCAATCAATGGAGCATTCAACAATATGTATATGCAACGCATCCTTTCCACACTTAGAAAATAGCATCGTCCTCGATGTTACCATGAGGAACGGTGGACAAGGAGCGGGGGGCCATATAATCAAGTAGTAAAGACTGCCTTTCCACACTTAGAAGTGTTTCCAAGGTTGGGCTATATCTAAAATACCTATTTATAAACAAAATCATACTACTCATCATATGTACGCCAAATCAGACAAACTCCTGGACAAGAATATTCATATCAAGAATCAAACAGGGCATATGTAATAGAAAAGGGATAAGAAAAATATACCATACTGTGCACCTCTTCAAGGATGAATTAAGCATCGTTCGTTAGTTTGCCCTTTAGAAATTTCCTACGTTAAAGGTCAGCATTAAAGAATAAAGAATCTAAGTTTTACCTTCCCTTTCATCTTGGTTCCTTGGTTTCTCTCTCTCTTATTTTGGGCTTGGGGTGCCTCCCAAGAGAGCCACGTTTAACGTCCTTGGTTGGACGAAACGTGGTAATAACAACAGACTACCGAATAACATCAACATGAAAAGAAATAAACAAAGCAAAATATTTTCCACAAGTAGATTCTTCAAGTTATCGATAGAAATTACTTAAGCATTCGACTTTCTCGATGCAAGTTTCCAAACTTCATTTCTCTTCACTACCCGATGTTGGGTGATAAGTGCATATTTGATCATATATTTATCCCATATTTAAATCTATATTTACCACTTAATATTAATATTATGTTCATAATGGATCATAATTGATGAAAATCATATATAATTGAACATAATATTAATATTAGGAACTTTGTGTCATAATTGTTGTTAATTAGATGATTTAATCCTAATCTTATTGTTAATTAGGCAAAGTGGCGTGAGGATGGAATTCTTTGAAGACAAAAAAATATGCAAAGTGGTAATAGTGTGATGAGCATGTGGACAAAAGGGAAGATGACAAAACAACTTGGTGGAAAGTAAAAAGTGGAAGACAAAAGGCATGAAATCATGGAAGGAAACATGGAGCATATTTGGGCCAAAAGCAAAAAGAGAAAGTGGAAGATTCTGCAGAATTTCTGGAGGAGGACAATAGGCGTCTGTCTGCGTCCTGAAACAGACGCCTATTGTCAATTTACACACTGCCCAGATTTCAGCACTTTCGCCGCGGCGAGAATTAGGCTCGCCGCGACGAGAAAATTGCCCAGGCACAATAATTCTGTAGTCTAAAATTCCAATTTTGCCCCTGCCTTTGCCCAACTATAAATACCCCTCATTTCTCCATTCTTCAACAATCCAATTTTCAGAATTAGCTTAGTCCCTTCCCCTCTTTAATCCTTTTCTTCTCCTTTCAAAATGTAGACCTCCAAGTGAGGATTGTTTAGTAGTGTAGGAGTAGATTAGGATTTATTTTGTAATAAGGAGAGGGATGATGCAAGATTAGGAGCTTCAACCGTTGGAACGAGGAGAAAGCGATGAGAATTTCTTTCCCTTCTTTCCTTAATTTATCTTGAATTAATCTTGTATCAAGATGCTTGTTCTAAATTTATTTATATTTGGATTTTGGATTATGTTCATGTCTAGATTGTTGTTTGTTCTTTATTTATTATGATTTGTTAGTTTAGCTTCTATGAGTTGTTGTGTGCAAGACTTGTTATTAAAAGTGTGTGATTAATGGATCCAATTGCATGCTTGTTTGTTGTTGTGCCACGGTGAGAATCGGGCATGGCTAGAACACTCTTGCCACACCTATTGATTTATACAATGCGAGAGCTTGATAAATTATAGGGGGATTTCTCGGCTAATCTTCGGTTCCTTCACTGGCGAAAGCGGGTTGGAATTTAGAAGTTAGCCAAAACGGTTCCTTCACGGGTGACAACGTGTTGGAATCTAGAGGTTAGTTTAGGCTACCTCCTCACAACTTGTAGGATTAACTTGGGTTTGGGCATGTTGATTTGCTTAGGAACTTTAAGACGAGCCTCGCTTGTAGACTACGAGAGTAGATAACTTGCGGTTTGGCACACTCGGGTAGATCACGAGAGTGGCACCGGGGACTTTAGTGCATTTCCTCCATTCACAAGGGATTAAACTTCTTTTCTACATTTGTTTGACACATGATAGATATTGACCCGATCCATATCCTTACATATGTTGCATCTAATATATCTCTCTTCATTTGTTGTTTTTATTTTTGTTATTTAGTTTTGTTTGCTATAACCATGTTATGACCGAACTAGCTTCACAAGAATCAATCCGAGTTAGTGCTTGACCAACCATTCCCTGTGGATCGATAACCCCGGAATACTCCGGGTATTTGCGTGTACCTAAAAAGTCTACAACCATTGGGTCTTCTTCTTGCAAGCTCCCTTCTGAGGTGGTCAATCTGCATGCTTATGTCCTCTAGAAGTTCGTAATGTCAGGCGTCTCGTTCTTCCAGAAGTCGCTCTTGCTCCAGATGCAGTTCGTATTGGAAACCCTACATAGACTTCCAGTCTGTAACTTTAGTGAAACACTGAGGCGCTGCAGGAAGTGATGATGATTGTGCTAGAGTAGGATCCTTAGCAGACGGAGCTACTGACTCAGAGAAGATTGAATTGTTCGGAGATAGGATCGGAGGAGAATAAGATTGATTGGATGGAGACGATTGAATGTGCCCGTGGGATGAGGCAGGTTGTGGAGTTGTGGAAGAGGAAGGAGCTGGAGGTCATACTGCTGGATCGCGTGACTTAGTCGCATCCCTTTTAGCCGCTCTTGCCTCTTCTCTATTCTTGCGCGTGCGGCCGAGGTTCATAGTGGATAAATCCTCAAGTGATAGGGGGTCATGATTGCCTCTAGTACGCTATTCTCAGTCCATTCCGCTTTTGCCTCGTATTCCAAAGCAATGCACAGTTGGGTGACTAGTGGTCCTATAAATACTGAAGTGATTTTTTCCCGCTGCTGTGCCTTTAGCCATCCCTTACAGACCATACCCATGTTTACTGGTGTTCTTGTGTCCATGCTCCAGAGTTAGGGATGGCAATTTCAATCCGTCCCGTGGATATCCACCCGAATCCACCCCGCATGGGTCGATTTTTTTCGGGTGATAGTGGGTGATGGATCGGGGGTGGGTCTTAAAAAAGTAAACCCGCGGTGGGTCGGGTTGGATTAGGGTTCTATGTACAAAACCCGCTTAGAACCCCACCCGACCCACCATGTGTGTGTATGTATATATACAATATAGTAAAATAAGTACTAGTATGTAGTTTATTATAAAAGTTTCTATAACTTTTGATAACTTTTTATATTTTTATATTTAATCTACTAAGTTTAGTTTTAAAAATTAACAATTTAGATATTTTTATTATTTTTTATTTTAGTATAACTAATGATTTTTTTTTATTTTATTATGGGTAAGTAATTTAAACATTAATTTTTGAAAAAAATTTATAAGATGATAAGTGGTGGGTACTCGTAGTGGGCACTCACATCTGGTGGGGGTGGGGGTGGGTTTTGAAAAAGTCCATCCGATGCGGGTTGGGGGTTGGGGGTGGGTCGGGTGATGGATGTAACCCTCCCCGACCCACACCCGACCCATTGCCATCCCTATCCAGAGTGCAAACAAGCCAGTTCTGTACACCTTTGCATAACTGCACCTGCGACCTTCCCAAGATTGGACCAGAATTCGTCGTACTACCCGAATATCATCTCTGTAGATTTGGGAATGAAGCACTCTCGCACCACTCCATTCAATTCCTGGCTTTGCAATTGTTCGCCAATACATTTTCGGAGTTTCAAAGTCTCCAAAATCCCAAGGAAGACGTCTATACCATGATCTTTCCTGGTCTTCCTTGTCGTAAAATCCGAGAAATGCCCCTAAGGTGTCAACCAAGATATGATAAGGATCATTGAAGATAGAGAACCGGATCGTTGGGCTCTTTAGGTCGCCGCTTTTTCCTGTGACCTCCAGACTAGCTATAAATTCATAGACCATCGGGGCGTACGTCGGATGACGCCATCCAAAGATCTTGCTCCAGTAAGGTTGATGGATGAGACAAGTCACCGAGTATCGGCAATGGAAGGGGTTTAGAGCAGCTAAATCAATGAAATTCCACCTGGTAACCGGAAGATTGGTAACGTAATGGAAACGTTGTCTCATTTTCGTGGTCATGATAATCTCTCGGTAAGGATTTCCTTCGTCACCATTTTCCTCTTTTGGTTTTAGCGTACTGGGTTCCTCCATTAGGGCTTTCCCTTTTCTAGCTCTCATTTCCCTTTGATGTGCGGTTGATGATTGCGAAGACATGTCATAGAAAATAGTCAAGAATTGAGACATAGTGCAAGGAAACATCATTCACATCTTAAGTTAAGATCTAGCATTAGGAATCAAAACAACTCAGAATTCTTGCGCATCCTTCATATGCTTCTTACTCTTTTCGAACATATTTCTCAACAGGTTTTTAATTTCAAAACATAACACGTAGTAGAGCAATCACATTAAAAACATTTTAGAATTTAAAAGTCAACGCAAGAAGTCAACTTCATCTTCTTCCTCAAGGCTAAGTTGAGGGTGAAAATGAAATGAACAAATAAGCTCATAATTTAACAATTATATGGTTGGAATCAACAATGTAACAAACAAGAAGCGATAAAGAATCATTCTTTCCTACACATGCTTCCTATTTCATATCTAATCCAACTAATCAAGAAATGCCCAAATGTCATCTAGGGTTCGTCATTTTATCATGTATAAGCTTGCAAAATCACGAGTATTCTCAAAATGTAGTGACAATGTAGGCTCAAAACTAACATATACGTTCTTAAATCAATGATGTAACATGAGAGAAGACAATACAATGTAGATCTAGGAAGATACTCATTCAAAGCTAAATTCTAGCACTTAAACCAAATAAAGCAAGGAAATCTAAAGATTACCTCCATTTATGACTTTAGATATGATATTCCCTTGAAATCTTGAAAGTAAAATGCCTTATGATGAAGTGTTTTTACCTTAGAGATGTAGTTTGTTCGTGGAAAGGAAAGAAATGAAGAAAGGGCAAGATTTAAATACATTTGTGCTACTTTTACGCAACCCTTCTGGTGCGCGTCCACGCCTCTTCCACACATGGATGAGTACTGGTGCAGATCCACGCTGGCTCCACGCATGGATGTCGGCGTGGATGCGTACTAGATTTCGTCCACGCTCCCTCCATGCGTGAGGGCAGCGTGGATGTGCTCAGTACGTCCCACTTTGAATTTTACTCGCCTCTTTTGCTATAATCGATGACTTGATGGATGAATTGTGGTTGGGACATGCCTCCAAATGTTGAATCTACGTGGTTAGTTTAAATGAGACCATGCGAAAGATAGAAATCACTAATAAATAAAAGAAAACAAGGCGAAAACAAGTAAAACAAATTCTATGTCCTAAAAGATAACATTGGGAATGCCTCCCAAGCGAGCCACGTTTTACGTCACTAGCTAGACGTGGTGTGCTCTATCCTTCGAAGCACACCGATTTCGGGACCTTACCAAGTGTCCCATGTACCTTTGATTCAAGATATGCCCCGAGATGGGGAACATCCTTGAATTCAAACATTAGAAAAAGAAGGACAATTTGCATAATTGACCAAAGAATTGCATTTACTACCCTAGATTTCTCAAGGATAGTGTGAACTTCCCTTCTTTCCTCCTTATCTCTTTCACCCCAAAAGATCTTTTCATTTTTAGCACACTGTTGATACCACACCCCTTCACTCCCATTCT
The DNA here is from genome assembly GCF_003576645.1 of Ipomoea triloba. NCBI lineage: Eukaryota > Viridiplantae > Streptophyta > Magnoliopsida > Solanales > Convolvulaceae > Ipomoea > Ipomoea triloba. The sequence goes on along the minus strand of NC_044926.1, from coordinate 21,227,968 downwards.
CAATTTCAAGCTGGGTAACATTACCCTGCTCAGTTCTCTCAATTAGATCAAACGTGAAAATCCCTTTATTTTCCACCATCTCCTCTTCACAGTCACTCATCTCATTTCCCCACTCAATAAGACTCAAAGACTCACCCTCATCCTCACAAGAGTAAAATGAAGCATCATCCCCCTCACTTATAAACACATTACTAAACAAGTCTAAGGATTCATCTTCCAAAAATTTGAAACAAACATATTCATCATCAAACAAAAGAGAATCCTTACAATCATCAATCAATATTTCACAAGTTTCTATGGAATCATCCTCCCAAAAATTAAAGCAAGCATAATCGCAAGTGTTAGAAATATCATCACAAAGGGAGTCATCCTCACAAGAAACACAGTTATCATCCTCAAATGAATCAACACTCACACTCATTAATAAAATCATTATTAACAAAGTCTATGGAATCATCCTCTCGGAAATAAAAACAAGTATTATCACAAGCATATAGATCATCATTGCAATTCAAAGGGGAGTCATCCACACAAGTGTCAAGTGTGTTTTCAATAAGAGCACAAGAATTTTCAAGAATATTAACACAAGAAGGATTAAGAATGTTACCATATGTCGGCTCTTCATCCTCCCACACTACTTCGATGTCCTCATCCTCACTCTCCATCTCTACCTCCTTTTGATTTTCCAATTCGAAAGTTGGAACTTCTTCAAGCACTGGGGCATAACATTCCACTATCTCCTCAACACTTACCTCTTCTCTAACATTTTGTTCTTTTTCAACCTCAAGTATAACCCTTGGATTGGCTTCCACAGTTGGGAGATCATCTACAATGGGGTAGCTAACCCGTAATGACCTCGTCTTCATGAGCTCCTCCATCATAGATATCATTTTCGTTTCAACCTCTTCCAATGGAAGTCCTTCCTCCCAGAGGTTAGCAAGATGATCTTTCAATTCGCTCTTGGTTTCGGCTTTTAAATTAGCCATATCCTCCTTAGCCATCTTTGTGAATGCTTCTATCTTTTCTTTTAAGATCTCAATCTCATCCTTGACCGGTGGGAGGTAATCACAAGGATTGGTAGGTGTAAAATATTGGTTGGAGGGTGGTGCTTCATAGAGGCAAAGCACAAGGAACTTCAACCACACAAGACTAAACCCTAGTTCATCATTTTCACAATCATATGGCAAAAATTAAAACATCAATCGTAAGATCTAACATGGGGCACACACACCCTTCAACTAATCTACTCAAACATTGTCAATATTAAAGATCAAGCAATAGACAATAACAAAACAAATAAATCAAAATCACAATCTATTAAGAACAAAAGTACAGTAATATACCTAGGAATCCAATAGATCTATTACACCTTCACTCTCATTCATCTCCTTGAATCTATCATGGGAGAACTAATCTAAGCTAAGGAAAAATGGGGATTTCCCCCAAAGGGGAGAAACAAAATGAAATCAGATTTGGAAATTGGGGCTCTCCTTTCTAAAATGCAGAGGAAGAGTTTAAATAGCCAACATAAATTCAAAATCCTGAAATTGCCCTTAATGGCCGATCCACGTTCCATCCATGCGTGGATAGGGGTGTGGACGCGTACTGGAACGGATCCACGCCTCCTCCACGCGTGAAACACTCGTGGTTGGACCCTGCTTGGTTCGTTTCTTCGTTTTGATCCTTCTTTTGGGCCGGGGTCCTGTTATATCCTACGAGAATGACTTAAAACACAATTTAAAGTCGAGTTTGTTGATTTGATCACATCAGAGTCTTTTATGCACGAAATGATTATAAATGGGTGTCAAAATTGTACATTAATGCCCCAAATTTGACCCTATATTCGACTATTCTTGGCGCTTATCAACAACCCATGTGTTTTTCAAAGAATCTATGTATGCTTTGTAGCTTTGGAAAGAGGTTTCTTAGATGGATGTAGGAAAATAATTGGGTTGGATGGGTGTTTTCGAAAAGGGTTGCTCAAGGGAGAATTTTTGAGTGCAATTGGAAGGGATGCAAATAACCAAATGTACCATATTGCATGAGTTGTGATTGGAGATTGAAAATACCGATTCATGGCGATGGTTTTTGGAGCTTATGAAGAATGATTTGGGAATCGCTACCACTTACATACCCTTGGACCATTGTCAGTGACCAGCAAAATGTATAAAATGAATTTTTGTTACATTTCAAAATATTTTATGGTGTTTTTGTCACATTATAGAGTGTATATATAATGGTTAATATGCTCACTATTTTTAATCATCTTTTTGCAAGGCTTAACTAATGTCATCCAAGAATTGTTTCTTGATTCAGAGCATAGGAATTGTGCATGACATATGCATGCTAATGGGAGTAAGCATCAGAAAGGAAAGGTTTTAAAGAAGCATTTTTTTTATGTGTGCTAAGTCAATAATAGAAGCACAATTTCAAGAACAACTTAAAGCATTGGAAAAGAGTGATATTGTTGATAAATATGATCTAGAAGGAATAAGGGTCAAATAGGTCACTGAAGTGCACACAAAACTGCAATTGGGCCACTAAACTAAAAAAAAACTGCAATTAAGTCCCTGAATCAACCAATAAATTGCAAATTTTCTAATTATTCGGTTTTGCAGGTTTTTTTACCGGTTACTTTGCCAACTTGGCTGCCATGTGGCTTTTTAAATATTTTTGTTCCTTATATTTAATAAATATATTAATATCTAAATGTAATACATTAGTTTATAAGCACGGAAATACTTACGAAAAGCGAGAGAGATTGCTATGATCGTTTTCTCCATCTTCATCCTACTTCATCGCCACTCTGAACCCTAAGAAAGGACGGAGCTTCATCGCCAAACCTCCATACGACACTAGGGAAAGACGTAGGTGGATTCTTCAATAATGTCTTCGTCAAATTCCAGATCGTTTTCTCCATCTTCATCCAACTTCACTAGGCGTAATGTCAACTTGCAATATGAGTCTGCTTTGTATTGCAAATATGGGTTGAAATCTTCGTTATGCATAGCTCGTGATAGTGGCCGGAAATTCTTTGGTTGTCAACAATGGAAGGTTAGATTACAACTATTGATATAAAAGTCATTTGGGTATGGAGTTAATTCATATGAGGCATTTTTAAAAATTAATTCGTGTTATATGTCATTAATGCAACAGGAAAATGGTTGTGAATTTTTGGTATTTATTGATGATATTGTGATGAATGCTCAACTTCAAGAAATCCCGGTTATTGATTATGCTTCAATAGTAAATGCATTAAGAGATTTGAGTTGCATTATTTAACAACTAAGATATGATATGTCATCTGTCCAAAGAGAATGAGAGAGAGTTAAGATGTCAACAAGTGATTCTACTCAAGGTGTTAAGGAAAATTGGTCGAAAATGCATACTACTATAGTTGTGATAGGTGTGGTTTTATTAGCAATGTTTCTATGCTTTGGGCAAAAAAAGAGTAATAATCTAAATTTGCCTATTTTGTAAGATCTTTAGTTTATGTTAGTGTGGAAAAATTAGTATTGGTTAATGTTAAATGTTGTTCAATGTTGGTATTGTAATGTTGTACGAAAAAAATTCAATGTAGTAATGGGAAGAAGTTATTTTGTGTTAAAGTGAAAAAATATGTTCCTTTACCTGCTCAATCAAATTTCCATAATTAATGTTTCAGATCATATATTGATGAAACATGTAATTTATCTTGAGAATTATCAGTATGATTAAGGCTAAAACCATCCTTCTTAGTATTGACTAATATTCTTAGTACAAGTCATTCACTAATCTTCAAAGTTATAACAACATTGACAGTATTCAACATTCACAAAATAGGCAAAAAAACATTGACAAAATAGACAAAAAACATTGACAAAATGAGGCTTTCATAGTACAAGTCAGTCAGTCAAAATGAAGCTTTCACATCGATAATATTATTCATTGCCTTCCCCTAGTTGCACCACTTGACTTCCTTCCCCTTGTGGCAAGAGTCTACAAAGCAAGGTACTACTCGAAAACCTCTTTTATGGATGCTGCAGTAGGTAATTGCCCGAGCTATTGTTGGAGGAGTATTATGGCTGCACATGAACTTGTTTGTGGTGGAGTTAGGCGGAGGATAAGTAATGGAAAGACATCTCTAATCTGGGGTCATCCCTGGCTTCCTGATGACTCTGACCCTATGATCCACTCGCCTATGCCTACCCAATTGCGTGGTTCCCTTGTTTCAGGTTTAATTGATGATGAAACAAAAACATGGGACCACTCTATCCTAACAGATATCTTTTTGCCTTCTGATGTGAATCGTATTAAGAGGGTTCCAATCACCCCGGACTATGAGGACTCATGGTTTTGGTATGGTGACCCGAGAGGTTGCTATTCTGTTAAGAGTGGCTATAGATCCATTGTTGGGGATTTTGCCAACTCCTCAAATAGTTTTGATAAGTAGATTTCTTTATGGAAAATAAAAGTTCCACCTATGTGGAAAACTTTTATGTGGAGAGCTCTTTCTAATATTCTTCTAGTGACAACAAATCTGCTTTTAAAGAGGGTTGAGGTTGAGCCAGAATGTCCAATGTGTGGGATTGTTCATGAGGATGTAATGCATGCTCTCGTTTCGTGTGATTTTACTCAACTTGTGTGGCATGAATCACAATTAATTCTCACCAATACTATGGGCAATTCTTTTCCCATGTGGTTCACAAATCTCATGACATTATTCACTGAAGATCATATTTCCTATGCAGTGGCAATACTATATTTTGTGTGGAAGGCAAGAAACAATGCCGTCTGGGATGACTTTCTTCCGTCTCCGAAGAGAGTGGCAGCTTCGGCTCTTGCGGCGTTGCGGGCGTGGAAGGCGGTCGCACAAGGCCACCAGTCGACGTCTGGGCTCTCTGTGGCAGAAGGGGAAGCGGCGATACAAGGCGTTCCCATCCAGTTGGCTGAAGATGCTCCACTCTTGTGCTTCTTCGATGCCAGTTACGATCCGCTAACATTGCAAGCCACGTTCGGGGCGGTGTTGCTGGATCCAGGAGGAGGGTACGTGGCTGCATGTGCTGGTCAGCTCATCGACTGCTTTTCTCCACTAATGGCGGAGACCGTGGCGTGCAAGGAGGTCCTAATCTGGCTCGTGGGTAGGGGCGTGGCTTCGGTTCAGCTCAAAATGGATTGTTCACAACTTTGCAGCGGTTTAAGCAAAATGCAATCTTCCTTTTACTCGTATGTTGGTCTTTATATTGATGCATGCATGAGGGCTATTGCCACCTTTTCATATTGCCATATTAGTCTAGTCTCTAGATCGGTAAACGTTATTGCTCATTCTCTTACTTCTGCGGCCGTTCGCTAGGCTAGCATTCTGTATTGGGACTCTGTCCCTCCTGACTCTATTTCTTCGCTTTTATAGTAATCTATATTGCATGTTTTGTTTTCAAAAAAAAATATTTTTACTTGAGATTTTACTAAGTTATCCTTAATTATATGATTATCCGTTAAGTTTTCCGTTAAATATTATCTTTTCTATTAACTTTTAACTTACTCATTAATTTCTATAAGTAAGGTCTTAGGTTCGAACCTCATCCTACTCAAAGTTGGCATAATTGTTGAACATATACTACGAATATGTTAGAGTATATTATTCAAAAGTAAGTAACCACCATATTACTTTTATTAAATTAAATAAATTAGTAGTCACAACAAAAAAAAAATACATATGCATTTCTTTAATTAATTTATAATTCGATGTCTACAATGTCTTTATTCAAAAAAATATTCATTATCACAAAAATTTAAAAAGAGATATAATTTCATTAGTTATATTGTCTATATTTTCTACCATAAAAAGATTTCTTACCTTCAAATTTATTAATTAATTATATTCACTACATTGTTCCATGTTTTTTTTTACACTATCTTGTAATTAAATATCAAAGTTATACTAAAAAATAATATTATATATTCATTTATGAAATATTATGTTAATGACATGGAAAATTTAAAAAAAAAACAGTTTGAAGCTAATCATATTAACCACTTATGAAGGATTTGTTGACAAATAAAACATTCAAAACTCAATATTAAAAATGTCAATGTATGACAATAGAACATTGTGACACACTTGATGCATTAAAAAGATGCTGAGACTACAACATTGTTGGAATCAATCTTTCAAATTTAGAAAAAGAAGAAATTTGAAAAATAGCTACCGTTTCAGCATTCATTAGTCTTGGATGTAAAATACTTATTATACATTCTTTAAATATATTAGAACTACTCTAAATTTACAATTCATTTCATTTTCTACAATCAACTTGTTTGGATTAAAGACAAAATCAACATCAATCTTGACAATAAAAATAATTGGTATATAGGATATAGCCACTGTTTAAAAATATTTGTGCACAAAGTGGCAAACTACTTAACTGCACACATTGTTATGAAAAAGGCTGCAATGAGTACTCCAAGATTTGTATTAAATCAACAAAAAAATTTACAAAAAAAAAAAATACACACACACACACACACACACAAAGTCAAGTACTATACTCATTCATACTAATTCCAAAAATATGAACTTCAAAATAAACATGTGAAAATGGATGTTGAAACTATTGATGAAACTAGACATATTGCAACATTAGTATTCGGACTACCTGCAAAGCTATATATTGTTGTTACTATCAAGTAAACAAGTTATGAAACTAGAACAAAATGTATTACTCATTAACCTTCTACAAATATAATAAATATTACTCCGTAATATTTTGCTCAATACTTTCACATGAAAATGTACAACACACACCTCACAACACATGAAGCATGTAGGGGAAAAAACTACTCCAATATACTCTTGCATTGATATAGTTTAAAGTATTTATTTAGAAATAAACATTGGGCATTATCCCAATCGCGCAATGCACGTGAAAAACTAGTATATATATATATATATATATATATATATATATATATATATATATGTTACACAACAATGCAGTACACAGCAAGGCAGCGTACTGCCTTGCTGTGTAGCATTTGTATATTATTATTTTTTATTAATAGGGGCTTGGCCTGCGGGTTGGCCCGCGCGGGCTGCGGGCTAAGCCCATTAGGCCTGCTTTTTTGCGGGCCATCTTTCTTGTGGCCCTAACCCAGCCCACCGCGGGGCGGGTGCGGGCCAACCCACGAGCTTTTGCCCATTTTGACAGCCCTACTTTGGACTATGAGTCATGTTAGAGTGATCGGAAATGCCGAGCGCAAGCATAGAGGTCTTACTAAGGATGGCACGTGTCTAGTATGCGACAATTAGGAGGAAACAACGGAACACATATTCAGGACATGTAGCAAAGCGATTATAGTATGGAATACCATTGGAGGGAACGTAAACGCTGACAACGGGGCGCAAAGAAAGACTGGATATGCCGAAATATTACAAAGAAGAGAGGAAACAACAACCTAGAAAATGACTGGGCCATTACGTTTGCTACTACATGTTGGTGGATTTGGAGATGGCGAAATGACAGAATTTTTTGTGGAACGGAGTTAGATATTCATCGAAAAGTGTGCTGGATTATTGAAGCAACAAAAGAAATTACTAAGCCCTTTGCTAGGCAAGGTATGGCGAGAAATTTACCGAACTACAAAGACAGTCTACTCAGGTGGAAAGCGGCAAGCAATTGTGAATGGACTCTCAATGTCGATGGAAGTTACAAGTGGTTTTCCAATAGATCAGGCGTGGGTGGCATTTTACGCAATAGCGTTTGGGAGTGGCAAGGAGGTTTCACGGCAAGGGTTGAAGGGAACAATGCGGTGATGATTGAAGCCATAGCCATTGCGAAAGGCTTTCAGTGGGCGTGGAATAGAGGTATTCGTGATCTTGAAGTCCATATTGATGCGACTGAAGTTCTGAATTGGATCACTGACCATACTATGCTCAGAGGTCTTGCTCGTGTGATTGTTGAAGACATCCGAGGTTGGCAAACGAGATTCAGGAAGTTGGTTCTTCGATCAATCTTCCTCGAACAGAACATTGCTGCTGATCGACTGGCTACCATTGGGAGCTCTCAAGAGACAAATTGGAAAGACCACAATGATCTTCTCGTCGGGCTGAATGAGATTCTCACTGATGAGAAGATGGACATTCCTTGCATGCGCAGGGTGGTTTGCAATGACTAGGCTTAGCTATTTAGGGTTCCCCCTCCTACTTGATCAAAAAAAAAAATTAGAGATCTTTGGTATATATAACACTCTAAATGATGTGTTGTATACTAGAAAGTACTTTCCAGCTTAGTGTAGGGTCCATGGTGTGTTGTTTACTGCAATTTTTTTTGAGTTGTATGCTGGTGGTAATGGTAGGGACCATCCACTTTCCAGCTGTATTGCTTTGCTTAGTTCTTTACTGTAGGTTGTGTGGAGTCTTTGTTTAATATACCTCGAAATGCTACAATGTAAACTACCATGTCCTTTGTTGTCTTTATTAGGTTGGGGACCACATATTGAATTAAAATTGGCTGCTTTGTCATGTTTGTTGGTTTATTTATATAATTTTTTGTTTACCTGACTTTTGTTTCAGACAAACAAAAAGGCTTAATTCCAGCATTTCAAATAGTTTTTCCAAATTCAAGCCATAGGTTTTGTGTTAGACACTTGTGTGCCAATATGAAGATAGCTGGTTTTCAAGGAAAAGCTATTAAAGATACATGGCAGAAACATGGTTTTTTTGGTGCAATGTTAGATACAAACAAACCAAATTGTGAAGGGGTATTTTTTTCCCAATTAATATATTCTATGTTTTTGCGCATTTTATGCATTTTCTTTGTCAAACACCAATTTCAATACAACATAAAGAATGACCAATGAATTAAAAACCATAATATAGTCAACATTGAACATACAAAATAGTAAACAATTACATATTGGTCATGGCAACCTATAAAGATCACTAGGTTGTCCACATTTCTTTGGCATCACATTACTCATTACTAGTCCTATTACTACTCCTATTGCTACCAATAACAATGATTTGAGCCATTTTCCATTACAATTTTTTTGGACCATTGCTCCTTCGTAATCTGGATGCTTTGAGCCTCTCAATTTCTTCCTCATTTCGGTTCACCTTCTTCAAGAATTCGGGAATAATCTTCTTTGAGCGTGAGCACATTGGAGGATCAAACCAAGCAAAAAATCCACACGAGTGCATTCGCTGTATACACGCAATTACTCCTTCAAAATTGGCAATGAGTAATCGCAAACCAAAACGAACAAAAAAAATTGGAAAACAAGCCATACGTGAATTACACTATAAACTACTCTGTGAACCTGCACAATTCCGAAAAAAAAAAACACAACAAAAAAAAAAAGCAAAACCAACAATTATAGCTAATTGCTTACATTGATACCAACACAATTCTAAAATCTTCATCCAGGATTCTCAGAACTCTATGAGGTTTGAATAGTTAACTCATTACCACAATTACAACGGAGAATAGGAATCACTTCTTCATGGATGAAGAGGTGAGACATTTTGTTAGCAAAGCATACAAATTTTTTTAGATCAATGAAGGGTTTATATTGCAAAGTATGAATATTTAAACTTAAAACCTTCGTCTTCTATTGAATTGATTGATGATTGGTAATTGTTCCATATATTAATTAAGCAGCTGTGAATCGTATAGATTGTGTAATCGTGTATCGTGTAAATGCAATAATAACAAACAATAAATACATAATAAATACATCTCTATAAAGAAGCAAGTCGTATGAACAGATATATTAGCCCAAAACGACGCCACTTTGTTTGGGCGGGAAAATGCTACAATCTGATTGACCATGTCGATATGGCTTTATTGTTTGGGTTGGCTAGATTTGATAAAATTATATTGTTTGGTTACATTCAAGATGTATATAGGGTTGAGTCCAAAAGGTATTTATTAGTGAAAAAATCATTCAGTTTTTATTTGTTGCTTCCTAAATTTTTAAAACTTAGGCTATGAATCTAGATATACATATCCTATGAGCAAAAACTCATTAGTTTTTTATGACACACATTTGACAGTAGATCGGAGCATATCAGAGCTAGAATCAGAGCATATCAGAGCTACAATCAGAGCGTATAAGAGCAATTGCGAATATTTATAAGTTGCAGCCTTGCAAATACTTACTTATTTCTTAAGTTCTTCATTGATGAAAAAAGTGATAATAATGTTCTGCTAAAATTGATTCCTCTAAGCTTGTATAGATTTTTCATTTGTTTTAAAGATTTTTTTTAAAGAATAGGTTTATGTTTTAACAAAACAAGCTAAAACTTGCATTTGAATAACCCCTGAATGACCCCTAAGGTTTTTTTTTTCTTTTTTTAGATGGCTTTTGTTGGGGTTGAAAATGTCTAGGTATGTTTTGTAGCAACTTTCATTTTTTTGTATATTTATATTATGATTTTTAAATTAATTAAAATATAATATTTGTAATTTTAGAAATATATTTTTTTCAAGTAGATTCAATTTTCACACACGACGCTACCAAGTATAAAACTCTTGTGAGTTCAAGATCAAGGACGTGGTGGTATATTGTGTATTTATTACCAATTCTTGATCATCCGTTTGTTTAGCCGTCAGACATCTGTTTACTCGGGACCAAATTAATAATTTCACTATAGTCAAATGACCATTTCTATCATCACAGCCACCATTTTCTCTTTTATTAAATCGAATAGTTAACTACCAAAATCGTCCATTGACTATAATGAAATTACAAATTTGGTCCCGAGTAAATGGATGTTTGACAGCTAAACAAGACAAAATTAGTTAAGATTTTAAAAGTTAAGCATTTAATTAGGCAACTAAATTGTCAAGAATCAAATTAGTAATTCCGTTATAGTCAATGGACCATTTCGATAATTAACTCCTCATTACTATATATAACGAGTATTTAAATAATAATAATAAAAAACACTTTCCATCATCTTATATGTACAAAATCTATTACTCCATTTATGAAGAATTAAATTTTTTTTTTAAAACTATGACGAATTAAATTTATTTCACTTGAATCTCAAGATTAATCCTTTTGAAAACACTAAAAGCAATGGATAACCTAAGCATAGAAAATAAATGTGGCTCCGATCCAATTAAGAATTCCAAAGAAAAAGAAAAGGAAAAAAAAAAAAAGAAATTCACTCAAATAAATAATAGCCACAAAAAAATTTGAATGCCCAATCATTTATGGGATCTTACAATATTATATGATAGAGATAGAGAAAACGTTAAGCTACCAATTAATAAGCTACAAGAGATTGCAATCTCCATTGTTGCTCTACTAGTAAAAATAAATTTAAGTGAGATGTGTCAACTCATTGTGAGAAACTCTATGGTGCCTGAAATAAATAAAGGATAATCTTGTCCTCTTCTATTGTATTCTGCAAAATGCACATGTAAATCACTAGCCCTTTGTAGTCCACAGGTTATTTTTGTTAGTTATATATTTCCATTTCTAAAATTTAATTAAACCTACCCTGCAAACCTACTTATTTTTGGCAATAAGTTGACTTATTTAAACAGTTGCCAAAGGCCTTGTGGTCAAGTGGCATAGCTGTGGCCTTCCTAAGTGAGAGGTCACAGGTTCGATCCCCAGTGGGGGTGTTGGCTCGTTGTGCTTCAGTAGGTTGAGAAAGTATGTATGAACAGATACTACATTGTAACAGAGTCAAAAATAAAAAATAGTTGTCCTTCGGGATCTTTTACGTTCCAATGGCTACAGATTTGTCACTAATGGCCATAAACTTACTAGTATGTTATTTTGTTCTTTTCTTTTTAATCACTTAATCCCAGGTTTTCTCGCCCAATTTTGCATGGGCTGTGCACACTTGGATTTGCTGTTAGGGCTATCATAAAATGTATTTGCAAAGGGGACCCAAACATGATAAAGAACATATCTGGCAGATTTTTATTACATGTGTATCCAGGTGAAACCTTAATGACAGAAATGTGGCTGGAAGGTTTAAGGTAGGTTACAAGAACTGTTTACGAAGCTAAGATTTATGTACATAAATATATTCGTGTATATACTCCTTAGTTCGAAAACCTAATCAGAGGAAAATATGCAGGGTTATATATCAGGTGAAGGTGAAAGAGCGTAAAAGGGCAGTGCTTTATGGTTTTGTAGATCTTCACCGTTTAAGTTCATCTCTGTGATCGGAGGTTCTGTTTTCTCCTCTATGAAATATGTTATATGTGTAACTGGAGGAGTTTGTTTCTCGTTACACAACACATAATGGTTTCACTAGATCTGCCTACACACAAGTAGACATTTTTGCCGTTAGTTCTATCATTCCACGTTTATTATCCCGAATAAGATACATCAGATCAAATGATGTTTTCAAAATGTTACGTTGCTCCCTATTATGCTAGCTTATGTGCATTAGTTATATTTTGAACCCAACCCAAGTATTCTTCCTCACTCAGTGTATTCCCTTAAGTTTTGCGTTGGTTTGTGCAACTTGTCAGATATATTGAGTCATTTGAGATTTCTCTGTTCTCCCTCCCGAGAGAGATAACCCCCCTTTCACCTAGATAAATTCATGGAATCATCCAAAATTTGGAGCGTGAAAAACAATGAGAACCTTTTGGGAGAAAATTCATATTACTTACTATTATATTCTATTATGGTTGGCTTGGTTGGACTAAAAAAACGAAGTATTCAGGCTCCGTTTAAAAAAAAAAGCCAATCGGTAATATATCGATGATTTTTACTTGTACCATAACTGATTCCTATATTTGGAAATTGAAATAGATCTTCTTTGTCAGGTACGGTAATTGAAGAGTTTTTGTAAGTGTGATTAGGAAAGAGAAAGTGGAAGAAGAAGGAAAAAAAAACAAATCAAATTTAAAAAACAATATATATATATATATATATATATATATATATATATATATATATAGGGGCTGGATCCAATGAGATCACCCAATAAGATGAGATCATGAGATCCCATCTTAGCCATCAATAAATTAAAAATGGATGGTTATGATTAATATTACAATAATATTTAAAATAGGCCAGAATAAAAATAAAAGGATATAGTTGTAACTTTCATCATAATCTGTAATAAAGGAAATTAATTTAACATAGTAGTCGGCATATATTAAGGACTCCTAATGATGGTAACCCAGTAAAAATTATTGTGTGATCTTTTTGTCTGAATATAACACAGAAGTCGAAAGAAAAGGTATTAAATTTCTCATAGGGAAGAGGAAACACCATGTCAAGCAGCAATACGGGTATGTATCTAAAATCATGGATGTGTAGAGTTTTCCTATGGGTAGTGGTGTGTGCGTCGTAGGGTCATGGTGTGTGCATGGGTATTGATAGTTGGTGATTGGGCCGGCACTATGTAGTGGTGTGTGCGTCGTTGTGTATTGGTGTGTGTGTCGTAGTGTATTGATGGGTAGTGGTGTGTGCGTCGTAGGGTCATGGTGTGTGCATGGGTATTGATAGTTGGTGATTGGGCCGGCACTGTGTAGTGGTGTGTGCGTCGTTGGGTAGTGGTGTGTGCGTCGTTGGGTATTGATAGTTGGTGGCAATAGTGGAATATATAACATAGGTTGAGTTGGTGTGTGCGCGATAGGTAGATGGGTGTGTTCATACTACTGGGTAGTTTATGGTTGTTTATGTGGATATTTAATGTGAAGTACATTACTTCATTTTTTCTGTCTCCATATTGATATTTTAATGTTTTATTTTGGTGTTTGGTTGGTAAGGGTTTAGGATTATTTTTTGGTGTGTGCATAGGACAGATAGTTTTTGCTTGGTTTTGAGATTATTTTATGCGAATTATATTATGCCAATTTTCATATTCGTTATGGATTTTTCAATGATTGATTTCGGTATTAGTTTGGTAAGGGTTTGCATTAATGTTTTAGCAGGTGGAGGGACGCCAATTTACAGCGTTGTATTATATTATTCATGCTGTCCTGGTGTGTGCGTGTGTGAGTAGTAGCATGTGCGTAACCTTGGCTTTTGTAATATAAAATTTATTTTCTGTTTTGGGGAGGGCTAATAGTGTATGTTTAAACCGAATTACCGTGCGTGCATTACTATGTAATTGTAATAAATACTTGAATTTAGGAGTACGCACTAATGTATATGGATTTGGGAGTTTGTGCATTTGCGATGTGGTTTGATGAGTTGGTGTGTGCGCTGTAGTTTGATGGTGTGTGCACACGACTGGCCGGTTTGTGCTTGTCCTCGATTTTATTTTACACTAATTACATTATGCCATTTTTCTGTCTCGTTATGGTTATTTCCAACACAAACTTACACCAGTTCAAATTTTTAATCTCATCAACATCCTCGAAATGATGAAAGACCAACTGGTTTGCATACCCGTTCTTCATCGTCCCACCCAACACACTAACAACACGAACGGCAAAATTGCGCTTAAACCAGACGTCCCCCTCCAAAAGAGATCTGACCTTAGTCGCAATCATAGCCAACGTGACATCATGCTTCACTTTGTTGAACTTAGACCTCCATTCCTTTAAGGTATCACTGACATCATCCTTTCGTCTCTTTGTAATAACAACACTTCCCCGCGGAAGACCCAATGTATAATGAACATCCTCCTCTCCTTTCGTCTCTTTGTAATAACAACACTTCCCCGCGGAAGACCCAATGTATAATGAACATCCTCCTCTGTAACTGGGACAACCAATCCGTTCTCCAGGCTCGAACACATGTTAGTCGGGTCAAAATTACTAATCAGCCACCTACACATAGACTTTGGAATACCTTCAACTTGAAAGTCCAATATATCTCCAAGTCCAAGCGCACGCACGACGTTCTTTTGACAAGCATTAAAGTGTTTAATTGGCGAGGCTAAATGCTTTGGGCTGCCACGGATCTTCAGTTCAGGGAACAACTGCACATCCTCACCACCAAGCCCACTATCAGAATCATCTTGCATCGGGTCTGGTTGGGCGCGAGTGGGCAAAACAACAGGGGGAGATTCAAAATTGTCCAAGGGCTGATTATCCAACATATCAGTTTGAATACCTTTATCAGTGTCCCCTATGAAGTGGCACACTTTTATTTAAAGCACACACACATTTATGAAAAAACAAAACTGTAGGTAATTGAACAACATGTATGTTGGGACGCACACAGGTATACCGTAAAGAGCACACACACACACTTATACCCTAACTAGGGGTGTAAACGAGCCGAGCCGAGCCCGAACTTAGAGGTGCTCGAGTTCGAGCTCGACTCGAAACATGAGAGCTCGAGCTCGGCTCGAGTTCGATCGAGCTCAAAAAATGAAGCTCGAGCTCGGCTCGTCTTATTTTTGAGCAGCTCGAGCTCGGCTCGATTGGCTCGACTGTTCGAACTCGAGCTCGAGCTCGAGCCGAATATCGACTCGTCATGGCTCGAGTTCGAGCTCGTGTTGGAGCTCGAATTTGACTTAATTAACTACATGCATGATGCATCAAATAATAATAATAATTTTTGTACTCATACATTACTAATAATACATCATAAGTCCAAACTGCATAGTTCAAAGTACTCAATAGTCCATACAAGCTGACAATTCCACATCAACTACAAGTCTTCATCGTACTTTCATGAGTTGGATAAAGGTAGATAAATTTCTTGGTACGATTTATCTTTCTGAAAAAAATAAAAGGTAAACAAGCTTGTAGTTAACTAGATATTTTTAAAAGACAATGTAGAAAAGTTATAGATTAAAAATAAACTTACTTTATTTTTGGTAACTCCGTGTATATGTCGAAGCCAATCACCCCCACAAAGTAAAGCTTGTACTGTTTCCGGTAACAATGATGCACGATAAGAATCAATTACCCTTGTTCCAGCACTAAACGTTGCTTCTGAAGCCACACTAGTAACAGGTATAGCTAAAATATCTGCCGCCATTCTTGACAGTATTGGATACTGCATTCTATTCATCTTCCACCAGTCCAAACAAGAAAAGTCACTAGGAAGCTCATTCTTTTTAAGACGCCCTTTTTCTAAATAGTCCACTAACTCTGATCTTTTAGGTTCTGCAGTCTCAACTTGTGCACAATATGCATCAAAATCATCCCAAGTATGTGTAGAACTTTGGTGGCTGACTTGGCTCTCAAAAGCCATTGAAGAACCTAGTGTAAAAGTTAAATTGTTAATATAAAATAATAAAATAAAAATAATTATTTGGTTGATTGTGCAAACTGCAAAGTACCTGCCGGACTTGTAAAAATTCCTTGGTTGATTGATTTAGCAACATACTCTTCATAAAGAGTATTAATGATCTCCTTCACTTTTGAAATATTTTCTGCAGCTTCCTTACTAGAATAAAGTCTAGGAAAACAAAATTCAACTGCAAGCATTTTTTTTGTTGGATCAAATACAGCACCTATAGCCATCAACAAATTACACTCACCCCAATATTTATCAAACTTCATCTTCATTATCAGAACCAAATTTCGAATAAAGGAATCTTCATCATCTACACGACCATCCAATGCTGATTTGATTTTTTGAACTTCCTGAAGAAATAAATTTGAAGTTGGGTACTCACAACCTGAAACAAGTAACAACATAAAACCAATTAGAAGAAACAAAGTTTTGTACTTAAAGAAGAATCAAATTAAAAGAAACAAACCTGAAATTACGTGAGTTGCTATCCAAAAAGCCTCTAATATTGAGCAAACTTTGCTAACATTATCCCAATCAGCTTCCGATGGACAACTGTCAAAGAATGGATCACGATCTTGTAGCATCTTAAAAGCTTCTTTGAACTTAAGTGCACAACTTAACATCTCAAAAGTCGAGTTCCATCTAGTCTTACAATCACGAATCAATTTTCTATCTTTCAATTGCAATTGTTGCACACAATCTGCAAATTGTATACGCCTAGCCTCTGATCGGTTCACATATTCCACACTATCTCTAACATCACTAATGATGTGTCGGATCTCTTCTAATCCATCTTGTACACACAAGTTCAAAATGTGCGCACAACAACGAACATGAAATAAACGTCCTCCACATACCAAACTTCTTGATCTTTGGAGTGTATCCTTCATATACCGAATAGCAGAATCATTACTTGAAGCATTATCAACTGTAATTGTAAAAACTTTCTTTTCAATGCCCCACTCTTTCATGCATTTGAATATGGCATCAGAAATCTGAAGACCTCCCCTCGGTGGTGGAATGTTGATGAAGCTTAAAACTCTCTTTTGCAATCTCCACGAAGAATCAATCCAATGGCCAGTGACAACCATGTACTCAATCTTTTGATTTTTTGATTTCCAACAATCTGTTGTCAAACTTACTTTACTAATGCATTCAAGACTGTTCTTCAACTTCTTATTTTCAAGCTCATAAACTTTCAAACAATCTGCCTTGCTTGTGTTTCTATTAATTTTTTTCCACTCGGGCATACCTCGTTTCATCATAATGTTGAATCCCACTTCTTCTAAAATGGTAAATGGATGTTCATGCATCATGATCCAATGAGTAGCAGACTCCCTCATTAATTCCATGTCAAACTTTCCAGGATGTAATGGAGGAATGGAAGATGAAACTCCCTCACTTGGCAAAAAATTTAACTTCATTTGTTGATCAATCATCTACAAAATCAATAATACAATTACTATTATTGATGCATAGAAAATTTAAGCTAAAGAAAATTTATGTAGTTACCTTCAAATTTGTCTTTCTTGTAACACATTTAGCTTGATGCCTCTTCAAGCTACTTGTGGTGCCCGATTTAGTTAATGTGAATTGTTGATGACAATGGTTACATTTTGCCTTCTTTATTCCATCTGGCTCAATAACTGTAAAATCATCCCACACACATGATGTCTTTTTTCTCTTGTTTGTTTGAAAATCTTGTTGGCTAACTGTTTCTTCATTTTGTTGTGTATCATGGTCATTGGAATGTAATCCTATTTTTTCAAATGCTCCAGCTTGTTCATTCACCTCAATATTTGTTTCAATATTTTCACCAACTGCATTACTTGAGGTGTATGTATTTTGAGGAATAGATGAATTTTCAGTGGACACGACTACTGAAAATAATAATAAAACTAATTAAGTTCACAACACCAAAACATAAGCCAAAGTCCAAACACTAATTAGTAATTACTACAAAGCAGCAAGCACAAGAATGTAAATTGGCTACTGAATCTCAAGACTCTGAATTTGACCATAATTTAGATGTACTCATCTCAAGGTTTATGAACCAAAGCAAACCTAGTCAATAATAAAGTATTAATGTTTAAATTTAATTGAATATTTGAATTAAATGTAAATATGTAATTAAAGTAGTATATTTATGTTTCCAAACACTAATCAATTTATGTTCCAAGAATGCAAGATAGCAGCACTTAACAGTTAACAGTAGTATATTTTTCTCCCAAAAAAAAAAAACAGTAGTATATTTCTTCTATCCAAAAACAAACACAACAGTATATTTCTTCTATAAAAAAACAGTAGTATATTTCTTCTATAAAAAAAAACAGTAATATATTTCTTCTATCCAAAAAAAAAAAAAACAGTATATTTCTTCTATAAAAAAACAGTAGTATATTTCTGTTCCAAGAATACAAGAATGTAACCTGTTGCAGCTGCGGGAAATGGCGGTGGGCGAGAGGCCGGTCGATCTCTGCTGCGGCGGCGGCCAAAGGCTGGTCGATCTCGGCTGCATCAGCGACGGAAGCGAGAGGTGGCTCGTGCTGCTGCTTCGTCTGCTGCCGTTCTATCGCGTCGTCTGCTGCCGTGAGGGATAAACGGGAAGTGGGAGGAATGGAGGTGGAGACCGGAACTGGAGAGGTGAGACTTGAGAGGTGAGAGGTGAGAGGAGAGGTATGCTGATGGTGAGTGGCGGCTTAAGCTTAAGCTTTTGATTTAGGGTTAACTGTACCTATGTCTTTACTCTTTATTATTATTATTATTATTATTATTATTATTATATAAAAATATGTGTGGCTCGCGAGCAGCTCGACGAGCCACGAGCCTAAAATATTTAGGCTCGAGCTCGACTCGATTATTTAACGAGCCGGCTCGAGCTCGGCTCGAGCTCGAAGTTGACCGAGTTCGAGCCGAGCTTTGACCGAGTAGCTCGCGAGCGGCTCGCGAGTGGCTCGACTCGTTTACACCCCTAACCCTAACACAGCACAAAGCCTAAGTACCGCACTCATAAGCTCACACACACTAATAAGCATGCACACACTCATAACCACACACACCCTAGATTTATTCTTCTCAATTTCTCAAAATTCAATCCAACTTTTGCCTCTTGTATAATCTGACTGCAATCTCAAAAAGTGTATAAATGTTATAAATTTAATTTTATTACGAAACAAACGTAAAGAGTTAAATCGGGCCAAGTGATAACGACACTTTAACAACGTTTGTTCTGTTTTTTAAAATTAAGAAAAAAAAAACAGTTCACTTTTATATTTTTGATGGATTAAATTATTCCATGTAGTCCGAAACAAATAACGGAAAGAGCATGCCACATGGACTCAAACTCACACGGAAGCACACACTTATACCCTAAACAGCACAGGCATAACTACACAAACCCACCAAGCTTATAGAACATGGTAAACAATATTCTAAAACCAAACCCAACCATAATGTAATAGTACAATGTAATTTGATTCAACTTCAAAAGCAACTGAGAATTGGCAAAACTATAAGAATAGCATTTGGAAATGATAATGAAAATTAAAAAGAGCATGCACATTGCAGTCCAACTCGTTAAAGAATAGTATTTAAAAATGTGAAATAAATCAAAAAGCATGCACGGTAGAGACCGACTAATAAGCACGCACACACTTATACCATAAACAGCACAAGCCTAAGTACCCTAAAGAATGGCCAAGTATGGTATAATGTAGAAAATTAAGAAGAAAATAGTGATAAAGAAAAATGGGACACTACTACTCATACGGGCGCACACAATTAAACCCTAAACACAACACAGGCACAAGTACACAAACCCCCCAAGCTTATAGAACATGGTAAACAGATTTCTAAACCCAACCCCAACCATAATGTAATAATACTATGTAATTTGATTCAATTTAAAAAGCAACTGAGAATTCGTAAAACTAAAAGAATAGCAATTGAAAATGATAATGACATAAAATAGCATGCACACAGGCCAAAATACGCACAAACAACAAGCTTACCCAACACGGTACACACTTTTATAAATCCAAAACCATCCATAATAGGCAAATCAATCAAAGAAGTGCGTTACTTGATTCAAGTTATGTTCATCAATGCATTAAGCTACGTATTAATACTATGTAATTAAGTAAGATAGCATGATTCAATTAAGTAAATACTACAACAGCAAACACACTAAACTAATTAATTATGAATTTAGAAACAAAACATAATTAACAGAATAACAGGGCTCATAGAGTTAAATATAAATGTGAGCAGAAAAGGTGGAAAGATGTTGGAGAACCTTAAACCAACTAATAAAAGACACATAAAGTCCTACACTGTATAAAGAGAAAAAGGCAAAGTTTGATTGCAAAACACAGAGCATGGGTTATGAAAGGATTCAGTTTATCATCCAGTGTCTCGATGAGCACAAGATAGTGGGGTTGGGGTGGGGAAAATCAAAATCCCCTTTTATCTCACAACCTTAGGATAAACTAATGGCAAACTCTAGGCAGGACTAGTCATCCATCTTCTGGTCTAACTACTGAATCCTGCGTCGTGGTGCATATTTATGTGGACAGAAAAAAAAAATAGAGAAGGTGCTTGCCTACTCATTTCATACTTTCATGTTGCAATTAGATGCGCAGGGAGAGCCTGTTTCAGCATCCATGAATCATAATTGGCATAGAAAGGAAAGTCGTCCACCTCCAAACTGGATATGCTTCTTTTGAAATACACATCACACTGCTCAAAGGCTGGGAAATTGATTCATAGCCAGCTTCTTTATGAGGATGTTGATCTATACCAAAATACTAAAACAAGAGCACCTTGTTGAAATCTATTATAGCCAAAGTCTAAACCTATTAGGCCAGATAAACTAATCCTAGTGTTCAATATCCAAATACTACCATAAAAAAATTTAACAAAACCATCATTTGAACTCATCAACTGAAATTCAAGATCATTAATTATACGAACTCATTCCTAAAACCTCCCCAAGCAACTGCACAGACATAGAACAACGACTGCACAGACCCAATTACTATACTGGGTAAAATTACCACGCACATACCACTGTATTCAAACTCATGAAATATGAAATATCATCTCCCCCCATTTTGATTTGTATAAAACAATTACGAAATATGAACACCACTCACCGCCCCAAAAGATAGTAACCTGGAATACCAAACCACCGCCCCAATGCTAACCCTAACCAAAAAAACAAAAAGGAGATAAAGAAATAAACACCAAAAAAGTGAAACGGAATACCTTCAACACCATTAGAAGCATTCCTCCTCAGACGCTTCGACCTCCGAATAGAAGAGCCCGCCATGGAACTTCGAGCTTATGCCTATGTCGACAAGCGAGAGTGAAGAAGACGCGACCGCAAGGGATGGAGACCGGCGCCAAATCGTGAGAGGATAACACCTACGGAAATTGGATATCGCCAAAATGTGGGAGGATATCACCGGCGCCAAATCGTGGAATGGAGACCGGCGCAAAATCGTGGAAGACGCAATCGCAAAAGGAAAAAAATCGAGTAAAAAATGGGATTCACAAAACGTAATTATGCAAATAAGAATTAAAATTACCATAAAGCCCTCCCTGATCCCAAATCTGACCGAGAAACAATAATAAATAATAAATAATTAAAATAAAATCTGAACCGTGAAACAAAAACAATAAATGGTCGAGATGTAATCTCATGATCTCGTCTAAATAGGATGATCTCACTGGATCCAAATCCTATATATATATAATGTTGTCAAGCGCGCCTGATGCCCCGAGCGCGTGCAGCGCATGCGCCTGCAGCGGTGCTGCTATGCGCTAAACGCGCACAGCAAGCATTATATTTTATTTTTTACCGTACCAAAGCATTGTTCCAATATCCAAAGCTTGCAGATGAGCTTGGTCACTTCTCTCTCCTCCTTATCTCTCCTCCAAGTGGCAAATCACTGTTCCAAAAACCATTCAATATCTATTAATAAGGGTGCTCTTATATGCATTAGACGTGCATGAAGATAATATGAAGTTATTCCCTTAAGTTTTGCAGTTGTCTATCATTTATGCTTGCTTATAAGTTTTTCCTCTTTACTACATAAATTTATGTTAAATGCTTGAAGCTTTGCTCATCTTGTGCTCTTGGGCGGAGATACAGTGACGGCAGCTACCCTCACCTCCCACCTCCTTATATATATATGTATATGTGTATTGCCCCCCTCACCTCCCACCTCCTTATATATATATATATATATGTATATGTTTATATATACACGTTAGCAGTAAAATAGTGTATAAAATCTATATTTATGTACAGATTACTAAAGAATTGAGCAGCTCACCAACCCATTATAGGGTTATAAACAACTAAAGATCAATATTTGTAATCATTTCAATTCCATCTTATTACTAAACATGTAAAATATTTTCACCAAAATTTATTACCATTACTAAATATTTAATTTTTATTTCGATTTTGATACCTGGTGAACCAAACACGCCCATAGCATGTTAATGGCCTTAAACATGATGGACGTACAAGATCTACTCAAGCATATTTGAGTAGATCCATATAGGCAATTTATATCGCGGCACGGTAAACGATAGTGTAATATACCGAATTTGTCTTTATAAAGTACAAAATCTATGTTCATAATATTAATACCACAAATGGTCCTCTGACTATTGGGGTAGTACTCATTTTAGTCCTCGACTTTTAATTCGACCACAAATGGTCCTTTGACTTTCAATTTTGACCACAAATAGTCCTTTGTTAAAATTTATGTTAAATAGGTGTTAAATCTAGGGGTAATATCGTCAAATTGATTAATATTATTATGATTACTTCTTTTTTAGAATTATATGACAACATAATTAATTTCAAACATTAATAAACATTGAATTAATAAATATAAAAACAAAATGGACGTGACAAATTACATAAATGAACAAATTAAATACTTTTAAACACTTTTAAAATGGAAAAATTTTAAACACTTTTATTTTATGATCATTATATATATCAATTTGACGATAATACCCCTAGATTTAACACTTATTTAACAGAAATTTTAACAGAGGACTATTTGTGGTCAAAAATGAAAGTCAGAGGACCATTTGTGGTCGAATTGAAAGTCGAGGATTAAAAGGAGTACTACTCCAATAGTCAGAGGACCATTTGTGGTATTAACTCTATACATAATTATATAATTGAGAACACATACTTAACATAAAACACAAAATTCATGTTGATAAATCTGTGCGGACTTCTGTGCATGACCTGTAACCTGTTTTAACACGAAACACGTAAATGAGAATTAATGGATTATGAGTGTGTGCTATTGCGTTTGTTCTACTCCCGTTGTGCCTTCATCAATTGTGCACGCTTTATTTTTTGTATGTATGTGTTTCATTATCCAGTGGAGGTTGTGTGTTTAGTAGTGTGCACTAGAGCATGGTCTCCCATGCAGGATCCTTAGAAACACACACACACACAAATGACAATTATTGGATTAGGGGTGTGTGCATGTTCATGGATTAATTAACTCTACATTTTAATTTTTTTTTTGTTGAATCCTATTGACTCTGTTAGAATGTACTATTGACCTCTCACTAAGGAGAGCCACAGCTATGCCGCTTGATCACACATTTTAATTTTAAAACGAAAGATACTATTTTCTTGCCACCCATCTCTTTATTTTGTGTGTGTACTTGATTTGAGCAAATACCAATTTTGGTCCCACGACTATTAGCAAAATGACAATTTTGGTCCACATGTTTTATTTCTACCAATTTTGGTCCCATGACTATTGTTTTAGTACCAATTTTCATCCACGACTATTGTTTTAGTGCCAAAATTTATCGCGCCGGTCACCCATCCGTTTAAAACGTGCAAAAATCTAAAATTGTTAAGCGTATTTTCATCATTTTCAACTTAATATCTTAATTTGAGTATGAATAAATAGATTTAAGTCCTAAAATCAATCAAAATTTGCAGTTTTCCTCCTCATTTTACCTTAATTTGAGGAGGAGAATTGTGAATTGTGAGCGATCTTAGGGCTTAAATCTCTTTATTCATGCTCAAATTGGAATATTGAGTTGAAAAGGACGAAAATACCTTCAAAAATTTTAGATTTCGACACGTTTTAAACGGATGGGTGACCGGCGCGATGAATTTTGGCACTAAAACAGTAGTTGTGGGACCAAATTTGGTACTAAACAATAGTGGTGGGACCAAAATTGGTAGAAATGAAATATGTGAACCAAAATTGTCATTTTGCTAATAGTCGTGGGACCAAAATTGGTATTTGCTCTTTTGTTTCCCCATCTCTTTATTTTGTGTGTGTACTTGTTTTGTTTTGTACTGTGCAATAGATAGTGGTCTACTGTTCAGGAGCAATATGTAGATCGTACTTGTTTTGTTTTGTACTGTGCAATACTTGTTTTGTACTGTGCAATAGATAGTGGTCTACTGCGCAGGAGCAATATGTAGATCGTAGATAGTGGTCTTAGATCGTATTCGGGGTGGGTGCAATAGATAGTGGTCACTCTACCATCTCCACGGTGACGGGTATGCAAGTGTGGAGGAATTGTTAGACATCCTAAGCCCCACACAGTGGTCACTCTACCATCTCCACGGTGACGGGTATGCAAGTGTGGAGGAATTGTTAGACATCCTAAGCCCAACACTGGAATCAAACATGTGATCTCTCATTTGGGAAGACCACAGCTATGCCGCTTGACCAAAAAGTCTGTTTGACCCAAAAGTCTTTGGTAGATCTTTTGGAATATTGTTTTCCCTTTTTTAAAACCATAGATCAATTACATGCGTACCGTACCCCTGCACATTAAACTGAAATTAAATTTGATTCAAAACTCAATTAAATCTTAGCCATTATTTTAGTCTACATCAATGGATCAGAGATGCACAAGGACTCACGGGGGAGGGTGGACTCATGGGAGCAGCGGCATATATATATATATTCTCTATTTTCTCGCCATCTTCCAGTCGCCTCCCCCCTCCCTCTCTCTCTCTCTCTCTCCATTCTCTTGTCGACGGTAACTCCAACAGCAGTAGACACGTCTGGTGATCAGCGATAGAGCTCCTCTTCGACGAGCCCAGCAGTGGCCAACATAGACAGAGTTGTAGCAGATCGACCGACACAGCGGCAACGACCCATATTTAACTAAGTTAGCCCAACCCAATTTAAATAATAACTAGACATATGGAGGGCTAACCCGCCCATAACACTATTGATCATTATACAATGAACCGTGGCCAAAACGACAATCGTTACATTCTGCTGCACAGTAAGTTTTTTTTAGTGATGTTGTAATGAAACTATAATGTTTATAAAATGAAATTGAATAATAGACATCACATATTAAGTATAGATTGTCAAATGAAACTGCAGTTAAATAAGAATAATAGTTTAGTAGTGTAGTGAAACTACATTGTGCATAAAATGGAATTAAATAACAAGTCTCACATATTGAATGTATATTGTTAAATAAAATTGTAGTTGAATAATAATGATATTTTAGTTATACTGTAATGAAACTATATTGTCTATCTAATGCAACTAAAACTGTAGCTAAATTAAAATGAAATTGAATAACAGATCTCACATATTGAATATACATTGTCAAATGAAACTATAGTTGAATAATAATGATATTTTAGTTATACTGTAATGAAACTATATTGTCTATCTAATGCAACTAAAACTGTAGCTAAATTAAAATGATATTATAATGATATTGTAATGAAATTACAGTGTATATAAAATAAAACCGTTACTAACAAAAAAAAAATTTTAAACGACATCATTTTTGCCACCGTTCATGTGGACCACGGTCCCCTGTAAAATTTTCCTAAGGCTGACACCACTCTAAGTAAATTATATAATACCTTCTAAGTAAAAATCTAGGATTTTACACAAAAATAGATCATTAAAGGGAATTTGATAATATGAAGACACAACCATTAAGTTCTTAACTTGTTTCCTATCTATGTCAAGAAAAGGAAAAGAATAATCTCAACTACACGAAGGGGAAAAAAAAAAAGATTCATACACAAATTATCAGTCCTCATCCGAACTCTCATATGCTGCTAACAAGCTTGTAACAGGATTATCCACCTTTGTTTTATTTGTGGCTTCATCATTCAATCT
Organism: Ipomoea triloba; assembly: GCF_003576645.1. Classification (NCBI taxonomy): domain Eukaryota; kingdom Viridiplantae; phylum Streptophyta; class Magnoliopsida; order Solanales; family Convolvulaceae; genus Ipomoea; species Ipomoea triloba. The sequence goes on along the minus strand of NC_044926.1, from coordinate 21,201,638 downwards.
AGCCAATGACTCTTTCTTGCATTCTGTATCAAGCCTGCTAGGAGATGTGTGTGTTCTTGAAGCTTTGGAGGGCTGACTCCCTTCAGACGGTGAAGTGACTCTCTGTCGCTTAGGTTTGACCTCGACCACCCTTTTCAGTAAATCATGCTGCCTGTTAGCCACCAAACTTATCTTACATTAATGCATGTTAATGTCGTAGCCCGTCCTCCAACTTGGGTAAAACTAAGAAAGTGATAAAAAAAAAAAAAAAAAAAAAGAATGTGCAAAAGAAAAGACACGCTCATACCTGATCCCGCTCTTTGCCTTTGGCTCAACACGAAGTGGAAGGGGTACTGAAGCTGGTGAAGAGTCAGCTACAGCTTTGTGTAAAGTGGTCAAAGATTACATAAAAGGTGCAAATAAACCACACACAACAAAAAGTTCATAGAGTCTTTGCTTTCTTAGGTTGAGTCAACAAGATGACTTGCAGAGAGGATATTTAATTGACATCAACCAACATTTGAACAAAACATATCTCACTAAAACGGCATGCACTATATGAAATTAAATTAACAGCCACAACTCTAATGGATGGACATATGGCATCTGAATTGCCTGAGACAGTGTAGTACAAGTTTTTATGTAACCCAATTAGAAGCAACCAGTAACATCACCAGAAAAGAAAGATTTGAGGATTCTTCTACAGTCTAAAGATGAAGTAAAAGAGAAGGGGAGTAGAAGACGGTAGAACCGTGTTAACATAACATGATATTTGCCTACATATAACTCCAGAAAGCATATATGCCAACTCCAATTGTTTGCAAAGAGCATTTGACCACTTCCTCTGGTTTTGCAAGTCGGTTCCTTATTTATCATTTTAAATGGCATTGTAGAAATATTTTTTATTTATTTATTTATTTTTATTTTCTAGAAGCAAATCAAAGAAGGAAACAATAGAGAAGGATATCTTGAATGCTGCAAAAGCACGTTTTTCAGTGCGCCTCAAAAGGCGTTCTGCATCCTCCTCAGCTTCCATCTGCTCCTTGAGATAAAGCAAGTCATCACTGTCCAGGGCTGCACATTTGAACTTAGATACACTTAACAAACAGTAATGAATATTATCTTTGTTTGATGCTTGACCATACGTGTTCTAGAAAGGCAAAGGAGAAAAGGGCTGAGGAGAAGATATAGAAACAAATTACAGAAGAGGGGAGTGAGAATAAATACCGCCCCGTCCATGAAGGTAGCCTCCACGTTCTCCAGCAACCTCTTGCATCTGAACATATCAAGTGCCCCGTAGGATAAGCCAAGATCCCTGCCAGGGCATGTTATCAGAACACTTCTCCACATTTAACGTTGAAATATAGACATTATGGACTAGGGCAAATAACACCACTACCACTAAAAATGGAAAAGCCACCTACCTTCAAAAGAGAAGAGTTAAACATAATCTAAGGTCTGACATTTGGTTCATCTACCAAACCAAGCTTATAAGAATGTAAAAGGTTTCCAGTTCCTTTCAGTTAGTCACAATACCCTTTAGCCTTTAGGATAAAGGTGTCCACTTGGAACACACATATTACACAGGAAGTACTACTTGAAAACTGCCTAGATACAAAGTAGAATTAAATCCCAATTTAGGACACTACTACATTGGCATTCCTGATTTAGTCCTTGACTAATAATTTGACCTTATTTTGCCATTGACTTCAGTGGTTGTACCCAACTTTGTCCTCTATTACCAATTCCATCTTATCTCCATGAACTGTGAGAACTAAAAGATAAATTACTATCTTAACAAATAGTGGAATTTTCAAGTTAAAGTTTACCAATCACTGGTTTTGCTATGGCTACTAGATTTAGGCAGGACACTCAACATCCAAATCCCCATTGAACTGTCTGAGTGTGTTTACAAGAGTTTCAATGGAATTAGTAACAGAAGAAATCTATTGGAGGATAGTAACTTACTGTTTGGCCCTCACATAACAGATGAGATGGAATTGTAGATGGAGGACTAAATTGGGCACAATCACTAAAGTCTAGAGCAAAATTAAATCAGATTATTAGTCAAAAACTAAATACAAATATGTCTACATAGTTGAGGACTGAATCATGAATTAACTCATACAAAGTATTACTTGCAATACACTGATATATGACATAATTTTCTCCATACTTCCAAGTGGTGAAAGATATTGATCAAAATATACTTTTTCCATATTCCCTTGCTTTATGTAATATATCTATTTTAGCAGGAATAAGGGGAAGGCAATAATAATTAGAAGGCTCTTCCACTTTTGCCATGTGTGATCCCTTTAGGGTGAGAAAAAGGGAAGACATTTTAAGGATCAGAGATTGTATTAGAGAAAATAAAGAATTCTTGCCTGTTGCCTCTATACTTTTGTTATGAAGGAAAGTAAAGGAAATATAGCAACTTGTTCATTAAATAAATATTTCTTCCCTTAGAGTAACTACAACTACAAAAACAAACCAAATATAAGTACACACAAACACACAGTGTACAATATGAGGCATTTATACCAATAAAAAATTGTCTGGATCAAAATTCAGTAAAAACAACCAACAAGGCTATTTTAAAGAAACCAATTCTTTCACTCACTATACTCAAGAAAAGTGAATTGCAATTTCATTATTGGAATTCACAAAATCAATTAAAACTGAGCAATCTTCAAATATTCATCCCAATTTTAAAATTTTTCTTCCGTTGCTAAAGGAAAAGGGTGGGGGTTGTTCTATCAGGACTTTTGAATTCCAAGTCTGCAATGATAGGATAAGTGCTTATTTGGCCTAGGTGACCACTTCCTGAAAAAAATTGTTCCTTTATAAAACCTTTAATTTGAAGCAACTTGAAAAAGAGCTCTTTACTCCTATCTACCATTCTACCTTGAAACAATATTTTACATTTTTGTGCCTGGCTAAGCTCCTAATTTTGGAGTGGATAAGGTAACAAATATATGTTGTGTAAGAGAAGCAATTAATGGGTTTACTACGAAAATGTTTTTCTGGCCATTAGCGGTTAGCCCATTACACTTATTACTTCCTTAATTCCACCTGTAGCAAATTTTCAATATGAATTTTGGAGACAGTCATTTTAGAAAAGAGATTTTAAGAAGAGTTAAGTGGATGGAGATCAATATGAAAACCTTTGGGTTTAGTGATTTACCATTGGAACTTGACCACTAACATGAACAAATTCCAGGAAACTGAGAGCCAGACTCCATGATCTTTGCGTTAACTTAGTTTTCTATTTTTTGAACTCAACAATATATTAAACTCTCCTTATGTAGCATGCACTATGTTAGAGAAGTCTTGTCTATTCTCCTAACTATACTTGAAAAACATTTATGAGTGATGCCAATAATCCAGTATGGGCAGTTGTGTAGTTTTGCCAATAAGGGACAAATTTGAACATCTTTCATATGATCTGGTATGTTTGCAGCTACTCATTATTTCTTTCACTACTTACTAGTCTTTAATATATCATCTTTCTATAAGAAAAAAAAATATCATCCTTAGTCCCAAAGATGATACGGAGTATCATTTTACCTATCCAATACACACACATGTATGTGTGTGAGGAAGATCATATTTCATTAGGTTATGCTAGCTCCTTTAACCACAAAGACTATTAACAAATAACAGCTCTCTCTTCCTCCTTCTTCCTCTTTCTGCGCTCATAATTTACATTTCCATTTCCTACAGTTGATGATCTAGCATTCTACATTACAGTCTATAGCGTCTGATCTTTACCACCAAGCTACAGCATCAACTACTTGTAATTGCATCATTTTCATTTCAGTCACTCAGTTTTATTTCAATTCACCCAAATTCAAATTTGCACAAAAATTCCTTAAAATTTTTAATGCCTTCATTTACACACTATATGAATTGAAGTACTGAAGTACACCATCAACCAAGGACACAGCGACACACTGAGTGGATTTCTCCAGTCCATCCACTAGTAGAACATTTGTATTGGCATCTTAGTCGCACACACTTGCACTCCCTAGTTCTTTCTCCTCAAACAGATAAACTGTAACTTCCAAAAGACTTCAAACTTGATTCCTGACAGTTGGTTTTGATATCTCTCCCCATTTTACTAAACAGAACCAAGACTTTACTACAGCATTTTACTAGATTGTATAAGATTTACTACTTTTTCCATACAACCTCATCAAAATATTACACTGTGTCACTGTTACATTATAATAATAATAATAATAATAATAATAATAATAATAATAATTATTATTATTATTATTATTATTATTATTATTATTATTAAATGAGTTTAAAAAAACTTTCAATTATAGAGACTGCCCAGGTAAATGTAAGCTTCCATAATCCTTATAGAGGCATGAATTTCATTAGGTAGATAATTTTTCCTCCTATCTTACCTTAATTGCTAGTAATTCAGCAAAAGAGCAGATTGTTCTATAAATGCATGTTCATCATAGTAGTTGAATTTTTAACTATATAAAAGGGCAGAAAGAATATGCCATAATCATCATGTACCTTAACTGAGTGACGGATTCTAATTGGTAAAACATTAACCAAGCAGAAATTACATTAATGAACTTATTAAAACTCTGTAAATTTTGTTCTGAAGTTAAAAGCCGGAGGGGAGGAGAAGCAGGATTCGCTAACCTTGGCAACCATGCGCTGGAAAGTAATCTCCTCGTCATCTATTTTGTCCTTGTTTTTCCCCCATTTCTTATCTGAAAATTTATTGTTGGAAGAAAATCAAATTTTAGTCTACGAGATTGATGCAACTCTCTCTCTCACTCTCTCTCTCTATCTCGACGAAATCCAAACAGCAGAAATAGCAAATCCAACACTTCATAGGGATTGATAGGTAGAGAGCTCGAAAGCAAAGGAATGAATGAATGAGAACGCAAACCTTTAGGGTCGGTAAGATTAGTGTATTCTCGAACTTCTTTTCCTGCCATTGTTGCACTCGTGAAGGTTTGGATGAGCAATTATTCGGTTATTTTCTCGTTCGGTGAAGATTGAAGATGAAGATCGAGTCGGAAAACGTTAGGGCTTGTTTTGTTTTGTTTTGAACTGCGCCAGTTGTGTTTTTGCCTTCTCGCACGACGTCGTGTGTCGTATTCTGAATTGGTTTAATTATTATTTGCCTCTTAAGTTATGGTAATCGTACAATTTGTACTAAGTGTGAGATCATATTTACTTTTTGTCTCTGAGTTAGTATTGACGTTGCACATTTTGTTCATTTTATTAATAAAATATTAGGGACAAGATTTGATATTTTAGTGTAACTCAAAGACAAAATGTGAGCATGAAATGACGAAAAATACAACACTAATGATAATTTAAGGACAAAAAGTAAGCATGACCAACATTCATAAGGGTAAGTAAAATATCGGTTAACTGACTAACAACCGATAACCAATAACCGAACCGATTGAAAAATTTGATTTCCAGTCGGTTTCGGTTATTGATGTTAAAAAAAACACTTTTTCAATTAATCGATTATTTTACGATTAATAATAATAATAATAATAATAATAATAATAATAATAAACCAATATGCGAGCCTGCTATAGATCAAAGACCATAGTGTCATACTGCCATTTACTACTAGGAATGACAATTCAACTCACTCTAACAGGGAAAATCGATCCCCCCCCCCCCCAAACAAAGCGGGTTCGGAGATTTTTTTTTTTTCAAAAAACAGGGATGGGGATGGGGGAATTTCCCAATCCCTGCCGGGGACGGGGGATGGGGACGGAGAGGGCATTCCCTACCCCAACCCCGACCCCAATTTCCGATCCCCGACCCCGTCCTGGAATTCCCGTTAAATATTAATATTAATATATATATATATATATATATATATATATATATATATATATATATATATATATATATATATAT
>NC_044926.1:21142752-21195247 GCF_003576645.1 Ipomoea triloba | reverse complement strand
ATATATATATATATATATATATATATATATATATATATATATATATATATATATATATATATATCTTAACTATAATAAAGCAAAATCGTGGAGTGCATATTTCCGCCCAAGAAGTTGTCAAAAACGCTGTCATATCGGGGAAATTAAATTCGCGCACAAGAATTTTTTAGTTACGACGTTGTTTTACGAAGAGTTGTATATATGAAGAGTTGTTCTTGAAAGTAGAATTCTCTTTGTTTTAGGGTTTAGTTTATTAAATGGTTTACATTGTAGTCTGTTCAAATTTGAAAACTGCCGGTTGTTTGTTTGTTTTCATTATTACTGATGTTCTTTCGTTTCCGATTCATTACCTTGCGATGTTATAAATATGTATCATCAGTGCTTAAGCATTATACACCAACAGTGTATACATATATACATTCATAATATATTGGTGTGATTCTATAATGGCCCCTTTGTTCATCACTGCCAATGAGCTTACACCCATGCGGACCAAAAGTGCAATCAAACTGAGGTGTGTTCGCACGTATTTGGTGTCAGACCGTCTTGTTAGCAATAGTATCAAGTCTCGCGAATGTGTCTTTCATGAGAAAGAGGTAATCCTGATAATGAGATATTGATTAGTTTTAATTAATGTTTAGGATTTGTTCTAATCTCATTGCTAGGTTTGTTGTCTGTTTACTTAATGGTAGCAATTTATTCTAAAAGTGTTTGTATCACTGCTAAGGAAAAGTAAAATTTGCATACTATAATGTTTTTTAATTGTTCCCGAATATATTTCAATGCATAATCTATTGAATAGTTTATGATCTTTTTAACCAAATATAGTCAATGAAAGGCATGATTGTCCATTATTTATAGCTCACATAAAACAGTATTGTAATTGCTTCCAACAAAATAAAATAGATGATGGCGATAGATGATGTGTTATGCATAATGTATGATATTTTACCTAACATAAAATATTGTACATGTAATCCTGTGAAATGCATAATCTGCACATAATGCAGTTTATGTTTCCTGAGATTACTACATTAAAGTATGTATTTAAAATCTTAAAGATTGTTTCTATTTTATTCTACTTTGTATGATTGTGATAGATGATGTGTGATGCATATTGCCTAATATTTTACCTAGCATAAAAGATTGTATATGTAATCCTGTGAAATGCATAATCTGCAAATAATGCATATTATGTTTCCTGAGATTACTACATTCAAGTATGCATTTAAAATGTTAGAGATTGTTTATATTTTATTCTACTTTACCCATGTATAATACTGTCTATAGCTGAGATATGGTATATTTAATCTTGGGAAATGCATAATCTACATAGAATGCAGATTATGTTTCTCAAGATTAATATAGGAAAGTATGCATTTTAAAATGTTAGAGATTGTTTCTATTTTATGTTAGAGCTGCAACATTGATATTAGGCACTAAATGAATATATCACCAATAATACAATATTGACCATGGTATAAGGCTCTTACCTGGGATCGTGCTGAAATGTAAGTTTTGTCCATCTTCAGTTTCAACTGTGATTAATAAATAATCGGTTAGCTTAGTGTGTAGAGGCTATATCCATGGTAAGCATATGCATACAGATTCAAGTTATAGTCAAATACATGTTAGAGATATATTCAATTTGGAAGCTGACAGGTCAGGTTATCATTTTTGTACATGGTACTTTTCTTCACGGACATATCCCTAGGGATTGTGTTGTGAAATTTGACAAGACATTCAAAGAAGGTAGGGTGTACTTGGTCAAATGCTTCTTAGTTATCAGCATATTCTATACCTATAAAACTTGCGACTAGAAGCTCATGATCAAGTTCACCAAAGCCACTAAAGTTAAGGAATATAAACAAATCACATTTCCCAGAATTATCTATCGTCTTAAGCCATTTAGTAAACTGAAATTTCAAGAATGCTTTGATGATAAGCTGCTAATTGGAATATTAATATTGTTTTTATCATAAATTCTTAGTATATCTTTAGTACAATTTTGTACTAAAGCATTGACATCCTGGAATTGGTTTATGTAGATGTAATAGGAAGGTTGGTAGAGGTACATGCTCCTCAAGAAAAATTTGTTGTCGGAAAACAGTCAAGGTTGATAGATTTTGTGATAGAGGATGTAAAGTGAGGCTACTACTTTTATGATGAGATATTATAGTACCTATATTATAGTTAAGATGTGAATTTATTACTAACATGTATAGTTTTTGGGCATGTTTTCGTTTTCTATAGTTAAAATTCAAAGGGCCCAACAGTTAAGATGTATTGTATGAGACCAACATGTCTCCAAAATTGAACTGTGGTTTAACAAAGAGTGTAATGACCCTGTGATTGTGCTACTACAGTTGTGTAGGCTGAAAAGAGACGGCACCAGTAAACATATTAACTTATCATAAGATGTGGATATGTACAATTCATCAATTACCTTTAAATAGATAGTAACCAAAACTGATTATCTACAGATGGAGATGTGAAGTTGTCCAGCTCTTATGAGGCTACACAAGTATTGATAAATGAAGATGCACCTGAATTCATAAAGTTCAAGGAAAGATTAACATTTTAAACTAAATTGTTATTTCAATAAGGTGTAAAGTGTTACTTTATATACTTCTACTTTACAAATCTATACCTATGTGAAAATAACAATTTAGTTTAAGAATTTCATTTACCTTATTTGAATAGTATAAATGATGTGCATACTCCATTAAGGAGTATCAATACAATCTCAAGCCTTTCACAAACTAATTCTGTTGATACCTTCTCAATTGGTTCAATGGTGGTGAACACTATTTCTGAGGTCTATGCGTTGAGACAAGTAATTGTTAGTCATTAAACTTCAATTTATTTCTCAAGTTAGCTTCTATTTGCAGTGTTCTAATGAACAATTTTACCTTTACAGTACGGAGACTATTGGATCGTTGCTAAAATTGTGGAGATTGAGACTGACACAGGATGGTGTTATAGCTCATGTCGAACGTGTGGTTGCAACAAAAAGCTTAAACTTGATGGGGATGGTTTTTTTGTACTGTGAAAAGTGTAAGGAGGTGTTTGGTTGGTGGGTTTAGGCATAAGGTATTGGTATCAAAGTGATTGTTGTTGTTTGGTTGATATGTTTTTAGAATACTAATATGGGTTTGGAATACCCCATTACTTGGAAAACTCATACCCTAATGAAATAAAGGGTTTATTCCCCTTCCTACTTTATTCTCCAACTATTAATAATCATTCTCATTCCACCATACTACTAAACATGCAAAATACTTTCACCAAAACCCATTACCATTACCAAGTATTTGATACCCATACTGATTACGATTCCCATGTGCGAACCAAACACACCCTAAGTTGCGATGGGGGGATGGTATTTATCATTATAGGTTGAAGGTATGAGTTGTAGATAGGGATGGAAATGCTCCATTCCTTCTCTGGGATAAAGAGTGTGCTGAGTTAATCGGTTTAGCTGCAAGTGTTTTGCAAGAGAAATACCCTAAGGTATGTAAACATATGTATTGTTGAGGATTATTTCCTATATTAATGTGAGCTGTAAATTTGTACCTAAAGCATTATTATATGTCCTATTAGGGTAACCAGGAGTTTCCACCCGAAATAATGAAGCTTAAAGGTATCTCAATGGCATTCCAGATTGTTGTACGAAAGGAGCAGTTCGAGAATCTTCATAACTCCTTTGCAGTCATGAAAATTATTAACGATCGGGCCTTAGTTGATGCTCACTGTCCCCAACTCCTAGAGGAATCAGACAATGAAGATAACATTGTGGGTTTAGAGGGGAAGATAGTGATGAGGTAATTCATACTTTGATTCCTAAAACTGCTTTTGGTTCCAAAAACTTATTATGTGAACTAAATTATCTTATATTGTTTATAATATATAATAGGAATTTGTGTCCGACGATGAAGTGTTACGTTGAGCCCTATCACTCAACAGGACTCAGCAAAGGAATTTACTCAAAGTGGAAGTGGACCTGTCAAGAGAAGTCTGCTTGGCGAATTTTCAAGCACACAAAGTTCAAAGAAGACAATGGAAGCTAATATCAAGAAGGAAAAGTTGTCCTAAGTAAATTTGTCTAGAAATTTGTAAGCAGAAAGTGAACAATGGTTTTGGGGGTGGATGTGTTTCAAACAATGATGCTATGGATGGCATGCTATTTTCAGTTTTAAATCTATTTGGTTTTACTGTGTTATATTGCATTGTTTTATCTTATCTATTTGCAGGTTATGTTTTGGTACTACAACAAGTAAAAAATGGCAACATATCAGATGCAAACGAAATGTGGTTTAGGGAACTATACACTTCAAGATGCAGGGGAAATGATCTTTGTGGAGCCCAATGCTTAAATGAAATGTTATAGTTGTAGTTAAGTGTATAGGATAGGATTTTACTTTTTGTCATAAGGCTATGTATTTTGAGGTGAAAGTATAATCTATACACTTTATTGGGCTATTTTCATTAATCATTTAATAGATTACTATCTCATGTATGTGCACAGAGAACATGACAGAAAATAATCCTAAGAAAAACAAATTAAACCTATTAGATATGCTAATTTATGGGCTAACTCATAATAAGTGGACAATTTAGGTTAGTGTGTACAACCAATCAAAGTCATAATAACTTGGGATTATATTTGAGGTTAGTTGCCTTCTTATGAGGCTATAATCTGTCTAAGGTATTTGCAATCAACCTTAGCTTTATTAGTTACCAGTGGATATAAAAAAATTAGTCAACTTAGGAAATAACCAGGATATTGTAAGGTAAATGAAAGTGGTTAGCTTTACATTCTTTTACAACAAGCAGAGTTGATAATAGGTCCCATGATACACATCACTTCATATGTTACATTAACCTGTATTGAATTTTGATTAAAAAAAAAAAAGAAAAAAAAACGACATTAAGATAAGAAATCATCTTAATGTTGTGGGGCAAAACATTAACAATACGAAAAAAAATCTCACGGTCAAGCAAGATTAATTACTAAGATCACACCAAATTAGAAGATGAAATCTGAATCACATATAACCTACAGTTAATTATTGTTAGCTTGGATAGGGCTCAAGTTTAAAGGACTATTGACCTTTACAAATTCATGACTAATAAAGAATTGAAATGCAATGTCAAACCCTTCTGGCAGAAAGAAATTTGTATTATATACTAAAATCACAGCAAAATTCATGTGTATGTATGAAGCAAGGGATATAAAAAAATCAGTAAACTTAGGAATTAACAGGATATTACAAGATAAAGAAAGTGGTTACCTTTACCTTATTTTATAACAAGCAGAGTTGATAATAGGTCCCATTAAAGGACTATTAGCCTTTACAAATTCATGAATGATATTAAATTGAAATGCAATGTCAAACCCTTCTAGTAGAATGAAATTTGTATTATAGACTAAAATCACAAGCAAAATTAATGTGTATGTATGAAGCATTCACTAGGAGAATTATACATTAGGTTAGCATACATTTTTTTTATTAATGTTCCGAATCATTTAAATTGAACATTGAAATATTTTCATTTGAATTTAAATACTTGGCATCGAAAGGACTATTGATCATATACAAATTCCAGTTTATTGGAAACACAACATTTCACATTTATTATATATAAAAAAAACTGTTTGTATTCTATAGTTTATTCCCTAGAAAATCATTAATACATTAAATTAGGTGCTCAAGTCCTATATATAAAAGATACAACATTTCAAATCTGGAACACATAGGTCTCAAATTATCTCAAGGCAACCTCATTTCTTGTATAGTACAAGTAATCTACTAGCAGTTATGAAGAAGTTGACATCGTCATGTGTTATAGGAAGTAAACGGACAGATCATACATACAACAAAGGTAACCCATTCAAGTTTGGTTTATAGCCATTTATCTAATTCATTATAAATACAACTGGTCAAATAAATTCAATAAAATAGACTTATCGTTTTTAGTAGTGCTTCATTGAGCTTGGTTTCTTGTGTAACATGATAAGACTCTGAGATACCCTTATTTCAGGCACATTTTAAGGTGTTTATCGCGTCTATAGCATCCTTACTTGGTAAATTATGTTCGTAAATGCTTGTAAATCACTAACTGATGCATAGAAGCTACTTTTAGCTTAAAAGAAGCGAAACAGGAGCCCCGAGAGCAAATAGGAGCCAAAGTTGAGCTTAAAGAGCGAACCAAGCAAGAACGGAGCCCCGAAGGACCAAACTGGATGGTCACACGCGTGTAAGCGTGCGTGAAAACTTTCTAGTAGCCTCCCACGCACGCTCACACGCGTGTGGATGGCGTGGAGACGGTGATGCGCGAATTTCAGCTAGGGTTGTTATTTCGGAGATTATTTAAACCCCTTTGATGAATTTTCAGAAGGAGGTTCCCAGAAAATTAGTTTCCTTTTCTTAGTTTTTCCTTTGGAGAACTTTCTCCATTTTTCTTAGTTTTTTAGATTAGATCAATCTCCATTGTAGCTGATATCTGCTATCTTGTACAATTATTCACCCCTTATTCTAGTTGTTTTGAAGGTTATTTTCTGTATCCTAGTGAAATTGGGAACTGTTTGTGTGTTATATTGTCCAAGTGCTGAATTATCTACAAGGAACAACAAAGGAAGAATATTGGAACATTTTGGACAAGTTTTGGAAGAAAAGGGAATTACAAGGAAGAATACAAGTTGGAAAAGAATTGGAAGATGCCTAATGGGCCAAGGCCCATCTACCTCCTATATATTTGACATATTCTCTACAATTAAAGGAGGTTCCCTTACAGAGTTCTGAACCCTAGCTTTTAGTTTATATTTCCCCAGCATAGTTTAGACTATTTTACATTAGATTATTTTATTTCAAGCTTGGAATCTTGGATTGAAGTTGGATTTGTTATTTATCAGTTAAGTTTCTCTTCCCTTTATATTTCTTGCAATGTTTATCTTTAATTCTTGCTTTGTTGTGTTTACTCCCATCATGAGGGAGTAATTCGCTTATGGGTTTGGATTAGGGGTTCATTGTTAATCTTGATGTTCGGTTTATGATTAATTGCATAAAGGGATTGAATCTTTTGCCTAGGGTTTATGTTGATTTGGGGATTTCTCTGCACTAGTTATTGGTTTGTGGCCAGAATTAATTGCTAGTCTAGGAGAGGGATTCATTACAACGAAAGTTGGATGCAGACCTCGAGCCTTACCAATTTCAACCTAATTTTCCTGCTATGAAAGTATAGGTAATTTTGGGGGCTTACAATGCTTAGGTGTTTAAGGTTATAATTGATGCATCACGACAGTGGGGCAATTTTAGCCTAATTCTCTTATTGATTACGAAAGTAGCTGAGTAGAATTCTTTTGTGCATTGCCCATATATCCCTTGGTTAATTATTCTTTCCCTAATCCTGAGTTGGTTGGAACATCAAGATTACAATCCCCCTAATCTGGCCCATACCTTTATCACATAGCTTTTACCTTAATCAATTGCTTTCTTTTATTCCACATCATTCAGTCTTTGTTACTTGGATTCTACAAATTCATATACTCTAGTGCTTGGTAATTCACACAGTTTCGTGCCATAACACCAATCCTCAGCGGAACGACATTACACCCTTCTTACACTCATCATTTGTGCTCATCAGTAGTAAGACAACAAGCTTGGATTGAAGATCTTCTTCTTTTTAGGTGATTTCTATTTCATTTCTATAATTTTAGCTATCTTGTTCTTGGATTAAATTAGCTTTTGCTTGAATTTCATATTATGAGTAGCTAGTTTAGTCTAGGGATTTGGATTGTGTGATTGAATATTGCTAGTGTGATGATCTTATCTCTATATCTTGGATCTATGAGTTCGTGTTGATGGATTATCTATTCTTGTCTATTGATTGTTGTTTTGATGAGATCTTGTTTGGATTTGGCCAATCTAGATGAGAGATTGAGCTCTTGACTCTTTCATGTCTTTGATTAGAGTTAGGATTTGAAGCTTGACACAATCATAGTTCCTATGGACTTCTTAAGAATAGTAGGATAGTGGGTAGCTTAAGTGTTTGATAAAATTCCTCTTAGAACTTTGGATGCTTGAAGGCACTCCTAAGTCAAAGAAGCCTTAGTACACAAAGGTGGAAAAGGACTAAGACAACACACTCTTGAATAGACAATATCCTAGCAATCCTAATCCATGACCTTAGACACTCCACTATGCAATGTCCATGAACACTATCCAATCCCTACCCCTTTTACATATTTACAAAATCCTTTTTACTTTACTACTCTCTTGCACTCAAACCAACCAAATGAACTACTCTCACTCACAAATCCACCCTTCACCATACTCGAATCCGATGCATGATCCAATCAAGTAAATTCCCGAACGCTTGACACACCTCCACGTCCCTCCTTCGAGACTGACACTCGGGGAGTCACAGACTTTCCGTTTTATCATATAAACATCTTTTGACACTTCAACCCTACGCAGTACAAGCGATGTCATAACACAAAGAAAACTACAAAATCAGACAATTAGTATTTTTAACTGCTTCGATGAGGCCCTAACCTTTGCAAACCCAGGCCTGCCAAAGAGCGGGTTTTTTTTGCCCGCCCCGCCAGCTCGTATTGACAACTCTATTTGCACCAATGCATTTTCCTTACTTTGATTCAACAATATTGGGTGGAAACCGTTTGTTGATGGAGGAGCTAACTTATGACTGTGCGACCCTTGCTGAAGAGAGTGTTCATTTGACAGCACAACTAATTGATGAACAAAGAGTTGTGTATGATACAATCATGGAAGATGCGTTGACAAATGGGGGCGGTATTGTTTTTGTATACGGTTATAGTGGAACGGGAAAAACATTCGTATGGAAAACTTTATCTTCAACTTAGTGGTCAAAAGGTGAAATAGTTTTAAATGTTGCTTCAAGCGACATAGCTTCATTACTTCTACTTGGTGGCAGGACTGCACATTCACGGTTTGCTATTCATATCTCTCTCACTGAGGACTCTACCTGTAATATACGACCTGGAAGTGATTTAGCTGAGTTAATTGTTCGATGCCGTTTAATAATTTGGGATGAGGCACCGATGATGCACAAACACTGTTTTGAAGCAATAGATAGAACAATGAGAGACTTATTACGTTTTGTTAATCCAAGAAGTTCAAATCAAACTTTTGGTGGAAAAACGGTTGTTTTAGGGGGTGATTTTAGGTAAATATTGCCTATGGTTCCAAAAGGTACCAGACAAGGTATCGTGGCTACAACCATAAATGCTTCCTATTTGTGGGACAATTGCAAGATTTTGAAGTTGACTAAGAACCTTCGTTTGAATAGTAATGGTGATCACAATGAATTGGAACAACTTGAAGTGTTTGCAAATTGGATTGCATCATTGGAGATCAAAATGATGGCTATGTAGAAGTTGAAATTCCACAAGACATGTTATTGTCCAAAAATGGTGATCCCATTACAACTATAGTGGAGGATACATTCCCAATGTTTTTTACAAACAATGCAGATAATAGCTTTTTAGAAAGATGTGCGATCCTAACTCCAACACTTGATGTGGTTAATGCTGTAAATCAATACATGAGTGACATACATGTTGCTGAGACTAGGACATACTTGAGTTGCGACACAGTATGTCGGTCTGAGTCGAATGATGGTATTCTCACAGACGTGCACACACCGGAATTCCTAAATGGTATTCGGGCTTCAGGCATACCAAATCAATCATTGACATTAAAGGTTAGATTGCGGGTGATGCTTTTGAGAAACATTGATCATTCACTTGGGCTTTGTAACGGTACTAGATTGATAGTGACCCAGCTGTCCGAGCACGTAGTAGAAGCAAAGATTTCGACAGGTGATCACTCAGGTACTAGGGTGTTGGTCCCACGAATGTCCATAACTCCATCAGATCCAAGATTGCCATTCAAGTTCAAACGAAGACAATTCCCATTGATGCTATCATATGCAATGACTATAAATAAAAGTCAGGGACAAACATTATCTCATGTTGGTTTGCTTATGAAAAAACCAGTATTTGTGCACGGACAGCTATATGTAGCCGCATTTATAATAAGTAATCCTAAGGGTCTCAAATTCATGATCTGTAATGAGTTAGATAATAAGGTCTCAAATTCATGATCTGTAATGAGTTAGATAATAATTCTAATTCAACCACTAATGTAGTGTACAAAGAGGTATTTAATAATTTGTAAATTTATTCTTTTAAGTCTTTACTGTTCTTTCATTATTGTCTAGAAGAAATATAAACAAAACAATACAATTAAATTAACATATACATACATCAAAAAAGTTTACAATTTAAGTGTCCGTGCATCAAACAGCTACTTTACTTGTAAATACTCCTTAATAAAACTTAAAAAGTGAAAACAAATAAACAATCGGTTTTTTTCCTCTCGCCTCTTCGCGAGTTTTTTGCCTCTTGCCGTCGTTGAGCAGTTTTAGGGTTTATGTCCTTTTGCTTTCATCGCCGTTCATTATGGCGGATCCTGACATCGCTAGTTTGTGCGCAAACCTCACTCTAGCAGATGTTGATGACGATGATGTTACCATGCAGCTTCCGAACGTTTCTTTAGAGCCTGGAGACGAGGAACATGTGTTTTATGCAGTTGGACGATTACTCACAGATAAGCCTGTTAAGTTCCAGTTTTTCCAAGACACTATGGCTGGGGTGTGGCGACCCAGGATGGGAGTAACTATGAGTCAACTGCAACCAAACAGGTACTTGATACGTTTTTACCATGATGAAGATATTGCGAGAATCATGAACGATAGGCCATGGAGTTTTGAACAAAGTTTATTAGTGATGCATAGACTCTTACCAAATGAAGATCCAAAGGTAGGTGTGTGCATTCGGTTAACCGGACTGAATTAACCGAAATTTTAAAACCTTTAACCGTTAACCGAACCGAAGTTTGTGTTACCGAATTAACCGAACCGAAATTTTTTTCGGTTAATCGGTCGGTTAACCGATCAACCGAGCTTTTTAAACCTAAAATATAAAATTCTAAAAATAACACTTAAAATAATAAATCCAATTAAAATAAAATACAAATCATCCATAACTTCAAATATTTAAACATCCATAACTTCAAATCTTCAATCTAATTAGTATTTAGTGTTTATATTTAATTAATTATCTATATATATAAATTCGGTTAACCGTTCGGTTAATTCGGTTAATCGACCTTTAGAACCGAATTAACCGTTAACCGAAGTTTCAAGATTCCTTTAACCATTAACCAAACCAAATTTTTCGGTTCGGTTAATGGTTAACTGAAATTTTTCAGTTTGGTCGGTTAACCGAAAAATTTCGGTAAATTGCACACCCCTATCCGGAGGAGGTAGTTCTCCAGCACTCGCAATTTTGGGTACAAATTCATAATCTGCCAATAGGTTTCCGATCTAAAGCTATTGTCAATGCCATCGGGGCCTTCATAAGATCTTTTGTGAAGTCTAATGAAAGGAATTTTGATGGCTCCATGCATACCTTCTACTGAGTCCGTGTCTCCATAGATGTTACGAAGCCATTAAAAAAACAGATGCAATTAAAGAGAGATAATGGAGCCTGGGTTGTTGTTGACTTTCGCTATGAACGTCTCCCCACATTTTGTTTTCTATGTAGGGTGCTGGGCCATGGAGATAAATACTGTCATAAGGTGCTAAATGGTGTGGATCCAGCCTTGGAAAAGCCATATGGATCTTGGCTTCGAGCGGGGATGAGAAGGACGGTAACCTGGGCGTAGGTGGGTGGTTCCGGCTTCTAACATGAAGAGAAAGTCCTAGAATGCACCGGCTTCTAAGAGTGAAGAAACTATGCTAAAAAATGTGAGGGGTGAACAAGGGCCTAGTGTGGGTGTCTCATCAGACGAGGGTAAACAGATTGTGCTCCCTAGTATACCAACTTCCAATGACAGTATAAGCATTGAACAGAAAAAACAGAGATTTGGTGATGAGGACTTGGGCATGGGTACGGCAGTCACAATCATGGATTATGAAGTTGTGGGTTCAAAAAACGTGGAGATGGCGAGTTTGGCTCTTCAAACCGGCCACGAATCATGAGTGTTATAGCTTGGAATTGCCGGGGGCTTGGCAACCCGACGGTAGTTTGTGTTCTTGCGGACTTGGTTCGCACTAAGAGGCCGAGTTTGTTATTTCTTATGGAGACGTTCTTTAATAAGCACAAAATGGAATTTGTTTGCAGCCAGTTGGGATATAAGCATATGTTGGTGGTCGATTCTCAGGGGTATAGAGGTAGTTTAGCTCTATTATGGGTTGATAATATGGAGGTTGAAGTTACTAGTTATTCGCACAATCATATTGATGCTACAGTTATATTAGATGTTGGCAGTCCAGAGTGGCACTTCACTAGGTTTTATGGCTTTCTAGAAAGACAATGCAGGCATGAATCTTGGAATTTACTACGCACCCTGGCTGGTTTAAGTACTTTACCTTGGGCAGTCATGGGTGACTATAATGATTTGTTACATCAAAATGAGAAAAGAGGTAGATTACCACATCCTGATGAGTGGTTATTACATGGTTTTCAAGAGACAGTAGAAGATTGTAGACTCCATGATTTCCCATTCACGGGTTATCAATATACGTGAGTGCGATCACAGGGTTCGACATCGATGATGGAGGAAAAATTGGACAGGATACTTGTCACGGATACCTGGCTAGCTTTGTTTGAAGGGGCTTCTACGAGCTCAATCACATGTCTATACAGTGATCACTTGTCCATTATGCTAACTCCCAAGGTAATAGTACATGCCCCTCGACATAAGAGGTTTTGTTTTGATAATATGTGGCTACGTGAGGAGGTTTGTCGCGAAATTGTTGAGCAGAGTTGGGGTAAAACTATGGGATTGAATATTCTGGAGAGAGTAGATGTTTGTAGTCAGGACTTATGGAGGTGGGGGCGCAACTATAATAAAGACTTCTATAAGAGGATTGATCAATGCAAAAATCAGTTGGACCTTCTTCGAAATAAGAGGGATGCTGTGAGTTTCGCTGAATATGATCCTGTGGAGAAGCAGCTGCTCACACTTCTTAAGCAACAACATATGTTTTGGAAACAAAGAGCGAAAGAGCACTGGTGGAGAGGAGGAGATTTGAATACTAAATTCTTCCACAATTCTGTTAAAGCACGGAGGAGGCATAACAAGGTGGTAAAGTTGAAAAATGAAGCAGGGTTGTGGGTTGAGGGCACGGATGAGGTTGGTACTGTAATGATGGAATATTTTGCAGAATTGTTTAAGGCTGAGAATGGTGAAATGGATGAGGTGATTTCATGCATAAATTCAAGGGTACAACCTGAGGATAATATTCAGTTGGTTCGGCCATTAAGTATTGAAGAAGTTCGGGTTGCGGTGTTCCATATGCATCTTGATAAATCGCCAAGACCGGATAGATTTGGCCCGAGATTTTTTCAGCATTTTTGGGAATTAATTGGGAGGGATGTGACTTCATTCTGTCGTCGATTTATTGAGACTGCTCACCTTCCAAATAAATCGAATGATACTTTTATTGTATTAATTCCGAAGAAACAGAATCCCGAATCTATGAAAGATCTACGCCCCATCGCACTTTGTAATGTCATATATAAGATAGCAGCTAAGGTTTGTGCAAATCGTATGAAGCCTATTCTTGATAAACTTATTTCAAGTGCACAGAGTGCTTTTGTCCCGAGCCGTCTCATTACTGATAATATCATGCTTGCGTAGACTGTTGCAAAAATCCCCGCCTAGGCCGCCTAGGCGCTCCTAGACCGTGGCGAATTGCTCCCTAGGCGTCCGCCTAGGTGGCCGGCCGCCTAAGAGGCCGTCTAGGCCGAATTTGGCCGAGTTAACTCGCCTAACTCGACAGAGTTAGCCGAGTTAACTCGAGCGAGTCGACATTGTTAATTTTATTATTATATTTATATATATTTAAATTTATTTATTTATATAAGTAAGAGGAGTAAGAGATATATATATATATATATATATATAATATATAGAATATAATATATGACATACACCTACACACATGAATTAATTTTTTATTTTTATAGGTCACCGCCTAGAACCGCCTAGGTACCGCCTAGGCGCCGCCTAGACCGCTTAGGCGCTAGGCGCTAGTCTACCGCCCGACTAGCGCCTAGCGCCTACTGCAACTATGCTTGCGTATGAGGCCCATCACTTCCTCAAGCGAAAAACCCAAGGGAAGGTGGGGGTTGCGGCTCTAAAGGTTGACATGAGCAAGGCTTATGATCGAGTAGAATGGGGTTTTCTTCGTGCAGTTTTGAGTAAGATGGGTTTTGTTCAGAAATGGGTTGATATTCTAATTGAGTCGGTCAGCTCTGTTAAGTACCATATTCTCCATGAACAGCGGCAGTTGGGTCCTATTGTATCAGGAAGGGGGCTACGACAGGGTGATCCGCTATTGCCTTACCTTTTTTTGTTAGTGGCTGAAGGGTTAAGACAGAATGCTCCACCTATTCCCACTTACTCTTTGCGGATGACTGCTTCTTATTCCTCAGAGCCAATAGTATGGAGAGTCAGCAGATGAGGACGATACTTGATGCGTATTCGGCTGCTTCAGGCCAACGGATAAATTTTGATAAATCCATGGTATGTTTCAGTACCAATGTATCGCAAAATGATAGACATGACGTGGTCAACACTCTTGGTATTAGTGAAGGCGATACTACAGGAAAGTACTTAGGATTGCCATCGCTTATAGGTGTTTGATCGGTGCAAATAATGGGGAAGACAGGCAGAAACTAGACAGAAATCTATGAGATTTATAGCATTGACGATTGACAAACCTTTCTTTTTCTCTTAATATGATTTTTCTTTTGTTTAGATATTGAAGATCTTTCTTTGGGATAATGATTTTGCCCTTGAAATATAAAATCCGGCAATATTTCATCGTCAATTTGGTCAGAAGGACCAAAACTGATAAAAATAACAAAGTTAGGCACCATATTTGAAAAACTTTAAAGTTGTGCACCAAAATTGATAAAACTCATAAGTCAAGGGACCAAAAACGATATTAATTCTATATATTTGAAGTGATGTAATTCAATGTTAATATCATTTCCATCCCATAGTTATCCCTTGAGCTGTGAAAAGTTATTGCCACCCACATATTCCCTTTTTTCAACATTGCTTTATTGATTTCAAATTATAAATCCTGCTGAAATAGTGAAGTCAAATACATATTTTCTTTATGAGTTATTGATAGACATTCATTACTTTAAGGTTTTATGGTAAAGCATGCCTCAAGTTCAACTTAAACTTTTTATATAATTTTAAATATTTTTGTTGGTAAACTTAACTTTGTCATTAACTTCCTTCACTCACTTTGACTCCTAACAGACTCGAAAGGATGGCACTAAGATGTCACTTGCCCAGAGTAAGAAGCTATCACAGCTAACTGCAGACAATGCACAGTGGGAAGACCGTCAGCTTCTGAGATCTGGAGCTGTTAAAGGCACTGAGGTGCAAACAGAATTTGATGATGAGGACGAAAGGAAGGTTATCCTTCTTGTTCATGGTATGGAATCTCTAGCATTCCCTTAATAGCAAACTAGCTTAGATTCTTGAAAAGAAAACTTTCCAATTTTGTTTGCTAAAGCATCTGTTTTAAATCCATGCACCAGATACAAAACCCCCTTTTCTGGATGGAAGGATTGTCTTCACAAAGCAAGCTGAACCAGTAATGCCAATCAAGGACCCCACATCAGATATGGCCATAATATCTCGGAAAGGCTCAGTTCTTGTTCGTGAAATACATGAAAAACAAAGCATGCATAAATCTCGTCAACGATTTTGGGAACTTGCTGGGTCAAAACTTGGTGATATCTTAGGAGTTGAAAAAACAGCTGAACAGGTAACAGATTGTGATGAATATTAACTGAACATTTTTATCTAGCTTCTTCCTGTCAATTTAGAAGTCTGAGGCCAGCATCCTATGTCTGATGTCCAGTTTGAATACTATGCTAGGTTGATGCAGATACTGCTGCAGTGGGTGAACAAGGTGAGGTTGATTTCAAGGAAGAAGCTAGGTTTTCACAACATTTAAAGAAAGGGGAAGCAGTAAGCGACTTTGCAAAATCCAAAACAATCTCACAGCAAAGGCAGTATTTGCCCATTTTTTCTGTTCGCGAGGAGTTACTGCAGGTTTCACAATTTACTTTTTATTTTAATAATAATTTTTTATTTTATATATTTATCCGTTGTCTATGCCTTTTTTCCGTTGCTTCATTGTTTATAAGCTCTAGTATGTTGCATCTGTAGATGATTAGACCTAGGTGGTCCTCATTTCTTTGTATGCAATTATGCATGGAACCTGTCAAAGCAGCAAGATATATTGAAGTTGAGGTTATTGGTTGGAAGATTATGCATACAAGAAATAAATTTGGTGTTGAGAAATGTTTTCCCCAACTGTTGGCATATATAAACCATTGTGGCCATGAATTCTGAGGATAGTTTTTTCCCTTTTCCCCTTTTCAAAACCTTCTAACTAGGTTATGGTGCATGACATTTGAGCATTTGAGTGTTAATAGGCCTTGGTTTTAAAAGAGGTTGTAACTAGTCCTGAATTCAAACAGCACTTCTATTTATTCTTGGACATATTTCCCTGTTTCTCTTAGTTTATCATTTTTAGATTATATTTCTTGCTTTAAATGACCACATAAGTTGCAATCCCCTTTGCTAGTGATAAACTAATAAAACATAAACCTCCAAAAGGAAATTACATCAACCTACCTTTGCTGTATCTCTAATTGTAGCGTCAATTTATGAGTAGGTGGTTCACGAAAATCAGATTGTGGTGGTTGTTGGAGAAACTGGTTCAGGGAAGACAACACAATTGACCCAGGTTTGTCCAATTTCTTACCTTATGTCCTTATGCAGTGAAGAATTTGAATTGTATCTCTTTTTGTTTATGTTTTAAATTTTAATTTTGGGCTTATTTTTTTGCTTGTCATGTTTATGGAAAATGTCTGCAGTACTTACATGAAGATGGCTTTACAACAAATGGGATAGTTGGTTGTACCCAACCAAGGCGTGTCGCAGCTATGAGTGTTGCAAAAAGAGTTAGCGAAGAAATGGAAACTGATCTTGGTGAGAAAGTAGGATATGCCATTCGTTTTGAAGATGTGACTGGGCCTAACACTGTTATCAAGGTAAATTTTTATTATGTCTACATAATATCCAGTTTTTCCACTACCTGTTACTGATGTTTATCTGCTTGTGCTTGTTTTGGCTTACAATCTGTTTTTCTTGCATGCTTCTGTCTGAGATCATTATGTTTCATATCCTTCTGCAGTACATGACAGATGGTGTGCTTCTACGTGAGACACTGAAAGATTCTGATCTTGAAAAATATCGGTATGGGTCTAATATTCTAGATATCATTGTTGGAACATTAAAAGTTATTTATGTACTAAGCATTGTGTTTACATTGTCTGAATCCTATAGTGTCATTGTAATGGACGAGGCACATGAGAGATCATTGAACACTGATGTGCTGTTTGGAATACTTAAAAAGGTTGTTGCCCGGCGGCGTGATTTTAAGCTTATCGTGACATCTGCCACACTAAATGCTCAGAAATTCTCTAACTTTTTCGGAAGGTAAGTCCATATAAGTGTAAAATTCTGGATTACTCTGGCTTTTGATGTGTCAACTACAATTGATTTATGAATCTGTTGCAGTGTACCAATATTCCACATACCTGGGAGAACATTTCCAGTTCAAATCATGTATAGCAAAACCCCTTGTGAAGATTACGTAGAGGCTGCAGTAAAACAGGCTATGACCATCCACATAACTAGTGCACCAGGTGATATACTCATATTTATGACCGGTCAAGATGAGATTGAAGCTACTTGTTATGCACTTCAAGAGCGAATGGAACAGTTAGTCTCCTCAGCAAAACAGGCAGTAACAAAGCTACTTATTCTTCCTATTTACTCCCAACTGCCCGCTGATTTGCAGGCTAAGATATTCCAGAAGGCTGAAGAAGGAGAGCGCTAATGCATTGTCGCCACAAACATTGCTGAGACATCCTTAACTGTTGATGGAATTTTCTATGTGATTGATACTGGTTACGGTAAGATGAAGGTGTACAATCCACGAATGGGTATGGATGCTCTCCAAGTATTCCCTGTCAGTCGTGCAGCAGCAGACCAGCGTGCTGGGCGAGCCGGTAGAACTGGGCCCGGTACTTGTTACCGGCTTTATACTGAAAATGCATACCAGAATGAAATGCTGCCAAGCCCTGTACCAGAAATTCAGAGGACGAATCTTGGCAATGTTGTATTGCTGCTCAAGTCGCTCAAGATTTCAAATTTGTTAGATTTTGATTTTATGGATCCTCCTCCTCAGGAAAACATACTCAACTCCATGTATCAGCTGTGGGTATTGGGCGCACTTAATAATGTAGGGGATCTAACTGATCTCGGTTGGAAAATGGTGGAGTTCCCGTTGGACCCTCCTCTTGCTAAGATGCTTTTGATGGGGGAACAACTAGAATGCCTAAATGAAGTTCTCACAATTGTGTCGATGCTTTCGGTACCTTCAGTTTTCTTTAGACCCAAGGATAGGGCAGAGGAGAGCGATGCTGCTAGGGAGAAATTTTTTGTACCAGAATCCGATCATCTCACCCTGCTGAATGTCTACCAACAATGGAAGTCGAATCAGTACCGAGGTGATTGGTGTAATGACCATTTCTTGCACGTTAAAGGTTTGCGCAAAGCTAGGGAGGTTAGATCTCAACTGCTGGATATACTGAAGACCCTCAAAATTCCACTAACCTCATGTGGACCTGATTGGGACATCGTGAGAAAGGCGATCTGTTCCGCATATTTTCATAATGCAGCTAGACTGAAGGGGGTGGGTGAATATGTGAATTGCAGGAACGGAATGCCATGTCATCTGCATCCCACTAGTGCACTCTATGGGTTGGGTTATACACCCGATCACGTGGTTTATCACGAGTTGATCTTAACAACGAAGGAGTACATGCAGTGTGTGACCGCAGTGGAGCCTCAGTGGTTAGCGGAGCTGGGACCCATGTTTTTCTCTATCAAGGAGTCGGATACATCCATGCTAGAACACAAAAAGAAGCAAAAGGAAGAAAAGACTGCCATGGAGGAAGAAATGGAGAATTTGAGGAAGGTGCAAGCAGAGATTGATAGAAGAAACAAGGAGAAGGAGAGGGAGAAGAGGGAGAGGCAGCAACAGCAAGTTTCAATGCCTGGGTTCAAGAAGCCCAAGCCTTCTACTTACCTTAGACCTAAGAAACTTGGGTTGTAAGTGTAAAACATGATTTTTGACATGTATTCATTGAGGGCTTGTAACTTGTAAGGAATGATCATTACACTTACTCGGTAGTATTGAACTGTTAGTAACTTAGTATAGCTTTTTAACTATGAATCAATTCAGGGAACTGCATTTGTAATAGATATGAGTGTTTTTTGTACATGCCACTCTTAACTAATCATTATACCAGGAACTTTGTAGGTAGATTACCGATATAAAGTACATTTTTAATATGCAATGCTTATTAAAAATGAACATTGTGATAGATGAGTGATTTTTTTACATGCCACTCTTAACCAATCATTATACTATGGACTTTGTAAGTAGATTAATAACATAAGACTTAATATGCTAAAAATAGATTATTTGTGTCTACTTTGTAAGTAGATTACTAACATAAGGTACTTTTTTAATATGTTAAAGGTACATTATTTGTGTATGTAAAATTTACTTTTTATAAATATACGTAGTATTATTTTATATACGGAAGATTCATTATTTCGTATAATATCAAATAATAAACTTTATCAATACACAAATAATATATCTTCATTATATATTCATGTTCCACAGTATAAGTTTGTTCATATTACTTTTGTCAGGCCACAAGGAAATATACATTGACCAGTTTCAGGACACTATTAAGAGCATCCATATCAGAGTATATTTCTCAGTTATTGGAACAGTAATTGTACATGTGGATGAGTGAGAAGAGAAGAAAGAATATTCTTCTGCAAAGTATGGATATTAGAACAGTAAAAGAGCAGCACAAATACCAAAGTGAAGGCTAACTCTCCCGCGTGGCAACCACCAAAGGCGCCCAGCGGGCGTGTGCAATGCACGGGGGCGCGCCTGACAAAAGACATTTTTAATTTTTTTTAAAATTAAATTTGTTTTGTTTTGTTTTGTTTTTTTTTTCTATCTCTTCTCATTTTCTCTTTCCTAATCACACTTACAAAAACTCATAAAAAATCACGAAAAAACTCCATTGACAAGATGCTCTAAATACCATCCAAAATCCTTGTTCAGATAAGACTTGCATAATTACAACAAATAATAATAAAGTGTAGCAGGCCTCAAATCATGTTTGCTCTTTGCATTACTATCACCAACAAAATTCTAATACAAACAAATTCCGTTGCAAACTACTCAGGAATACCGGTTGTACCGGCTGTTATACCATGGACCCAGATCAACTTTGCAAGGTGAATCCAGGTTCATGTTCACAATTTTAATACTATATGTTCACAATTTTAAAATTCTATGTTCAAAGTTTTTGAACTCATGTTTACAATTTTTGAACTCTGTATTCACAATTACAGAACTTTATGTTCACAATTTCATAACTATATATTCAATAGTATAACACAATATTTTAAATCTATTTCAAGGTAGACCCAGGTCTATAGCATAGATGGTTAACTTAGACCACGGAAGGTAACAATTTGAAAGTTTAAGGATGATTAATTTAAAAGTTTAGGACCAAACGTGACAAAACCACTATACTCAGACCCGCTTTAACTCAAGAAAGATTCTTGTGATCCTCGCCAATAGTGAATGTATATTGCTTATAAGTGGATTCCATTAAAACAGACTTAAACATTAGTGTTATTGCGTTTCCTCCTCATATATACCTCCTGCATATCAACAAGACTCTGTTCATGTATTTTAGCTGATCCCAGAAGATAAAAAATTAAAGAAGCACCACCAATGCCATCTTGAACACGGCATATTGTGAGGAGATTCTGAACCCTCCGAGAAACTTCTGCAGTATGAGTGTCAAGAAGGAATTTATGTAAAGTAACATAGACTGAACAATACAGCAAGAATTGCCCATCATCTATTCTGCAGTATGTGTTCAAAAAAAACCATAAAACTACAAAGCTAGCAAACCTGTGTAACTGCCCAATCAACTACATTATTTTATAGCCATAAAATTAAACTAGATAACTGATGGGTTTAGTTTTTTTAAATAAGCCATAAGTATCAGATATGGTTTTTAAAATTATGAAACTACAAAGAACTAAACCACCCACTATATATAGACAAAAATTAAACGAAAACTAAAAACAATATTGCAAACTAAGATAGACGATTATGAATGACCGTTTATTTGCAGACAAAACTTGTAAAGATGAGTTAGTGAAAACTGCTTTCCTTAACTTGTGGTGCACTGTTATTCTTTAGCATTTAATAGAGTCTTTAGTTTCTTCAAAATTGATCCTGGGCCATTTTGGTATTTAAGGCTCAAAAAATAATTTTGTGAGACATAAAATAAGACTCATAAATGTTCAGTTAATTTTAAAGTGGATATTGTGATTATTTGGGAAGTTATGGTGTATGTTAAGATTCCAAATTTATGAACTTAGAAATTTTTGTTTGTTCTCTAAGTTATTGGAATGATTCTATGACTTAACTATCTTTTGGCTATTTTAATGAGTGGGAGTGACAGACGTGTCAACTCTAAGCTCTTAGCTGTTAGAGGTAGTGTTCAAGTTCAGTTATAAAGAAGTCACGGAATACAGTTAGCATTATGCTAACATTAAGAGATCTCTACTTAAGGCATGCTTTTAAAGATTTTAGAGATCATACAGTGTACTCTTTTGTACAAATATTTTGGATGGTTTCTCCAGTTGTGCACATAATATATTTTGAGAAACATCCATTAAGTTATACCAAGAATAAACATTAGGTTTGTTCATGAGGGGCCTAAGTTGGAGAATTAAAATGCACGTGACCATAATGAATATTACTCTGTAAAATAGAGGACTTATCACTATGATTCGTGTGTTTTGTTCTTTGATGAGGGTTGTGCTAGTACTTGCACCAAGTGGGAGAATGTAAGATTTTTCCTAATATATATATATATATATATATATATATATATATATATATTATATTATATATTAGGGCCTTAATTAAGCGGTGCAAGTTGACTAGGCTTATTAAGTGGTTTTGTTGTACTAAATAACTAGTAGTAGTTATTCAACCAGAATCTATGCCTATATAAACCTGTATTGATGGGATACAGGATAAGCATCATATAGCACATACAGTTCCGGTACTCATACTGCTCAGTAGACACCAATACATCATCTAGGGTTCTGAGTCAAGTATGAGACAAATCTGGCTAATGGTCTATCGTTCAAGAAGCATTACATCAACTGTGGCTGGAGATCAATACGACTTTCGCTTCCGCTACTACGAGGTCAGGTTTCTCGTATATATTCTGTATGGTTAGATCATTTATATCTAACATTTGGAATCTACTTGTGTTGGTACTGGTACATTGTCTGATAGTCTCTTTCGTCTTAACTTAAAGAATGATTCAGTTTACAATTCTTTACACGTTCAAAATGACACCAAACGGTGCAGTATTAACGATAATTCCTCAATGTTATGGCATCGGAGATTAGATGATATCTCCCTAGAGCGCATTAAAAAGTTGGTAAAGGATGGAGTACTATCTACTCTAGACTACACCGACTTTGAGACTTGCATTGACTGCATCAAGGGTAAGCAGACGAACAAGTCAAAGAAATGTGCCAATAGAAGTTCAACGTTGTTGGAAATTATTCATACTGACATATGTTGTCCTGACATGACAGTGTCCGGTCAGAAATATTTCATCACCTTCATTGATGACTTCTCACGATTTTCCTATGTGTATTTACTTAATCATAAACTTGAAGCATTGGATGCCTTTAAATTGTTTAAAGCTGAAGTTGAAAACCAATGCAACAAGAAAATACAGATAGTTAGATCTGACAGAGGTGGTGAATATTATGGTAGATATACTGAAAATGGACAAGCACCTGGTCCCTTTGCTAAGTTTCTTCAAGAACATGGGATTATTGCCCAATATACCATGCCTGGTTCTCCAGACCAAAATGGTGTAGCTGAAAGAAGAAACAGGACCCTTCTGGATATGGTGCGGAGTATGCTTAGCAATTCTAAACTTCCAAAGTCGCTGTGGGCTGAAGCACTTAAGACGGAAACGTATATATTAAACCGTGTTCCAACCAAGGTTGTCCCTAAGACACCATTTGAGTTATTCAAAGGTTGGAAACCGAGTTTGCAACATATGCGTGTTTGGGGATACCCGTCTGAGGTGAGGATTTATAACCCACACGAAAAGAAACTTGAGCCAAGGACCATTAGTGCTTTCTTTATTGGATATGCACAATCGTCTAAGGGTTATAGGTTTTATTGTCCATCTCATACTACTAGGATAGTGGAATCAAGAAATGCTAAGTTTCTTGAAGATGACTTAATCAGTGGGAGTGATCGATTTAAGGACTTAGTCCCTTCATTTGATCATATGGACTCTCAGCCTTCTACGTCATCAAGTGGTGTTGTACTTATCCGCAATGCTCTTCCAGTTCTACCTGCAGATATACCACCCACTATTGAGATTCCACAAGGTGTTGAGGCTCAACCTTTGGAAGAACCAGTTCAGGACTTACAACAACTCCCTGAACTGAATTTTGAACCAATGGTTGAACCAAATCAGGATTTACAGCAAGATCCTAAACCGATGCAGACTGAGGCAATTCAAGAACTGCTCCCAGTTCCTGAAGAGGTTGTTGCCCCACAGCCTGTGCAAGGTGGTGGAGAACCAACTTTAAGACAGTCTACACGGATAAGGCGATTAGCACTTCCTTGCTATTATGAAACATATCTACAAGAATCTGACATAGGAGCCGGAAATGATCCTGAAACTTTCTCTCAAGCAACAAATTGTGCATAGTCTGACTTATGGCTTGAAGCCATGAAGGATGAGATGAATTCCATGAAGAGCAATGAGGTTTGGGATCTTGTTGAGTTGCCTAATGGGGCCAAGGCCATTGGCTGTAAATGGGTTTTTAAAACCAAAAGAAACTCATTAGGCAACATTGAGAGATACAAGGCCAGACTTGTTGCAAAGGGATTTACACAAAAGGAAGGAATCGATTACAATGAGACATTTTCTCCTGTATCAAAGAAAGATTCATTTCGAGTCATACTGGCTTTAGTTGCACATTTTAATCTTGAGTTGCAACAAATGGATGTGAAAACTGCTTTCCTTAACGGTGATCTAGAAGAGGAGGTTTATATGAAACAACCTGAAGGTTTCTCTTCTAGGGGTGGTGAGAATTTAGTCTGTAAGCTTAAGAAATCCATATACGGTTTAAAACAAGCTTCCCGTCAATGGTATATCAAATTCGATGGGGTAATTTCTTCATTTGGTTTTGTTGAAAATCCCTTAGATCCTTGTATATACCAGAAGGTGAGTAGGAGTCGAATATGTTTTCTTGTTTTATATGTGGATGACATCTTACTTGCCACCAATGATAAGGGGATGCTTCGTGACGTGAAACAATTTCTTTCTAAGAACTTTGACATGAAGGATATGGGTGATGCCTCTTATGTTATTGGCATTAAAATTCATAGAGATAGGTCCCGGGGCATACTGGGTCTATCTCAAGAAACCTATATAAGCAAAATTTTAGAAAGATTTCAGATGAAAAATTGTTCACCAAGCGTTGCTCCCATTGCAAAGGGGGACAAATTTAGTTTGGATCAATATCCGAAAAATGATTTGGAGAAAGAATCCATGGAGAACATCCCTTATGCTGCAGCAGTTGGGTGTCTTGAATATATCCAAGTCTGTACAAGGCCGGACATTGCTTTCGCGGTTGGAATGCTCGGACGTTACCTGCACAATCCATTTACTTAATCATAAACAGACAATCACATGTAACCAGTCAAGTAATTTGAATTACCAGGCCACGATCGAGACTTCTAGCATGCCTAGATCAACTCACCCTTAAAAGACGTCTTTGAAGACCTTGCTTTTTTTGTCTCATCCTCACAAATCACAATCCAAGGAAGAGTGTAAGCTTGAAAATGCCTTTGAAGCTGTAATATGGAAAGCTTATAAACAGAATCATATAGACCGCAAAACATGCATGCATCCACAAATGTGCTAAAACAGATGAATACATATATATATATATATATATATATATATATATATATATAATTCTGTATGTTCAACAAGGTTGGTTGGAAGGTGATTATCTAAACCTATATTTGAAAAGGTTGGTTGGACAGCGACCTTTCATCCCGGCCTGTTTAACAACAGTTAAGAATAAATCATAGCATAGATTCTAGGATTTCTATTTATATACATGTGGTAATAGGAAACAAGAGTTGTGCATAGGAGACTCTAATTATATATATATAGCTCGATCTATGATGAGATGATTACTCACAGTGTTTCAATAGAGTTTCTAAACTCTACAAATCAAACAAAACAAAAAGTCCTTAATAAGAACTTGGAGTATAGTGATTTATTACATTTAAGAACGTACTCGATCCTTGTAAATTTAATTAATTGGAATGATTAGAAAAATTACACATCTCAACTCTATTAACTCAAAATTAAAGACCAGAAAATGTATTTCTTTAGGCCTACAACAGATGGCATAGAGCATGGATGTGTGGGCAATTTTGCTAACTACTCTGATCTAAGGGGTTGTTTGGTTGGGTGTAATTTGGTTGGAGTTGTAATTCATTGAATTTCAATTCAATGAATTCGACAATTACAGTGTTTGGTTGGAGGGAATTGCAATTCCGCGAAATTGCAATTCCCTCCAAATGGTGAATTACAATTCATGGGGTACCCCCCATGAATTGTAATTTGGTGGAGAGGAGGGGCAATTATATGGGTGTAAAGACCATTTTGCCCCTCCTCTCAATCCTTTGTCTTATTTATTTATTTAAATTTTTGAAATTATTATTATTATTGAAAGAATTATTATTATTATTATACTTATTATTATTATTATTTTGAAAGAATTATTATTATTATTATTATTAATACTACTACTACTAAGGGCATTTTAGTCATTCTGTCGTTTCTTACCTCTCAATTTCCTTTACTCCTATTTCTGCGTACCAAACACTGTAATTCCAATTCCTACATTATTCATTGAATTACAATTCCAACGAATTACAATTCTTTTCCCCCATAATTCCATCCTCCCAACCAAACGCCCTGTAATAGTAGTCACTATCAGAGTAGTGTCAGGATTCTGGAATAAGCAGGTTCCGTTCTTATTAGAGTGCGTTGGATCCAGAAATTAAAATTCATGTTAGGGGGCTAGAATTATAGTAAAATTTTACAATGCCAATCAACATATCTATTTGTATTGATTGTACATTATATCATTATATATACCATACATAATTATACTATGTATTATTATTGATAATAATTTTTAATGATACTTATGTAACGATTGGCATCGATGTAAATAGATACTTTAAAATTTTCCACACAACTCAAAATATATACAATAATAATCTTGCTTGTCACTCTTTTATCCATTTTTTAAACATACTTAACTGATATTTATTTTACTAATTAACTTAATATTCCAAAATTTGAGGTATTAGGATCAAACTCAAAATCACGAACTAAAGAACCAATATTAACATTAAATCCGGTTGACCGCCTAGTGTATCACCTTAAATAGTGGTCTAGGCGACTGACCGGCTAGGCGACCGCCTAAGCTCCACCTAGGCCGCTTAGGCACTGACTGCCTAGGCCTCCTAGGCACCTACTAGACCTCCTACGCACCGACTAGGCCGCCTAGTAGGCCGATTAACTATTTTTTTAATGAGTTATTTTACTCAAAACAACATCGTTTTGAGCAAAATAACCCTAAATTGTACAAACTCTAGATAGTTTTTAGATTAATATTTAATACTTTAGTATTAACTATAAAGTATTATATAATTTATAATTATTAGTCTTTAAAAAATTAAAAATACTTAAACAAATTTTTAAAAAATAAAAAAAATACACGGGTTCCTAGGCCCCAATTAATCCTCGACTAGGCGTCCTAGGCGCTAGGTGCTCCCCGAACACCTAGCGATTTTTTCAACCATGTTAATGGTACAACGTCAAAATATTATTTAAGAATTTTTGATGCAATGTGAAATACTAAATATAAATTTTCAATAGGGAGATTTCAAGTACTTTGAAAATCAGTCAATCGTATATACAGGCTTTTGACTTCTTCTAAAACTTTGTCCACATTTTACAACTTACAAGCTAGCTAGGTACATTTTTATGCTTGATTCTAAAGAATATCTCTAAAGATACTGAGATTGAGAAATTGCATTCTGGAGATATTTCAAGGTTCTTTGATGATGTGGGAACCACATAAACCAGAACTCAAAATGATCTTCTGTGACTACTTGTATGTACTTCTCTGATGGATTCTTCAAATTCTCACTTTCATTTGCTCTCTTAATTTTTGCAATTGGGATTGATACCTTGTAATGTATTCTCATGGACTTTCCAGTTGAAGAAGGGATTTTGATTGATCTCTCACTAAGGAAGGCAAGTTTGTGAGTAGAAACAAAGAGTAGGCCAGGAATTGGACCAGATGTTGTTGATAAATAACATTGAGACGCCTTCAACAGCTTTTCCCCTTCTTTAGCACTGAATTTCTTGTTGAACACCTTTTCGACGCCACCTGCTTGGAGAAGTTTTGTCCCAAGGATCAGTTTGCCCTTCACAGTGTCTGTTATTTTTGGCCTTAATCTCACTGCACCAAACCTTAGTTTTGAACTGGAAGACAGATGGCATTGGGTGGGACTGGGAGAAGAATGAGGAAGTGACTGTTTTGTTGAGCTCTGATTCAATAAAACTGCCCAGTAGTTTATAGGAACTGGGCTCTCCCCAATTCTTGATTTGATCTGATTTTGCTTCATGTCTAACTTTTGTTGTTTCTATTGGCAAGGATAACAAGGAATTATCTTTGCTAAAGGGTGTATGTGTAGACTCCAATGAACTGTTAGTTTTTTGGTATGTATACCAGAACTGATTCTTCTATTAGTAATTATTGTGTATATATAGGTTAAGTTGGTATTTGGTGGATCTTAAGTTTTTGTTGGATGAGTCAGATTTTGATCATCATGACCCAAAAAGTTTAAAAGATGATGAGGTTTATCTATAAGTCCATTTTAGAAAAGATATCACTGCAAACCTGGTCTGCTATTTTTTATTAAAAGTAATTTTCTAAAAGAATGTTGTGAATATTAGCATGGTAGTATAATTTCCAGATCAGAGATGGTCAGCAAATATAAGAAATCATGTCGGCCCATGTGTCAAAAAGTAGTTTGATTGGTCTAAAGAAGTAGGTAGGAGGAGGCCGGATGTGATGATGATGATGATATGATGACTAATCATCTTTTCTATAGTGAGTGCATGCATGCATGTGTTACTGCAACTTCTTAGCAATCTTAGAGCATCTTTATCGATGTAGTTTTTTCGTGGTTTTTGAGGAGTTTTTGTTAGTTGTATGTTGGTGAAGGGAGAAGTTTAATTCTGCTCTTGCCCTCTTGAAAATATGATGACGGTTTATAGAGAAATAAAGTTGTTTTTTCGTTACTAGTTATAACTTTTAGCGTAATGATAAAAACATAATTCTAATAAAGATGTATATATCATAGCTTTTGGCGTCGCAATGGTAAGCACTTAACCTTAATAAAATGGTATTAGAGTCAGGTCACGAGTTTGAGTTCGAGGAGGAAAAATTGATAAAGGACCAAGTTGCACTTTAAATTCGCTTCTCATGCAATGAGAAGGAAAACTTCTCACGTGCTACTCAAAATGCAAGTTGAGAAGAAGACTGTTTTTAATGCTTATCTGCAACTCGATCTCATCATGCATCATCCAAGCATTACTTTCGTCATCTTTGATGTGTAAAGGCACATGTTTATGATCGCCCTTACCAATCGCATCAACTTTGTCTTGAAAAAGCCGTGAGGCCGCCAAGCCGGCTCGGTTGTTTTTGACAAAAGAGTGCAACTTTTTAATGGTCAACGAACATCACCTTTCATTTCCAACTTCAATTCAGTTTCGTAATCAAAGAATTCTGGTAGCATAGTGATGCTTCCTGAATTTTAATACTAATCTTATTACAATATAGTATCTGTTCATACATACTCTTTTAACTTGTTGAAGCATAAAGAGTCACTATCCCCTGTTGTGCTACTTGACCACAAAATGTTTGACGAGTAAATATAATACTTCTGTTTAATCATAAAGTATTGACATAATTTATTTTAAGGAATAAAAGAGGGTTTTCGTGTGAGAGGAAAAATCAGAATTTTGAAGTTCCAACAATCATTCAAAACATTCTACCTATTTGTAGGAGAAATGAAATTAATTAGTACTAATGACAAAACATCATTGATTCCTGCAACCTATTTTGTTACTGCACAACAAATTAAAGGTTATATTCTGATGTGTTAGAGCAATATGGGTTCGCGAAAAACCTCTGCTGCACCCTCAATTTTGGCATAGAGGTTTGGCTGATAATTTAATCACCTTAATCCATTATTCTCCTAATCTCCTATTTGAACTCAATCTTCTTTACATGTCTACCTTCCTTTAGTGTTTTACCAGTGACTATACTATGCAAGTCCTTGTTAATTAGTTACTCTGTGGTCTAGATTTTTGTGATCCTTGGGACTATTTTCATGTCTTTACTTATTGGGCTCTATTGGGAGTCTTTAAAGGTGTATCTCTGGTTACGTTTGTTGCTACTGCTGGTGTTTCATCTTGCTATTGCTTATCTAAACTAACTAGTATTGCACCCGTGCGATGCACGGCCATTAGTAGATGGTGAGTTTAAACATATTTAACTGATCGAAGAAAAATTTCTTTGTACACCACATTTTGAGTACAGTTGACTAAGCCATTGGATTCGTCAGAAATTAAGATTTTGAGGCCATCAGGATTACTCACTCGGAAAACCGCAACATATAACTGTCCATGGTTAAACACGGGTTTCTTTAATAATAACCCCACTTGTGACAAAGTTTGTCCTTGGCTTTTGTTTATTGTCATTGCATAGGACAACATAACTGGAAATTGCTTTCTTTGAAATTTAAAAGGAAGTCTTGAATTGGATATGAAGGAGTCAATGCTAGCCACGGTATCAAGACATTTGTCCCATAATGTGTTCCACATAATATCTTGGCTTCAATCACATGGTTCCCTAATTTGGTAACAATCAATCGTGTTCCATTACAAAGACCAATAGAATGGTCGATATTCCTCAACAACATTATTGGAGATCCAACCTTTAATGATAAGGAATGTTTTGGTACACCATAACACCTCAAACTGTTTAAAAATTCAGTAGTGTGTACTTTCGCTAACATGTTATCATTGGTATCAGCCTTGCAAACAGAATCACAATTTAAATAAGTCTTCGATGAAGCTTGATTCATATTGTTCATGTATTCATTCACTTGATCCACAACATCTAATGTTGGTGCCAAAATTGCTCGACTCTTTAATTGTTCAGGATCTATGTCACCAGTGCCGTATGAAGGAAATGTCTGCTCAACAATCTCTTTGATAGGATCTCCTTTTGTTTGCAATACAAACCATGAAGGAATATGTATATTGCAATCACATTCACTGTTACCACCAAGTTTGCCATCACCTAAGTCCGCAACCCACTTGACAAAAGTATCTAATTTCTCTATTTCTTCTTCACCTGTAATACTACGCAATCTGAGATTTTTTGTTAGATGCAAAACTTCACAATTATTCCACAAATATGATGAATTGATACTTGCTTGGACAATGTCTTGTCTTGTTCCTTTGGGAATAACTGGAAGAATCTGTCTGAAATCACCCCCTAATACAACAGTTTTACCACCAAAAGTCTTTGTTGAGCTTGAACTATTAGAGAATCTCAGTACGTCTCTCATTGTTTTATCCCATGCTTCAAAACAATGTTTGTCATAGGGGCTTCATCCCAAATGATTAGCTTTGCTTTAACAATGAGTTCAACTAATGGACTACCTTACCTGATGTTGCATATTGAGTCTTCGTTTATAGAAATCGGTATTGAAAATCTTGAGTGGGCAGTCCTACCACCTAATAGCAATAACAAAGCTATACCACTGGATGCAACATTTAGAACAATTTCTCCCCTTGACCTTAAAGCAGCAGACATTGTCTTCCATAAAAATGTTTTCCCGGTACCACCATATCCATAGACAAAATATAGTCCTCCTTTATTGTTATCAACATCAAACATAACTTTACTGTAAATAACTAACTGCTCCTCAGTTAGCTTTCCCACCAAAAAGTCATGTTCTTCTTTTAATGCTTGCTGATCATATGCTAGTTCTTCATACAAAAGACGATTCCCCAAAAAACAGTTACTTAGTCCATCTGGTATAGGCATTGGTGGATAATCTTGTAATGACTTGTTGCAAGACTCAATAATTTTTCAATGTCTAGCAGAGTATAGTTCTTCTTTTGTGTATCTGTAAGAACTACATCTGTGGAAAATATCAAAAGTAATGAAATTAGGAATTACCTTGAACCTTTTTTGTAATGCAAAAAAGTAATATATAGGTACCTGGGAATCCTAACGTTTTCCTAGCTTGATATTTCGCATCTTCTGCTAGATGTATCCAAACAGCATCTCACACAATTTTTTGCTTTGACATTGAATTTGAGGTCAACAACATTACAAAAAGTTTCCTTACAGAATAAGCAGTTGCCCATAGTGATTCCTCCAAAATTGCATCCACATATTCTTTGTCGTCCTCAATCAATCCTCTAGAGTAACAAGCATCTCTAAGTGACATATATTGTATTCCATCAACCAATTTGATTTCTTCAAAACTTTTGGGGCCCCTAACCAAGTTTAGTAAACACCTCAAATAAAATAGTTCACCACAATTTGGTGGAACGTAGAAAATCCTTCCAATTGCAAAATTTCTTTGTCTTGGATGTCATTCTCTTTTGTCTTTCTTCCAAACAAATTTCCTAGGCATTTCTGAATAAGTTAACTGCCTGGCATCCTCATACTTCATATTAGCTGCAAACCATGCGGTGAACATACTTTGGGACACTGTGGGACGATTAACAACATTGTCAACATTATCACCATCATCAAATATAATGGATTGCTCATTAGGTAGATGGAAGCTCAAACATTCCACTGAAGGATTCCTAAATTGTATGTCAAAAGCAAATATCCTCCAAGCAGCTTCGCATGGTGAGATATACCTACAATCGTAGTACATATTGATTTCATCTACAACCTTTCCAGTGGATTCGTCAACGGTGCTATTGTAGAACTCAGCAGTTACTCGATCATTTCCCTTGTTGACGTACTTGAATAAGTACTTGATCGATCTTGACTGATTACACCATTCAACATTAATATGGGCCCTGTACTTCAACAATAAGTACCTGTTGTGAGGGACAACATATCTACTGTCCAGATCTATGCCATTTTTCTTTATCGTACGACCATTATCACGCCTACGATAAATTGGATAACCATCGCGGTCCAACATTGAATTCGACACAAATTTCTTTGGAAAAAATTTAGAACATCGCCCGTTTACCATGCAAGGTGAATTCTTCCTAGATGAACCACAAGGACCATGCATCATGAATTCTTCCACAGCTTTGTAGTACTCTGGATCACATATCTCATTTGGAATCTCAGCAGATATCCACATGTCTATACCTTTTGGGGTTTTAGGAGAATCATTCTTTGCCAAGAATACCAAAATGTGCGCATGCGGTAACCCTCTTTTTTGAAATTCAATAGTATAGATCACTAAAAAAAATGAGTTAGGTTTCAAACAAAATGATAATCTTATTAAGTAGAATTTAAATTTGAGAGTATTTACCAGCTGAAACGACTCCGAAAATGTTGCTCTTCCGAATCTCTGAAATAAGAGCGTTTAGCTTCATCTTGAAAACGCAGTATATAATATCTAGCCTATTTTCAACCTTTAAACTACATGCTTTTAGAAACCTTTCTATCTCAGGCCACTTCGGGTTACATGTAAAAGTAATAAAGAGGTTCGGATAACCAATAGCTTTGCAAATGGCCATTGCATCTTGGTAGTTTTGAATCATATATCTAGCACCTCCAGTAAAGCTTGATGGCAAGATTATCCTCTTTCCTTAAGTAGTAGGATCTACTTCTCCATTTGTCAGAGCATCAGTCAGACACTTATAAGATTCACACCTCAAAGTTTTCTGGTGTGTCCCAATGTAGAGTAAACGCCCGGACTCTATCATAGTATAAGTATCAACAATAAATTGTTGTAACAACCTTCTTGCATACAATAATGTCGATGTCTGATCCAACCTATCTTGCAAACGGAAAGAAAAATATTCACGCGGAGTTACACGATTTCTTGCCGTGGATGCCCTACCAAGAATGTCCGCAAACAGAATGTCTTCACTATAACCGTCTTCACCATATGGATATAGCAGTGGGTATTGTAGTGGTATATATGACGGATTCAATTCATTAATTTTTTGAAGATTTCCAGAATTTGTTTCTACCAATATGTCACGCTGTCCCATGTTTGGATCTATATCACCAACAATCAAAGCGGCAACTTCTTGAACTTGGGGCAAGTTATATGTCCGAGCATATTTTGATCTCTTCCAAATCAATTTGATTTTGATCTCTGTTGTCGGATTATTTTTAATATGTGCTCTTGCATTGCGAAACGTCTTCACCAAAGCATTATTTTGATCCAACACATCTTTAATATTTTGAACAATATCAAAATGCAATCTTTTGCTACTGTCATTGTCCCTACAAAAACAATATTGAAGAGAAACAAAACTTAAATATATTTTAATATATTTTAACATTTTAACATAAGAATACTTTCAATTGAATGGGTAAAATAAGATGTTTAAATTACCCAACTGCATTCATCCTATTGTTCACTTCATTTTGAGTGTCATAAATATACAATTGGATAAACTTCGGCCTTTGACCTTGTTGTGGCAGCAAGCTTCCAATTAAATGAAAATTTTGGCCATGCAATTTAAATACAGGTGGGCTTGTGCCAACATTAATGGATCTGTCAATTTTTTCTCCCATTGATGTAAAGCAAAACATATTATTATAAGACCTAATATTATCCAGAAAATGTTTGCTTTGATCATCTTGATTGAAAAACAAACCATAAATCTGAGATGGTGGAGTTACGGGCTTTGGCAATTGAATTTTCCCATGAGTACAACAAAGTGAAAACTTGGGGTTCTTAGTACCAACTGATTTGTTTACTCGTTCTTCCAACCAAAATAACGCTCCACAATGAGGACATAAATATGTGGGATCAGAAAAGTCTAAGTATTCACCTAAATAAGTTTCAATAATTAGAAAAATGGCAAGTAAGTTTAAAAACATTTAACAAACATACCATTGTTTAAAGATGCAATTGTTTCTTCATTTAAAACCGCACCATCAAAATCATCCATCAAACAATGGGTCATTGAGGATGATGCTTCTTCAAACGTTGGATCCATATACATAGAAATTGATTAAGTATCTAATAACACAATAAATTACTATCAAGAGAAAGAATTTAAAGAATTCAAAAAGTGAGTACAAACGTATAAATATATATACATATCTTGAATAAAAGAAATAAAATAAACTCAAATTATCCTATTATATTTAAAAAAAAAAGAACTAATAAGGCACAATTCATAAGATTATGAGATAATAAATAGATTAATCCTTCTAATATCTATTAGTAATGCATGTAAAAGGAAAATATATAAATCAATAATTTATTTTCAATAATGTAATATAGCATACTATAATTTAAAAAAGGCTATTAAATACATAAGTAATGCCAATGTAATATTAAAGAAAAGACATTGAAGGTAATGCAAATTATAGGAAGAAAAACAATATATAGACTCACCATGTGTTAGTTGACTTTTGGTTGGGTTGACTGACAATACTTGGTTGGTCAAAATTACGTCCGGAGTGTTCTTACACAAAGTCATATCACATGAAGTTGAAGAAACAAAATGAGATGGCCGTGTATTTTCATTTTCTAAGACCCAACGTTAACAAAAAAAATTGAAAAGTGAGTACAAACATATTTATGTATATACATATATTTAATAAATGAAATAAAATAAACTCAATTTCTGCTACTATATTTACAAAAAATAAGAATTAATAAAACACAATTGATAGGATTATGAGATAATAAATAGATGAATAATTTAATCTCTATTACTAATGTAAAAAGAAAATATATAAATCAATAATTTTTTTTTAAATAATGCTAGATAACATACTATAATTTAAATCTAATTTAAATACATAAGTAAAGACAATGTAATATTAAAATAAGAATACGGGAGAAATACCTTTGTTGTTGGTTATTGCTTTTCGTTTATTGCCTATAACACATGACTTTGTTATTTTTCATCATGTGGTTATCTGTTTGGAAAATGGTACAACTTGTAGATAAACTAACTTCAAATAAAATTATTACATAGGCTAATGGGTAATGCAACTTATAGGAAGAAAAAGAAGATATAGACTCACCATGTGTTAGTTGACTTTTGGGTGTGTTGATTGACAATACTTGGTTGATCAAAATTAGGTCCGGAGTGTTCTTAGTCAAACTAATGTCACATGAAGTTGAAGCAACAAAAAGAGATGGCCGTGGATCTTCATTTTATAAGTCATAACGTTATCAAATGAAAAATAAAGTTGATTAAAATCATATAAATATACATATATTTAATAAATGAAATAAAATAAACTCAATTTGTGCTACTATATTTCAAAAAAATTAAGAATTAATAAAACCCAACTCATAAAATTATGAGAAAATAAATAAATAGATTAATAATTTTAATCTCTATTACTAATGTAAAAAGAAAATATATAAATCAATCATTTCTCTTAAATAAGTAAAGATAAGATAATTTAATTTAAAACTAATTTAAATACATAAGTAAAGACAATGTAATATTTGTGTAAGCGTACGGGAGAAATACCTTTGTTGTTGGTTGTTGTTTTTCGTTTATTGCCTATAACACATGACTTTGTTATTTTCGTCAGGTGATTATCTATTTGGAAAATGATACAACTTGTAGATAAGCTAACTTCAAATAAAATTGTTACATAGACTAATGAGTAATGCAACTTATAGGAAGAAAAAGAAAATATAGACTCATCATGTGGTAGTTGACTTTTGGGTGTGTTGACCGACAATACTTGGTTGATCAAAATTACGTCCGGAGTGTTCTTAGTCAAACTAATGTCACATGCAGTTGAAGCAACAAAAGGATATGCACATGGATTTTCATTTTCTAAGAGAAAAGGTTATCAACAAAATTGCTCAAGTGATTAAAATGATATAAATAAATAAATAAATAAATAAATATATATATATATATATATATATATATATATATAATAAATGAAAAAACAAATATAAAAACCAAGAGTATCATATAATTTCAAATGTGTATATATATTTAATAATTTTAATAAATGAAATAAAAAAATCAACTTTGTGTTCTTATATTAAAAAAAATCAATTAAAAAAACCCAATTCATAACATTATGTTACACCTAAAAAGATGAATAATATTAATCTCTCTATATATCTCTCTATTCTATGTAATAACAAATAATATAATTCAATAATTAATGAATAGTAATATAAGATAACATCGTAATTCAATCATATAATTTCAAGTTAATTTAAATCCTAATTATTAATAATGTAATATTAAAATAAGAAAATTACACACACACACACAAAATTAAAAGGAAAGGGATATCGGTTCACACTGCCAGCGCATTTCCCCCATTTCAGCATCTCTCATCTCTCTCTCTAGAAATCGCTATCTGCAATCTTTTCCTCGGTCGTTCTTGTTCTCTAATGGCTACCATCAAACGCGAGCACCCTAAACTCAACCCAGATAAGTATTCCTAACTCTATATCACTGAGTATCGTCTTTTCTAAATTTGTTCTCTAATGGCTATCAGCTTTTTGAAAAATTCGATAATTTTAGTCCGTCGTTCTTTGATTCTCATAATGATTCCAGATAAAGTAAGTAAATTTTTGAGAAATTTGGATCTTGATAGAATTTTTTTATGGATCTGTGTAGTAATCGGTTCGTCAAATCGTTGATGTTCTATCTAGGGTTATTTGAAGTTCTAAGCGGTTGCATGTACAGTAAATTATACTGGTCGAGGGTATATGTCAGTGATCTATTACCATAGCTAAAAGGTGAGTTTAATCTACTGTGATTGTGTACCGCTTTAATTGGTTAACCTATTTTTATGTATAAATTTGAACTATGTCTTTCTTATGTTGTGTTCCTAACAGATAAAGCTACCAGCAGAGAATTATAGCTAAAGCTACCAGCTCAAAAGTACAAAGAAAGATGAGTTCTTAATCATGTAGTTTAGTTGAATAAACTATATAATAAAAATCAATCGTACATAACATGAGTAGAGGCTAAATACCTTTGTTGTTGGTTGTTCCTCTGTGTTTATTGCCTATAACACATGACTCTGTTAATTTCTTCATGTAATAATCTGCTTTAATTTGGCCAAGTACTTGTGTTGGTTGATTGCTTTTGTAAAATAATAAAACTGGTGTAGAAGAAGTTCATGAAGTGTGTTTTAAAGCATGTGTTTCAATAAAATGATTACCTGTTTGGGATTTTAAATCTTGAGAAGTGTAATTTATTGAATGTTAAGAAGGCAAATAGTTTTATGGTCTGAGTCTGTATTGATTGCAATGATTTGTGATCATTAGCAAGAATTTACTTTATTGCCAGAATCAATGTTGTGAAAAAGTCTAAGTGTACTTTTACAGTTTACAAATAAAATAACAAAGTGAGAAAACTGTATGATAACTGAAATTTTTAATAACTGATTAATCATACCAAATAATAAAAACTAAGATATTTTGGGCAAGAATTTCAGCCCAACTAAAGTTGAGGTCATAGCAGTGAAGAATTTAAAGTGTAGGGTTTTATAAAATTTAAAGAGTAGGGTGTTACTTGCATAATTAAGAAATTTAGTCATTTTTTTTCTTTTGGCAGAATATTAATTAAGATAGAAATGGTCATTGAGAATGGAGAGCACATGAAATACCCAGCATGAAGAGTAAAATATAATTCATCTATTCATGGTAAGTTACAGATGGACCTTTGCTTGCATTTTTTCGTTAGTTACATTGACTGTATCTGTTTAAAATGATAGATGCCATTATTTTTATTTAAGGAAATAATAGAATGTACATAATATCCATTTACACATAAAAGCGTACTATTAACTGCTAATAATAGTATTTCATTGAGTTTTATACTACTCATAATGGCAGTTCAAAAAACTAAGTTTAAAAAAAAATAGCTACATGTTCTTCTGCCTGGAACTATAACTCTGCTTCAGTAAGCACCTGCATTCAAAATAAAGAAAAAAAAAGAAAGTAATAAAAATATTTAGCAATACATAACTACCTGCAGTTTTAAGTACGTTAGTCAACTGCTAATGAAACCGCATATCATTAATAAATGAGAGTTGAACTCTCATAAAAAAGCAGTTATACT
This sequence comes from Ipomoea triloba, assembly GCF_003576645.1. Lineage (NCBI taxonomy): Eukaryota > Viridiplantae > Streptophyta > Magnoliopsida > Solanales > Convolvulaceae > Ipomoea > Ipomoea triloba. The sequence goes on along the minus strand of NC_044926.1, from coordinate 21,156,447 downwards.
GCATGATGTCTATAGTCAAGCAATGCACTATTCCAGTGCATATCATCCACACAAAACAAAAGTTGTTCATAAACAGTTTACAATCACAAAATGAGTAAGACAGAAACCAATAAATGTGCATGTCCCATTAATTTTTTTCCTGCTTGATCATAACTGGCTTGGACTTCTTCAAATTTTGACTTGATGAGAATTGGTCAAGTAAGTATCTCCTAATAGCACCTGTGTCAACTTCATCTTGAGGTTTGTCCACACCTTTTAGCTTTAAGTCATGTTGCATTGCAGGACTTATAGCCTCATCACCTGATTCACTCTCCTGTACACGAAAAAAAAGTTAAACTAAAAATCAAAACTCTAATCTAATTAAGTTAAAATAGAGTAATTTACATCAGATTCTAGGTCATCTTCTTCTTCTTCTTCAATCATCTTAGATAATTCATCATGATAATCCACCATGGATGGACAATACTGAGCTTCCAATTCCTCATCATGCATAACACTTAAGACTGGGATGGGCTTTGTTGGGTTCCTAATATGATCATGCTTGAGATTGAGTTTAAAGACCATTGATTTGTTCCGCAGCTGATCAAACTCAGCTGGAACATGCATCTTACTCTGTGAAACAAAAATAGTTAGTATAATATAAACAGGTAGTATGAATTTGTTTTTAGTGATTTTAATTGAAAAAATTACCATGGCATACTTGGTTTTCAAGTCATAGGCAGTAATGCCTAAAAGTTCAGAACATTCTTTATCCCACAATAAGAAAGGGTCATCACTGGTTTTGTCTAGAACCCTAACAACAAATCTGTATCTCAGATTGCCTTCCTGCTAACTAATGTTGCATGTTTCACACAGTAGGTAACCTTCTGTTAAGATAAGGGATTTAAAGCAGCCTAGTGATTTGCAAGAGTTATAGAACCATCTCTTTCCAGTCTCAATTGTAACAATTGTCACTGGGACAAAAAAATAACCTTCCTGCAAAGTTTAATTACATAAGTATGAAGTTAGGTGTAACAAAGTGCTTAATCAATTACTTAGTAATTACTTATTACTTATTAATTAATAAATTAATACCTTAGCTCTATCATACAAATCTCTGATTGTGCTTACAACTATAGGAGTTTGGGAATTATTGGTACTGTGACCATAGGACACAACTGAAATAATTCTGAGGGGGGTACAATTACCCTTCAAACTATTGAATTAATACTTTAGAAATAATTATAAGGACACAATTTTAGATATAATAAAACTAAAAACTGATTTTAGGGGTATGATCTTACCTATTTTTGAAATCTGTAAATTCCTGGCAGTCCAAATTGAATAACACTTTGGTAGCCGTGTATGAGCTTGAAATCCTAACCTCACCTAAAAAAAAAATACAGAATACTCAGTAAACATAAACAATGGCACTAATCTCTGTGATAATTTCATTTATGATGGCAGTGAAGTGAACTTACTGTCAACCACCTTGGCACGACAAAGTTGGAGCAAAATGATCAAAGGGCCATCCACATGGTTATTAAAAATGGCATAACAGAAGGTACGTGTTCATCCCATAATGTACATTTTATACGATTTCCCCTAAGTAAACAGATACAGTGTAGTAAAACAGTGTAAAACATGGAATAAAAAAAATCATCAAATCATCTATACTGTATGATAATTTACAAACTTGAAGTCTTAAATAAAAAAAATCAACCAATTGTGTGGAGAAACCATCAATAACCTTATCCTTAGGAGAATAGAATTCAACTACTCTACCAATAACATCTAGAATGACATATATATTTTTTATAAGTTTCATATATATGAAAACATAAAAAAAAAATGAAAAGTAAGACAACTTACCAATCAACTGCTTCTCTTCAACTTTTCCAGCTATTAAGTCCTCAATAGGCTTAATACGAAATAAAAGGCTTGGAAAACCCTTTCTCCAATGTCTCTCAATAGTTGTGTAGTGATTAAACTTCATCATGTATTTATGCTGTGTAGTTTTATATTGGTAGTAGTAAGATACATCCACGAAGTTTTTTATAGCATAAACCTTACCTTCTTTTAGAAGATTTGAAAATTGGTCAATAAAATCTTTGTGAATACTTGCATGAACATAGGTGCCCTACAAAAAAAAAAGTATAAGTTTACTAACTATTAGTAATTTAATTGGCAGGAAGTATGGAATGAAAATTACCTCAATGTCATGGAAAAGACATTCTTGACTTTTGATAGCAGATTTGTTCCTACCTTCAGGTACAACATATGTACGAATCAATCTCAAATGAATTGCTTTTCTGTAAGATTGTGGGGAAATATCTTTTCCTAAAATATACAACATTGTCATTTTTGACAGGTATGCAAACCGGAAAACTGAAGGGATACTTAGCAAAGTTTGGAGGAAGGTGTTCCATTTTAAAGTAGGTTTTGGGGATCTGAAGACTTACCATAAGATGCAACCATTCAAGGCATCGGATAATGAAATGCCATACCTGATTAATACGTATGCTTGCGGTTTGAATTTCGAAATCCTTATGATATGATTAGGGTTTATGTAATGTATGTAATATGTAATTTATGTAATAGGTCATTTAATGTGTTCGAGTCTGATGGATTGCCTTCCTATATAACAGTTGTAGTTTATAACAACTTCCCATAACTTAGGGAAGCCGAAAAGATGGTTACCAATGAATGTAGTATTTAATTACAACTTAAATACTAATTCATTAATTAAGTAATCCGTTCCTAACAAAAAAAAAAAGGCTGATTGTTCCAAACGACGTAGCTTTAAGTGAGTGGGAAAACGAAGCAATTTCATTGGCCTTCTATGTTAACAAATCGTTTACGCTAACAAACAACATAGCTTCAATTGAGCGGGAAAATGAAGCCATTTGATTGGACAAAATCTTATGGCTTTAATATATAGAAGGATTGGGCAACCTTGTTTTCTCCCTCTGGTAGATAAGTTCGATGACTTTAATTTCTTTTAAAACTAGGAAGCCAAAGAATTTGTATTTGCGTTTCTTTTTATGGTGCAAGAGGGACCAAGGTCCATAGAAATTTCTATTTGGGTTGAAATGTTTATACCTCAGATTTGGTGCAATTCCGAGTTCGTCTATTATAATATTTGAAAGTTTGATGCACCCAAAAACCCTAAGTGGGCGCTTGGTCGAAGGGATTTACAATTTTCTTCCCACTTAATTCCCAGCTAATTCCAAAGACAACTAAATTTCTTCGTTTGGTTTGAGAGAATTGCAATTCCACGGAATTGCAATTTCCTCATTTTCATGGAATTAGAATCCCATGCCTCCCTTGAGATTTTAATTCCGTGAATTTTAGGAACAAAAAAGTAATCATGAGACAAAATTACCCCTTCATTTTTTAATCTAAAATTGATGTTTGACCTTCTCTTTTAAATGATAGCGTGTATTATTTTCCGACTATTGCCAACAGAGAATGTCGTTCCTAAGCAATAATCATTCTAGGCCAACCTTAATCAAGTATGTTTATGCTGTTTCTAGGCCAACCTTAATCAAGTATGTTTATGCTGGTGAGTAACCCGAAAAAATAATAATAATAACCCTAAGAAAAGATTGTTGGTGAATGGCGTGAGTTGTATGCTTGTTAACTTTGTTTATAATAGCGAATAAATTCTTTATTTCTATGCAATAGTGAATGAAAATTTGCATTGTTTATAATTTTTATAATTTCCATTAATAATAATAATAATAATAATAACAACAACAACAACAACAACAACAACAATGAGCATTTTGGACTTTATACTACTTATTCCCTTTCAATTCCCATGTATACTAAACATTGGAATTAAAATTCCCAATAATTTTATTCCTGCAAACCAAACACTTGAATCTAAACTCACTTTATTTCACATTATTCTTTTCCCATGGGTCGTTGGATTTTTATGTAATAATTATATATATATATATATATATATATATATATATATATATATATATAAGAAATTAATTGGACATATATTAGTATAATTGACTAATAATTGTTATGGTAATTAAGCTAATAATTACATAGATATTACTATAATTACAATTAAACATAGGGTGTTGGATTTTATTTTATAATTATAATTAATTTTTTGATTATATAGTGTGTGTGTATGTGAGAGAGAGAGAGCAAAATAAACAATCATTCATATTCTTCTGTATAATTACTATGGCAATCTCTCAATGTATTTTTTTTATACTTAAGGTATAAAAGTATAATTTTACAATATTAATTTAATTATTTGATAATTATTATGGTAATTAAGGAATTAATAGTATAGACATTAGTATAATTGACTAATAATTATTATGCTAATTAAGTTAATAAATACACAAATGTTAGTATAGATTAAGCTAAACATGGGTTGTTGTATTTAGTTTTATAATAATTAAAATTAAATTATTTCCCTTTTTAATCATATTTATTTTAGTAATAATATAATTACACGTAGATTTTTTCAAGATAATTGCAGACAAACGAGTCATATATTTCTTATAATCAGATAAATGTACACTTTCAAATATTAAAAATTGTTTATAATTTCATTTTTTATTTTATTATCTAATTATATAATAAAAAAATTTATTTGTGCACCGCACGGGTAAATTGAGAGATGAGCGAAATTGATTTTTTCAGATTGAGTGAGATGGGGGAACGGTTGTGGTAGAGGTGGGTAAATTATGCTATGGACCAGGGTCCACATTGCAAGGATAAATAAAGTATAACCAAATTAATTACATAGATAAATCCCTAAGGATAAATAAAGTATAACCTAAAGAGCCAAAATTTGACATGTTTGGGTAGAATTATAGCTCTTAACACATTATACAGCCCAAATGTTAGGCAAAAACACACAACAAATAAAACATGCACACAAATCAAACATTCATGAAATAAGGTTAATATATACACTTGATAAGTGCCTATTTGTCCATATTTTCACCCTATATATAAACCTATTTTGAGTGATAAATAATTTGATTTTATGCAAAATGTGCCTTAATTCAATTGTTTATATCTTTAGGTGCATAAATTGATGAATTGAAGGAAATGTATGTCTTTCGGGACATTTTTGGATGAATCTCAAGCCATAGGGGAGCCAAGGTGAAGCTAAGATGATGTCAAAAATACTTCCAAGGGAGCCAAAGAGTTGCACTTTCAATGGATTTGACCACATGAACAAAACAAAGGAAAAGTTGAGCAAGAGATTCCCCCAACCATGGCGACATTTTGGTAATCGGGTCATATCTCTTCCTAGGAATATCCAAATGAGATGATTCTTGAGCCATTGAAAAGAAGACTTAAAGGGCTACAACTCTTATCAAGACATCAAAGTGTAGATCAAAAGGAAAAATGGTCAAAAGATCAAAGAGTTGTAATTCCGACTAAATATGGCGACACCTCGGTGATTGGGTCATATCTCAAGCTAGGAAATTCCAAATGAGATGATTCTTGAACCATTGGAAAGAAGACTTCAAGGGCTACAATTCTTGTAAAGACATCAAAGTGTGATTCAAAAGGGAAAAGGGTCAAAATCAGGTTGCAAGTTGGAGATGCGTCCCAGGCAGATTCTCGCCGCGGCGAGCTTCACTCTCGCCGCGGCGAAAGTCCCAATATTTGGGCAGTGACGCTCTCGCCGCGGCGAGCCTAATTCTCGCCGCGGCGAAAGTTGCAGATCTGCGATTTTTCTGTTCTTTGAATTGCCATTTTTTGCCCCCCATTCTCCACCCACTATAAAAGCATCACTTCCTATCAACCCTAAAAAGCTTGGCTGCGGATTTGGACAAAAGAGATCAAGAAAGGGAAGCTCTCATCTTCTCAAAGAGCTCAAAAAGGAAAAATCAATTGGAGAAGAGAGATCAAAGAGAAGAGCTTGGAGGCTTCATTCGGGAGAATTTCTTCCTCTCTTTTCTATTTTAAAGCTTTATTGTATATTTGTTGAATCTATTTTAGCCATGATAGGCTAAGCTTTCCTTTGGGATTTTTGGATTGATAAGTGTTTATGAACCTATGTGCCTAGTTCTTGAATTGCTTGAATGAAATATATATTTGGGTTTATTACTTGTGTTGTAATTGTGGCTTAATTTCTTGAAGCTTGTAGTTAAGGATCCTAATTACTTGTTTTATTGCTAAATTTGTCTATGAATTAGAGCACCCACAATTGCACTTGATTCTTGTACCTCGAGAGAGGACATGTTGATTAAGGGATTTATTGTGAATAGCTCACGAGAGTGAGTATTCTAATTGTGAATAGCCCACGAGAGTGGGTATTCCATTTATTGCTAGTTCTTGATTATATGTTGTGAATAGCTCACGAGAGTGAGTATTCCAATTACCTTATTTTGGGATTGAATTACGAGAGTAATCTTTCCCTTTTAGATTGCAATCATCCACACTTGTTGAACCCGAATGATTATTTCACTTTAGATTGGCACTAGGTGATTAAACACTTTGACACCCAAAAATCCCGCGCTTAATCTCTTGTATATAAAAGTCCGTTTGCCTTGCTTCATTTATTTTGTTTTCATAATTATAGATAAATACCCATTGTTAACGTAGGAATAGCTTCTCGTGAATTAATTAGTAACTAGTGCTTGATACCCCGCTTCCCTGTGGATCGATAACCCTGGAATACTCCGGGTATTTGCTTGTACCTCAAAAAGGCTACGACCAACACTTAAAAAAACCAAAGCTAATCTATACATACCTGCTTTAGAAATATCTTATACTCCATGAAGTACTAAGGTTTTGGATATTTTACTCCAGTAATTCTGAAATAAAGCACTACAAAGCTATGATATACTATCAATGTCGTCTACAAAAAGGTTTTCAATAATGTGTAATTCAAAACAGTTACATTGATGTACTATTATGTTTTCTTTTTATACAAAGATGACAAAATTGCTATATATTTACATAGACAATATACCATCCGTATAAATAATTTCTATAACTGAGTTGTTGGACAACGAGATAATTAGCCCAATTAATACAAATCATAAACATTGATATATAAAATGTCTAAAGTTTCAGCACCGGATGCATATATATACAGATTGGCTATTAATTGGGCAATTATTTGCTCAAATTCAAGCAATGATAACATCAGAAAATATAATCGATCAAACTCAATTCTTCAGTTGCACTATATAATATTCGATATTATAATTTACATAATTGTATATGGACCTAAATATTCTTAACATATTTTAGAAAATCCATTCCGTGCAACGCACCGGCGATAATAATAATAATAATAATAACAATAACAATAACAACAATAAACAATAACAATAACAACAACAATAACAACAACAAACAATAACAATAACAATAACAATAACAATAACAATAAAACAAACAATAACAATAACAATAACAATAACAATAACAATAACAATAACAATAACAATAACAATAACAATAACAATAACAATAACAATAACAACAATAAACAATAACAATAACAACAACAATAACAACAACAAACAATAACAATAACAATAACAATAACAATAACAATAACAATAACAATAACAATAACAATAATAACAACAATAACAATAACAATAATAATAACAATAACAATAACAATAACAATAACAACAATAATAACAATAACAACAATAACAACAATAATAACAATAACAACAATAACAACAATAACAACAAAATAATAATAACAACAAAATAATAATAATAATAATAATAATAATAAGCTTTTTAATCTCAATGTAATGCTTGTTATCAATAAAAGCAAAGTTAATTTTGTTTACTTGCTTGAGTCTTCCAATTTGTGGCATGGTAGACTAGACCATGTTAATTTTAATTCTATGCGTAGATTAATTAGCATGAACGATATCCCTATGTTTCAAGTTAATGCAAATAAATGTGAAATTTGTGTTGAGGCAAAACTAACGAAAGCTCCCTTCAAATCGGTTGAAAAGGAGACTAAGCCACTAGAATTGGTACATAGCGATTTGTGTGATTTTAGATCGATTCAAACGAGAGGTGGTAATAAGTACTTTATCACGTTTATCGATGATTGCACATGGTTTTGCTATGTGTATTTTCTAAAGAGCAAAGACGAAGCTTAGGAAATATTCGTTCTTTATAAGAATGAAGTGGAAAACCAACTTAACTGAAAGATTACAAAGGCTAGAAGCGATAGAGGTGGTGAGTACGAAGTACCTATCGGTGACTTCTGTGCAAGTGTTGGAATAATACACGAGCGTACTGCACCTTATGCACCTCAATCGAATGGTGTTACCGAACGTAAGAATCGTACATTGAAAGATATGATGAATGCGATGCTTATAAGTTCGGGCCTACCTCAAAGCATGTAGGGTGAGGCGATTTTGACAAGTAACTACCTTTTTAATAAGGTACCTCACAAGAAGCTCGATAAGACTCCTTATGAGTTGTGGAAAGGTAGGAAACCTTCCAACCAATACCCTCAAAGTGTGGGGGTGTCTTGACAAAATTTTGGTTCCAACACCTAAGAAAATAAAGATAGACCCAAAGACGGTGGATTGTATCTTTATTGGATATGAACATAATAGTAGTGCTTATGGGTTCTTAGTACACGAGTCCCATAATCTGGACGTACATAAGAACACTATAATTGAATCAAGGAATGCATGTTTCTTTGAAAATGTATTTCCTTATAGGTCTAGTGAGGACCAAGTACGTCACCTCGAGAGGTTGACGTTGCTATGGACAATGATGGCGGGCATTATGAGGAAGTACCCGTACTCGAGCTGAAACGTAGTAAACGAGCGAGAGTTGAAAAATCATTTGGTCCAGATTTTCTAACTTACTTGTTAGAGTATGATTCGAGTACTCTAACTTGTTTGATAGAAAACGAACCGGATTTTCTATCTTGTTTGATAGAGAACGAACCTCAGACTTACAAAGAAGCTGTGACTTCTACGGAATGTCCGATGTGGAAATAACCAATCAAAAGTGAAGTGGATTCTTTTCTACAGAATCACACTTGGGAACACTTGTTGATCGTCCTCCAAGTTGTAAACCTTTAGGATCCAAGTGGGTCTTTAAAATGAAAATGAAACCGAATGGTTCCATCGAGAAGTATAAGGATTGACTTGTAATCAAGGGTTACGGGCAACGAGAAGGCCTTGATTACTTCGATACGTATTCTCCTGTGAAGAGAATAAACTCCATTAGGATGATCCTTGCCATAGCAACATTGCGGAATTTGGAAGTTCATCAAATGGATGTGAAAACAGCTTTCTTAAATGGCGAGTTAGATGAGGAAATCTATATGGACTAACCCGAAGGGTTTGTGGTTCCGGGCCAAGAAAAAAAGTGTGTAAGTTAGTTAAATCACTTTATGGTTTGAAACAAACGCCTAAGCAATGACATGAGAAGTTTGGTCATTCGATGTTAACTAATAAATGGTTTTAAAATAAACGAAAGTGACAAATGTATGTGTCTACGTTAAAGAAATGGTAGATGGCTATGTCATTCTTTGTTTATATGTGGATGATATACTCATCGTTGGTAGTAATGATCGAATGATCAAGTCTACCAAAAACATGTTAAATGCAAGATTTGACATGAAGGATATGCGTTTGGCTGATTTAATCCTCGGGATTAAGATCATTAAAAGACATGATGGTCTTGCGTTGAGCCAATCTCATTATGTTGATAAAATCCTTGAAAAGTTTAACAAGGATGATAATCAATTGGCTAATACACCATTTGATACAAATGTTCAACTGACCAAAAACCACGGACAGTGTATTTCTCAAGTAGGATACGCCAGGGTTATTGGCAGCTTGATGTATCTTATGAGTTGTACTAGGCTAGACATTGCCTTTGCGGTTAGTAAACTTAGTAGGTATACAAGCAATCCCGGAAATGCACTGGAAGGCAATAGTAAGAGTTATGAGATACTTAAGGTATACTCGTGATCTCGGACAACACTATGTAAGATATCATGCTGTATTTGAAGGGTATAGCAATGCTAGCTGGATATCTGACATAAAGGATTCTAAAACCACGAGTGGTTATGTGTTTACACTAGCCGGTGCAGCCGTTGCATGGAAATCTTCCAAGCAAACAGTAATAGCTAGGTCCACAATGGAGTTTGAAATGATTGCCTTGGACAAGTGTTGTGAAGAGGCTGAATGGCTACGCCATTTTTTAGAAGATATTCCTAGTTGGGAAAGACCTGCACCTTCAATTTGTGTGCATTGTGATAGTCAAGCAACAATTGGGAGAGTAAAGTGTCATATGTATAATGGTAGGCCTAGACATATGCGTCGTAGACATAATACCATTAAACAACTTCTCGCAACTAGTGTGTCTCGATTAACTTCGTGAGGTTAATAGACAATATAGCGGATCCGCTAACCAAAGGGTTTAGCAAAGAAGTTATCGAGAAGTTGGCACGAGAAATAGGTCTAAAGTCCTTGGACTAAAAATTCTATAGTGGATACCCAACCTAGCTAGCACCTTGGTTCAATGGGACAAATAAATTATGGAATGAGTGCGTCACTATGGGGTTCCCCGGACTCCCTACCACTCCTCGTTAAAATAGTGACTTCCGATCAAGGCTAACACACTAGTGCTTTAATGATTCGATTGTTATTGGGCATATGCAATGTCGATGGACATATGTTGAGTTGCGGGAAACTCGAGAAAGAATCTCCTATGTGAGAGAGAAGTGTGGTTCGTTTCAAAGGAGAATTGAACGGGCTCAATTCTTTAGAAACTCTTGCAGAACCAGGAACGGTGTCCCACGACCAAAATGGGCACAGTCATGAGAACAGGACGTGGTTGGAAGGTTCTTGTGTGAGAGATATCAATGTCTACACAAACAGCAGTCGGTTCAAAGACATCGCGTTCTACCGTACAGCCAGTAAAGTATATAGATCTCACGAGGCAAGGTTCAAAGGGTTACACCTACCTCTGCTATGCAGGAATCAACCATTGAACGCAGTTGTTTCCAATTTCAAAATTCCTTTGAAAACAATTTTCATTGATGTGGGGGATTGTTGGAAAAATAGCACTAAAATGGCATTTTAAGTGGCCATTTTGTGGTACAATTTAAAGTGGGGTCCACAACCGATTTGGTTCGGGTCAATGTGGATTTGGGTTCTTCGTAGTTAGACGAAGAGATCCATATATTGTACGCTCAAAATGGATAATGGGTGAATGAGAAATTGGTTGTCAAAGTAGACCCATTTGAGATGGAATTTGAAGTGAGGAAAAGCTTATGTAGCTTTGCCCCATATTGGTTGGGAATGAAGATTTGCCCCACTATAAATACCAGAGGCTTTTTAAGGCTAATTGACTTGTATGGCATAGAGGTTCTCTCTCACGCGCAGGGCGGGGGGTGAAAATTGATAAGCACCAAGAATAGTATAATTTATGGGTCAAAAGTAGGATAGAATGCGAAGTTTTGCCACCCGTTTATAACAATCTCATGCATTTTAAACTCAGATGTGATCAAAAACCTCTAACACGATTTTTAGGAAAAGTTTTGAAGTGTTTCCACATATTAAAAAGGGATGCAAGGCCAAAACAGAGTAAAAAGCGAGAAGCTGCAAAGCAAGAACCGTCCACGCAGCCAAACACGCGTGTGGATGGGTATGGATCATTTCTAGTAGCTGTCCACGCCTTCCACCACGCGTGGTGCTGGCGTGGTCTGGCCACAAGGGCCATTTCGGAATTTTTGGCTTCGTGTTGCCTATTTGAACCCCTTTTTCGGATAGTTGAAAAAACCCTAGCAGCTAGAAAATAGTTTTAGATCTAAAGTTCCTTTAGGTTTTCTCCCCTCTTGGGGTAAAACTTCCCTTTCCCTTAGAATAGATTCAAGAACAAGCTAGAAGGGTAGAAGTTTCAAGACAAAATGTAATGGAACCATTCACCATGGATGGTAACTCTTCTTTTCAATATTTACTTTGCTTTCATGTTTGTTTTCTTTGAAACTTCCATTTCTTCTTCTTGTTTCTTTATTTTAATGTTAGCTTAGATTAGATAGGGGATTAGTGGCCCCGAAACTAACTATGTGGTTGAATTGCTAAAGACATTGCTTTAAAAATGTGAGCTTTATGATTCTTGGATGTAAATACTTGTGTGGTTGATGTTTGATATGCTTTGTGCCTAAGTGTGGCCACATTAGGTAGCAAACCCAGTGAAAGTGAGTGTGTGCGCGATAGCGGCCATTCATCCACATCTCCACCCTTAGTCCGAAAGGAAGAGGTCCGAGAGGAGTAGTAGACAAGGTGTTTGATAAAATGCCCCAACCGAATGAGGATGTGGGAGTCCAAGTGTGACGCCACTTGGTGAAGTGTCATGAACTCCCTAGTCGAATCCAAATCATTTACTTGCAAAACCATTAGATAGTAGACCACGTAGGCTAGTCACGAGCCCCAATCTCCACTTTACCTTTTCCTTAAACACCACCATTCCAAACCTCAAAACTCTTGTACAAATGACATCTAGCCTTAGCATTCCCGTAACTCTTTCCCTTCAACCTCCTAAATGCCAACACCAATTCGCTCCAATTTGTCATCCTTGATAGACATGACACTCGGGGACTTTTCCTCGTTTTACCACTCGTCACACCCCACTAAAACTACATCCTTGTCAAAATGGCGTCGTTGCCGGGGATGGCAAATAGTTTTTTAATTGTGTTGACATTTTTGAAGTAGATTTTTAAGAGTTCTTGAATTGCTTTCTTTTATTTGTTTAATTTTCCATTTTTAGCTATTTGTTTGGAAAAGTGAGTGAGCTTTGCTTTGCATATTCTACTACTCACTTGCAACTACTTTTAGTTGCAAAGAAATTGTTGTTGGTTAAGCTTTGCGCAGGAAATTTTCTACCATCAAATCGATTGAAGCTTACAAATGAGCGCTTATACGTATTCCCATGGTTACCCATACCATGGAAGACCATATACAAGAAATATTCCACCCCAAACCTATGAACACCACCCATTATTACTATCCAAATCCTTATTTGTACCCACCACCAACATATACATACCCGAATACCTTTTCTGATTTTAGCCATGAACCATATTCATATGCTACCTCCTCTATGCTTAATCATGAAAGAATAGAGAAACCAACATTTCAAGACGGAGAGGAATCATTGAGTTCTATAACGGAGAGTATTAACAACCGACTTGTTCAAGTCATGAAGGAGATTGATCCCAATTGTGAACCGGCATTGAAGGCCATAACTCCTACAACCGTTAAACCTCTATTTCATTATAACCCTCCATCAAACTATAATCCTGAGAGAAATTGGTATTCTCATTCTTACACTAATACTAGCTATTCACCCCCACCACAACAAAATGACAAATACATTTACGAAACACCACCTTTTGTTCAAAATTTCACCCAACCTATACCATATGAGAGACCATCTTGTGAGTACCTTCCGCCGGTCAATGATGAAATCCAGATCTTGAAAGAGAAATTAGAAATGTTCATACAAATGGCCAAGGAGGATACGATCAACTTGAGAAATGAAATCAGAAGCGAAATGAAGAAACATCTTGTCACTCTCTGCGAGGAAGGACTTCCACTGGACGAGATTGAGACTAAAATGCTATCGATGTCGGAAGAATTCATGAAGAAAATACTACCACGGGTTAATAACCCATTCACAGATGACCCCCCCCCCCCCCCCCCC
>NC_044926.1:21125744-21141982 GCF_003576645.1 Ipomoea triloba | reverse complement strand
ACCCCCCGACGATGGAAACCGATCCCCGAAGTAATGGCGAGATGGAAAGAAGGATTAATGATGAAAAGGTGAGTGTAGAAGAACACACAGAACTTGATCCCCCAATACTTCAAGAAGTTTCGACTCTTGAGTTGAACACGCAACAATGGGGAGAGATTGAGAGTGAAGACGATGATCACATTGAAATTATGTAGGAAGACGAGAAACCCACACAAGGTAAGACTTTCGCTCCAACTCTTATTGAAAATACTTATGATGTTTGTGAGGATGACTCCTTTACAATTTATAATGGTAATCTTGATGAATGTGATAAAGCTTCTTTCTGCTCATGGGAGTGTGATTCCTTGCAATTTTGTGATAATGATTTGGGGAGTGAGGATGATATCAAATCTTTTTATTCTTGTGAAAGTGAGCTTTCTGAGTATGATGATTCTATATGGGAGGATGAGGAGTTGCTAAAGATCATAGAAGGAAAGATGGAACAAGGAGAAAGAATTGTCACCATTGACAATTCGATAGAAAATGAGTCGGGAGGAAACACTTTAAATAAGATAAACGGTGGAGAGTGTATTCAGTGGGAAGTTTTTAAGGACAAATTCTTGGGGGATGGAACCTATGAAAATAAGGGAGAAGTAGGGCACACTATCCTTGAACATCTTAGGGTAGTATCCCAGGCTTACTAATCAATAGAATTTGTTTTCCCCTCCTTAGCTTTTGAATTCAAGGATATACCTCACCTCCGGGCATACCTTGAAGCTAGAGTTCATGGGACGCTTGGTAGGGTCCCTAAATCGGTGTGCCTTGAAGGATAGAGCACACCACGTCTAGCTGGAGACGTTAAACCATGGCGCACTTGGGAGGCAGTCTCAACGTTATCTTGTATTTAATTAAGTCTTTTACTTGTAATTGATAGGACATTCTTCTTTTTCATTGCTTTAATATTGTTTATATAGCCTCGTTTGAGCTAACAAGTGCAGATTATGCATCCGAGAGGCATAGATTGCCCACAATCAATCAACAAGCATCACCATTAGCAAAAGAAGGGAGAAGAATCAAGGTAAAATTGCGCATAACGCATCCACGCTCAGAACACGCGTGTGGGAAGGCGTGGGGGCTTTCCAGTAGCCGTCCACGCGCGTTGGCTGGCATGGACCAAAACCAGTAACCGACCACGCGCACCACCACGTGTGGTGCTGGCGTGGACGGGCACCAGATGTTTCGCGGGAATTTCGCGCGAAGAAGTTAAAAACCCTTCCCCACCTCATTTCTTCACATCCACGAGCACAAACTACCTCCAAGGTAAAAACACAACTCCAAGACGTTTCTTTGCAAGTTTTTCAGGCTTTCTTCATCTTCCAAAGGTAAAACACATATTCTCTTACTCTTATTTGCTTGAATGCTAGAGCTTATTCTCCTTAAAGCATGTCTCTATGGGTTTTTATTGTTTGAAGTTTTTCTTGAGATATTTGGCTATGAAATGACTTCTTAGACTTGTGTGAGGCTTACATTGATTATATGATGAAAATTCCATGTCTTGCAACCTCTTGGTACCTAGATCTCAAACCCTATGTGATTTGGGCATTTTCTTGTTGTGTTGAGATTCAAGATAAATAGAGAGCATGGGTAGTAAAGTTTGAAACTTTCTTGATCCTTAGGCATTACATTGCTATGTCCAACATTTTATTTGGTGAAATTTGAGCTTTCATGTTTACTCCATTTTTCAACCTCAACCTAGTCTTGAGGAAGAAGATGAAGTTGACGCCTATGTTGACTTTTTGAGTAAAAATTGCCTTTAGAATATGGACAGTTGCTATATGATCATTGTATGGAGAAGATAAACTTGTTGTTAAATTGTTGAAATAATGATGCATACAATGAGGATATTTGATTTTATAATGTGTGCCATATTTATGAAGTTTGTATTAAGCTTGGGAAATGTTTTCCTTGTGTGGTATTTTGTTTGCTTATCTTATAGGAAAATGTCATCCCAAAACTCGTTTGCGCAAAGAGAAGCTGAACGAATTCACAAGGGAAAAGCCCCAATGGGGGAAAGCAGTAGGGTCTATGAAAGAATGGGGTATGTAGAGGTACCCACCGGAAACCAAATACTTTTGATGACACCTTCAATGAGGGACCGGTATAGGCAACTTCTGCAACTGCCAATTACGCAATGAAAGTATGTTGATCTAACTGTTCTGGAAGCATACGAATGCAAATATGGGCTTGAAAGGCTAATCCACGAACCCTACTGGAACAACCTATTGAGTTGGAGGCAAGACACTTTCGCTCCATTAGTCCATGAATTCATTGCAAGCCTGCAGGTCACGGGAGTAACGGGAGATTTATACAGCCCAACCATAAGATTCTGGCTCTTTAATGAAGATCACAACATATTAGCCAACACATTGGGAGTCCTATTAGGATTTTATGAAGAAGAAGATCAAACAAAACACTGGTACCAAAGGCTCAAATACGACTTTGGTGACAGGGACATCCCTAGAAAGTACTGGGCCATGATTGCCAGAACAGAAATCGATTGGGTAGGGTCGAGAGTCAAAGTTTCTCAGATTGTAAGGGAAGATTTGAGAGTATTGTAGAAGATTATTGCACAATCCTGGGGAGGAAGACTAGCGACATACGATCGTGTTTCCAAGGCAGACTTGTTTATGCTGTGGAGCATGGACACTGGGAGCTCAGTGAACATGAGCATGATTTGCAGGAATTGGCTCCTAGCTCAGCAGCAGGAATCGGCGGGGTCCATCTTCATAGGACCAATAGTGACAAGACTGTGTGTCGCCCTGGGTCATCAAATGAAAATCAACTAGTTCGAATACAGAGTACATGGGACACAAATTGTTCCTTTATCTTTGGGTGACGTCGCATGATTAAACTTGAGGCACTTAGCGCCAACAAGGGAGGACGAGGAGATGGCTGGAGATCACTCGAACACACCAATGACATCCCCACGAAGACTTTCATCTTCGCCAATCTCATTCCTTTTTCTCCATCTCCTCCAGAATTGTATTCACCTCTAGAGTCATGAATGTACTCTCCACCGCCTCGCGAGGAAGCACCATCTGTACCTTCACCACGTGCCCAGGAACAGAATTCCCATTCTACGAACTTTGAAATTCTAAGTCGGTTGGTTCACTACTGTCACAGATTGGAAATCTCTTCAGATATTCCAATACCAGCTGCACATGGTGCAAATGCAAAAAATTTATGAGATTGCAAAGGAAGTCGCCACTGCCAACAAGAAGAAGTGAAAGATTTTGGCACAATGAATGAATTTGAGAATGATGTTTGAAACTATGATTGTGGACAATCATTTTGTTTTTATTTTTGTTTATATCTCTTTTTGAATATTGCTTTATGAACTGCACGTTTCGTCTAGCCAAAGACGTTAAACGTGACGCTCTTGGGAGGCACCCCAAGCATAAGAAGAAGAAGAGACCAACCAACTTACACCCAGAAGAAACAAAAGGTAAATTCTAAATTCCTTATTCATTTTTCACCTTTGATTTGACCAAATTTTTGAAGGGCAGGAAGGAATGTATATGATTTTGATAGGGATGCACTTTGTGAGTATTTCTTTTTATCCCTCCTTCAAAATAGATGCCCTGTTTGATTTTTTATAGTTATACATTGCTTTGATCACAAATGATGAGTTGCATGACCTTGTTCATATCGGGTGTGATTTTATTAATAGAATTGTTCTAGCCCAGGGAACACTTTTAAGTGTGGAAAGGGGCTTGTGTGAGATACCCTTTAGACCCTACTCCTTTTCCACCGATCCTCATGGCAACATCGAGGACGATGTCACATTTTAAGTGTGGAAAGGATGGGTACTGCATATTGCTTGAATTAGTTGAATGATCGAGTGTTAGGGCATAGGAATTACAGAGCGTGTTATTGTCAATACTGACCTCTTGAGAGAGGTAGTTCGATGTCTCGCGGCTAGCGGAGTCAACCTCTCGCGAAAGGTCGTTCGCGTGCGAGTACGATGTCGCGCGGCCTGAATCCGAATTAATATATACCCGATGGTTATGGCATTTAAAATGTGCGAATTGGATACATAATTACAAACCCAAAATCCGTTCGGATAGTCTATTATATTGGGCAACCCGATCCATTTGAACCCGCCCGATGCACAGGGTGAATTAGGGGAAAGTGTAGGAACAATCTTATACCGTTCTAGTTTACGCAAGGACTACTACAATGGGTAGATTTCAATAGATAGATATATAGAAGATCAAGCATATTGTGTAAAAATGCCCCAACAACTCTATTTTAAATTGTGCTCATATCGAATTAGGATTTTTTTTCGAAAATTGCCTCGCAGACTAGAAAATTTTTGAACTGCGTTAAAAACCTTTGTGTTACAACTACTGTTCTAACATCACAGTGTGACATCAGTTTAAAATTTTTAATAATTATTATGCTTTAATTTCACATTTGAATTATACAAAACATGGTACAAATATTTATTTTAGGTAGGGTCCTTAATTACAAGGTTACCCAGCCCCTAGTGCCGCCCTTTAATTTATTAGATTGGTTAATTTAATTAATGTGGATAGCTGGCAATGTTAGAAAATTGGATTGTGGAGTAATAAGTGAAAGGAATAAGGAATTAACCAATGTGGATAGCTGGCAATGTTAGAAAATTGGATTGTGGAGTAATAAGTGAAAGGAATAAGGTTCAAATTAGCCATTGAACGTAACCTTAAAGTGTAATTAGACCATTAAACGAAAAAAAAGTTTAATTAGACCATTAACACTCCAAATGCATGCAATTTTACCTGATAGCAGGTTACCTTTCATTTCATTAGGTTGTTTGCTTACATGGATGGTAAGTTGGCATTTTAAAATATTTTTTAATACTAAATTAAAAAAAATAAAAAAATTTAATTAAAAAAAAAAAACAAACGAACAAGCAAGCATTGTATTTTTAATTTTTTAATTAATTTTTTAAATAAAAAAAGGAAGCAGGAATTTAATTTTTTATTTTTTATTTTTAATATTATTATTATTAAAAAATTATTTTAAAATGCCAATTCACCATCCACATAAGCAGATAACCTGATGAAATGAAAAGTAATCTGCTATCGGGTGAAATTGCATGTATTTGGAGTGTTGAGTGGCCTAATTATATTTTTTTTTTCTCGTTCATGGCCTATTGCATTTGATGTTACGTTTAGTGGTCAATTTGAACCTTATTTCTAAGTGAAATTCTATTTTCAGAGTTATGGAATAAACTTTGGTTACATTTGAAAGTAATTCATCAAGGTGTATCTCAAAATTTTAGTGTGGTAAAAAACCTCTTGGTGAATTCTACAGAAAAATAAACAGAAAAAATAACTTTTTTTTAAACTTCAAAAAAAAAATATTGCATCACTTTTCTCCATATCCAGACCTTTTTAAATACCAAGGTAATGTTAATATATTGCGGAATTAATATTACTTCTCTTCTTTTAACTTCCAGGTTAAATAATATACTGTATTAAATAAATACAATTAAAACAAAAAAACACAAGTGGCACGAAGTGCCTCTCCCAAATGGGAAGTCATGGTTCGTGCTCCAGCAAGAGCGGTATTGACTCTTTATGCTTCAGTAGGTTGAAAAAAACCGAGTCAGTAATCCTAAAAAAAACCACAACATAACAAACTCTTCTACTCACTCTTTGAAATAAATTGAAAGACTAACACACCAAGAAATAATAAAATTTCTATCAAATTTAAAATAATATGCATAACTCAAATAAAACCAAAATATAATTTAAATAATTGGTAGACTCTGAAATATTAAATTGACTACTTAACATATAATTAAATTTCCAATAGACACATATTTAAAGAACTTCAAAAAATCATTCAATCATATATACAGGCTTTGTCCACATTTTACAAGTATATTATTATAAAGAAATATTTCTAAGAATACTGAGCTGCAGAAATTGCATTTGGAGATATTTTAAGGTTCTTTGATGATGTGGGAACCACATAAACCAGAACTCAAAATGATCTTCTGTGACTACTTGTATGTACTTCTCTGATGGATTCTTCAAATTCTCACTTTCATTTGCTCTCTTAATTTTTGCAATTGGGATTGATACCTTATAATGTATTCTCATGGACTTTCCAGTTGAAGAAGGGATTTTGATTGATCTCTCACTGAGGAAGGCAAGTTTGTGTGTAGAAACAAAGAGTAGGCCAGGCATTGGACCAGATGTTGTTGATAAATAACATTGAGATGCCTTCAACAACTTTTCCCCTTCGTTAGCACTGAATTTCTTGTTGAACACCTTTTGGACGCCACCTGCTTGGAGAAGTTTTGCCCCAAGGATCAGTTTGCCCTTCACAGTGTCTGTTATCTTTGGCCTTAATCTCACTGCACCAAACCTTAGTTTTGAACTGGAAGACAGACAACATTGGGTGGCAGAAGAATGAGGAAGTGGCTGTTTTGTTGAGCTCTGATTCAATAAAACTGCCCAGTAGTTGATGGGAACCTGCAGCTTCTCTCCAATTCTTGATTTCATCTCTAACTTACTATTTTCTTCTTTTGTTTTTGCAAGCTAATGATAAACTTCAAACATCATGTCTTGTCTTTTTTACATCTTGGAGCTTCACATGCTTGTGCTGAGCATATAATATATACGGAGTAATATATAAACATAAATGTGTAATCTAATTATCAACATAGATTTTTAGTTGAGATGGAACACATGTTTCAATTTGGTATTTACCCTATAAAAAAGAGACTATGATGTGAAGCGTGTTGAGCATATAATATAACTATCAGCTTAGCCTTTTAGTTGAAATGAAACACATCTTCAATTGCTTTTAAGTATGAAATTAGAGTTTTGTTGTGATGACGAATACAAGCTAGAAGTTTGTATATCGTTTTGAAGTTGGACAGATCAGCCAAAATCTGAATTGTCAAGAACGGAAAAGAGGGAGAGAAATTATTAGAGCAAAGTTAATATTTTCTTCAATTCATAGGCATTAAATTTTAGAAACTCTTTATAAATATAATAAATATCTTGGTTTTAAATTAGTCAGAACTCAATATAATGAAAATTTTACTTCTTAAAATAAACATAATATTTTTTTAATCCCTAATGAAATTAAAATAAAAGGTTAAATATCTTGGATTAACAAAGATGGCCCTAATTAAAAGATTATATCTATACATCAAACAATAATATAATAGTGAATACATTCCCTTAACCAAACAAAAGAGCATATAGCGTTTCAATATTCACATTTCAGGGATTAATATAATATATAACCTGAACAAAGGTAAAATGATCTAAAAAATTTAAAGTACAGTAATGAAAAGAAAAGAAAAACTATTTTTTTTTATGTGTACTGACTCTTTATCAACCTACTGAAGCATTCCATTGAGGCTCGAACCCACACCCACTCCCATCATCCATGTGGGAGTGTTAATCGGGACACTGGATGCCACTTGACCACAAGATCTTTGACAATAATAATGTATCAAATTATGTAAGTTACCCATTATAAAAGTGAGTTTAAGAGAAATTGGAAAGCTATGAAACTATCATGCTTTCTTGACCTTGATAGTTCATTGTCAAGCTTATTTCTGGCCATCATAGAGTTGCAGCAAAATGGCAGAAATTCTTTCTCTATAACTCACTCTGCACGGACTACGCACCATAGCTGCCCGCCAGTTGGGCCATAACAGACCGAAGCAATATAATGTAGAGATTTCTCGATCCGACCACTTATCCTTTACATGTGTGCTTGGAAATCCGACCACTTACTATTTTGGTGTTCAAATTTTATTGCAACCTCAACAGCATCTGCTCCCGTTCTGCCCATACCACCGGTACGGTTACCCTTCTGCCAACATAGACTTGCCCAAAACCACCTTTGCAAGCTAATCATAACTACAAATTATCTTTGCTAAAGCTTAAAGGGTGAGTAGAATGGAATGATCTGAACTGATTTCTGGCATACAATTGATTATATTATATTCTTCCATAAATAATGTATATATATATAGGTTAAGTAGTGGGTAGTTGGATGAGTCAGATATTGATCATTCTGACCCAGAAAGGTTACAAGAAGAGATGAGATTTATATAATTAGTCCCTTTCAGCATATCTGTTTTTCTTTTAAAAAATATATATTTCTAAAAGATTATTATATTGTGAATTAAAAAAAGTATTGGCCCTGTAGGAGGATGTGATGATATGATGACTCATCTATGATTCATGTAATGGGCAATCTAGCTAGGGAAACTTCCCACATGCTACTCACAAGAACCTGGTATTTCAATGCCCATATGCAATTCTTACTTTTATCGATCATGTTTGATGTGTAAAGGCAGAAATTTATGCCCTCACATCAACATGGCTTGTCTATAAAAAGTTGAGAGGCCGCCAGTCAGCTCGGTTGTTTTGACAGATGAATATTGTAACTGTTTTAAGCTCATAAGTTTTCCCGTATAATATATGTATTAGTTTTTCTCGCGCATTGCTAAATTCTTGTATTGAAATAAGTAATTTAAAGTATATCAACCTAAGATTAAATATGAAAAGTTAATCATTACAGTTGACATTAAAATTAATGTTTAATTTGCAAGTTTCTAAAAATAATTATCAAAATTCTTATTGTAGTTGATATGGTATTAGGTGGCGGATACTACTTTTGGTTGGATCGGAATTACTCAAAATTTTATTAATTCGCTTTTGGATAGGTTTGTCATTGTATTGGTCTTCATATTGCTTTTTTTTTTTTTTTGGTAATGTCTCATGTGCAATTGGGTTACTGTGCTAGTTTTCAAAAAGAACAAATTTGGTCTAATTAGTTTTGTTACATTAAAGAAATATAATAGATGCATGGAATCCCTAAGTTGATTCCCTAGCTTACCCGTCATTTTTTAGACATTGATCAACCTAATTACTTGTTGCTTTACTTTCACTTGTTACTTTAATAATGCTCTTTGTTTAGTATTGAGACCTAGCTTTCTACGGCTCTTACACACTTGTGCTTAGCTGCACATTGCTCAAATCTCATTCAACATCCTTAGAGAACGACATTCCGGGGAAGTTCCAACTTTTGCCAACCTACTTTACATCCACTCTTTACTACGATTATCAAGAGATTCCAACTACAATTGATTGAAGATTTGCTTAGAGATTGAAAATTGTTCTTCAAATTAAACTAAGTTTGTTCATTTCATTCAATTGCAATTTACTTTTGTTTCTAATGCTTCCATTGTCTTCATTCTAGCTATACAGTTGTGAGAATGTGCAGTTAATTATATTCTTAGGGAATTAGGATTAAGCTTACTTGTTAGGGTGCTAGAATATTTTAATTGCAATTATGAAAAGTTGATCATTATAGTTGACATTAAAATTAATGTGTAATTTGCACTTTTCTAAAAACAATTATCTAAATACTTATTGCAGTTGATATGGTAATAGGTGGTGGATACTACTTTTGGTTGGATCGGAATTACTCAAAATTAGGTTTGTCATTGGCTTGGTGTTCATATTGTTTTTTTTTTAATTTATTTTTTTGGTTGGTAGTGTCTCATGTGCAATTGGGTTACTGTGCTAGTTTTCAAAAAGAACAAATTTGGTCTAATTAGTTTTGTTACATTAAAGAAATATAATAGATGCATGGAATCCCAAAGTTGTTCCCTAGCTTACCCGTCATTTTTTTAGACATTGATCATCCTAATTACTTGTTGTTTTACTTTCACTTGTTACTTTGATAATGCTCTTTGTTTAGTATTAAGACCTAGCTTTCAATAACTCTTACGCACTTGTGCTTTGCCGTACATTGTTCAAAACCCATTCAACATCAACGATATCTCTTCAACTAGAAGTGACTTGATGCATTGATTTGCATTTTTGTTGGAAGTTTACTTTGTGGACTCTTGTATATGACAACTATATTATAAAAGAGGTCTAGGAGGCTTGTAGCCATCAAGAGATTAGGACTACACTATACTATATTCCACTTGCAATGTCAATTTTAATCCTATTTGAAAGGATAATTCTTTTAGGCGAGAAATTGACGGAAAATATATATGTCGATTTGTTTTCCGGCGAAAAATTGCCGGAAAATCCGCCGGTTTTTGTTTTCCGGTGCCGGAAGGACCATTTTTGCAACAAAAACAATAGTCATGGACCAAAATTGCAAAGTTTGAAAGTCGTGGATGAATCCTGGAAGTGCCACTATAGTCGTGGGACTAAAAATGCAAAAAACTCATATAATTTTAGTTCATGATTTGATTACAAAACAAAATACATAGTATGTAATAAACTATATAAATATTATGCACATAAGTAATAACTAGATATTGTTCCGTGCAATGCACAGTCTAAACTTATATAATTAAATATAAAATATTGTTATAACATTTATAATAAAAGAAAGAGAATTAGATGGTGTGTATCTCTTACTGCCCAAGGGAGGATAATGTGGTAGCTTATACTTTAGCAAAGGTAGCAATCAATCGTGACTGTGACTGGATTGAGTTTGTATGGCCTCCAATTCATATTATTCTGGGGGATCTTGTGAATGATAGAGGCACTGCTGGTGTGTTCTTTCATGTTAATCAAGACAACTCAACTAGCATTTATTACTAATGTTATCACATTTTATTTGAGCTCTTAGAAACTAAAGCAAATAAGAGTTTCTTAAAAATAACTACTAGTTAAAATAATAGCAATACTCATCTTGTTCTTGTCAGATTGATCTGTGGTTCAATCTAGTTTAGCTTTGTCTTCTACTAGTTATGCCCTTGCGATAATAGCACTGAAATGCTCGGTGTCCTTGCTTACCGCACACGAAGTAAACTCCTTTGAGTTTCTTAATTTTTTTCATTCTTTTTGTTGTTGTTATTTCTAACAATTTGACATTCAGCACCATTTGCACCATATTTTTCTGACAGCGTTTCTCAAATAATCTTTGATGAGTCTTGTTTGGCATAGATGTCAAAGAGATTGTCATTTATCTGTGACAAAAGGTATTCTTTGGCTGCCAAGTTGTCATCTTCAAATTGCATTGGGGTTACAACCCATGCTTGTCCGGGAGTGTAGTATGATTTAGGGCTTACTTCTCTTGATTCTTGACCAACAAACAGAAAAACTAGCTGAGTAGGTTAGGGTGGATTGGAGAACAACACACAGACCAATTTTAGTTGTTCGAAAAGAATAAACATTTTTTGAGTCCACCGCTTGAAGTTTTTTCCATCGAGGGTAATGATTTTGACAGAGCAAGTACGACAGAGGGAGCCATAGAGTTGAGAACTTGATTGTTATTGTACAAATTAAACGCTTTTAACTGTTGAAAAATATGTACACAACGTCAACGTAGGCTAGCAATCTTTAGGAAACAAGAACAAATAAGGGCACAAAAAAGTCTGTGTCGTGTTATAAACACTGCCTTAAAAGTGTTTAATTTCTCGATGACGGTCTGGAACGATCTCGACTGGCTACACAAATTGATGTATATGCTCAGACAAGAATGATAGAGGAAGGAGGAGAAGAAACTCTCAACTCTGTGTGTTTTTATTGAAATGCAATGGCGTTTATATACTAGACTAGATGACTCTAACTAACCTCTAAATATTAACCACAACTAAACTAATTATTAAGAAACCATAAATATTAAAATAGAGGATAGCCACAATTATTAACAACCTCCCTAACAATTCATGACCAAGAATTATTGTGGATAATCCTTTCTTTATAGAATGATTTCCCAACAAATATTACTTCATGGATTGGAATAAATGACATTTCTGGCTTGCAACACCTTTCAGCTGTCCTTCTTTTACATAGATAATTAAATAATGTAGTATGTTTTATGCGGATTTATAATGAGTGTAAAAGGGAGCTAGCCAAGAAGCCCCCATTAGTGAACAAGTATAGAGATTAGAGAATAGATGAACAAGCTAAACATGTATTTTCTTTAAAATGCATAAGTGAACAAGTATAGAGATTAGAGAAGGCCCCAACTACAATCAAGGAAACTTCAGCAACTGAAATTAAATGAGGCAAGTTGGGATTTGTTGGCAAATAAAATTCTCTCCAGTGGCGGTGGCTGTGGCTGTTTGTGACGTTGGTGTAGGAGGAGAGGGCTACGACATCCGGCTGAGGAGAGGAGAGCGTGAGTTTGAAGCTGAGGAGAGGAGAGAGGAGATCATGAGTTTGAGCTGAGGAGATCAGAGGAAGAAGAGACGATAGTTGGGGTTAGATCGTTGTTATATATATATATGGCTTTCGAGTGGATTTGGGGATGATTTTATTTCCTTTTAGAAGCCAATCAGTCAATCACTTGTGCATAAAAACTCTAGGGAGGGGGACATTTTCAGGGGTTGAATTCTTCATATTTCACAGCAATATGTGTTGGCCGTAATCTAAAAACAAATAATATGGTTGGACCATTTAGGCATCTAGTCGTAACATATATAATTAGGTACATCACATTTAATTTAGGGCAATAAATAATTAATCTGAATCGTCAACTAAAGCTAGGCCGCTCTGCTCAGCCTAATCAATCAAGCTTTTCTAAGAGTTTATAAGGTTGTCCCCGATAGCAACATTATAAGGAAGAAAGAGAGGGAATAGAGAGACAAAGTGAGACCCTCCTGCAAATGAAGAGATTTTGCAGTCAAGTGAGACTCACTTGAATTTAATTGGTTGCATGTTATAACACGTGGATGCAGTCAGAATTTGATTGGTTGCCACTGTATTCTTTTTTTTTTTTAATTAATTAGTTTTTGTTTTATTTTTTTTTTCTACCATATTTTCTTTCGTAATCACACTCCTAAAAAACCGTAATAAAAACCCACTATTGAGAAGACCTAAACTATGAATTACATTTATGACAAGTAATGGGTCTTATATCCAAAAGATCAAGTTTGTCTGCCATCAGATCGAATTTGAACACAGAATTGAAGTTTATAAATTCAAGGTTTGGGGAGGGAGGCCGGTTACGATGATATACTATACATTGACCACCACCTAAAAAGTAACATTAAATTGTCAACAACGGCTGGCCTCACAACTTTTTCATTCCCAGACACAGATCGATCATGTGATTTGGAAGGTTGGTCTAAAACTAACACCTTTACACATCAAATATGAGAAAAGTAAAGTTTAGATGATGGTTGATGGTGATGGGGGCGATGCGGATAAGCATTTAAACACCTGGTTTTTCACAATTTGTGACCTGCTAGCATGTGGCCGGGGAATTGAAGTTTCCTTTGACAGTTGCATGAAACAAATTAAGATTTTGTTTTAGGGAAAATTGTAATTTATGTCCCTCTATAATATGCCAATTATCAATGTTACTTCTGAATTATTAGTGGTGTAAATGCTACCCCTCAATTTTAAAAAATAGTACATATATTGCCCCACCCGTGGTGTAAATATTGCCCCAAGGGAGGGGCAATATATGTACCGTTTTTTAAAATTGAGGGGTAGCATTTACACCACTAATAATTTAGGGGGTGATAATTGACATATTATGGAGGGGCAAAAATTACAATTTTTCCGCTGAACAACTACTTTCTCAACCTATTGAAGCACAAAGAGTCAAGAAGCACAAAAAGTCAACAGTTGCCTCCACTGAGGCTCGAACCCACTCCCATCATCCATGTGAGAGTGTTAACCGGGACACCGGGTGTCACTAGACATTTCTCAATTTACCTTTTTAACTTTTTAAATTTCTAGACAATTAATGAGGTAAGTACCATTGTACTTTGTACAAATGACACCTAATTTTGAGCAGCAAAATTGGAAAGTTAGTAACATTTGTTTTGTTGCTTTAAAAATCGTGAAAAAGCAAATATGACAAGAAATTACGAATGGATAAAGTATTTATTAGCTACGTAATATGTGCCCAACATATACATAATATGCTAACATATTATTTGCATGTAGTTAATATATTATGTGTACTTCAATTTATTTACAGACACATAAGTTAGTAATTGAAAATATGCACACATATTAATTGCACACACATCGTTTTTAGACCAAGATTCATAATACAAGATAGACCCTAGTGCATAGTATAAGAATTAAGTAACTAGAGACCCTTTTGTGAAAATTAAGCACTACTAAAATGCCAATATTCACAAATTATGGTTAAAAAAAATACTCCATAAATTAATAGCATGTATGATATCTTTTCTTAAAGGATTTCAAAAGTCATCTTTTAATCTTTTTGGCTCATGATGACCTAAATCTGACTCATTATCCTACCAAAACTTAACATGCACCCCCTGCCTAATTTCCTTATAAATACATATATATACTTACATAAAATCAGTTGTATAGCTCATTTAAACCTGCTCACCCTTACTTTACAAAACATCATTTCTTGCTGATAGAAAGAAGAAAAATCAAGAGATGAAATCAAGAATCGGAGAGGATTTGGTTGCTATATACTACTGGGCGATTTTATTGAATCAGAGATCAAGAAAAAGGGCTCTTCCTGACTCTGCCACGTCCCAATGCCATCTCTCTCCTTCTTCAAAACTAAGATATGGTAAGATTACCTCTTTCAAAAATCTTTGCTTCGTTAAAAAAAAAAAAAAAAATAGAAAGATGTCTGAGTGATAAAGTGTTATGAAAATGCAGGTAAAACAAATTCTTCAGTTAGCAAGGTGAACAAAACTGGAGAAAAGGTGGACTCTTTTGCAAAAGGCATCAGACAGCATGGTTAGTATCCAAATTAAGTATTAGGATCGAGTGTTTACCATTATACTAAAACCTAAAAGTTATAGCTAGTAGTAGTGAAGACATAATTCTATTTTCTTATAGATCGTCATCACATTTTTGAGGTGTTGGACTTGATTTTTTAAATTGTTTACCGACCTCTACCCAATAATCTCCAGTCATCACTGGGTGCTAGATTTGGCCTTTAATGGCCTCTGCTCAACACTAACTTAACAGTACGTCTGCATTTTGAAACAATATATTAGGGAAAATTGTAATTTTTGTCTATCCATAATATGTCAATTATCAA
This sequence comes from Ipomoea triloba, assembly GCF_003576645.1. Lineage (NCBI taxonomy): Eukaryota > Viridiplantae > Streptophyta > Magnoliopsida > Solanales > Convolvulaceae > Ipomoea > Ipomoea triloba. Next base: position 21,126,961 of record NC_044926.1, on the reverse strand, counting down.
TGTCACCCCTGAATTATTAGTGGTATAAATGTTGCCCCTCAATTTTCAAAAACGGTGCATATATTGACCCTCTCGTACTGATAGGAGGGGCAATATTTACACCACGAGAGAGACAATATATGTATCGTTTTTGAAAATTGATGGACAATATTTACACCACTAATAATTCAGGTGACGACATTGATAATAGACATATTATGGAGGGACATAAATTACAATTTTTCCTATATATTATATTATAAATTATTAATAATTAATTAGTTGATTTCTATATGGTCCAGTGAAACTAAGGCCAAAGATAACAGACACTGTGAAGGGCAAGCTGATCCTTGGGGCAAAACTTGTACAAGCAGGTGGTGTCAAAAAGGTTTTCAAGAATAACTTCAGTGTTAGAGACGACGAAAAGCTGTTGAACGCATTTCAATGTTATTTATCAACAACATCTGGTCCAATGCCTGGCCTACTCTTCGTTTCTACACACAAACTTGCCTTCCTTAGTGAGAGATCAATCAAAATCCCTTCTTCAACCGGAAAGTCCATAAGAATGCATTATAAGGTATCAATCCCAATTGCAAAAATTAAGAGAGCAAATGAAAGTGAGAATTTGAAGAATCCATCAGAGAAGTACATACAAGTAGTCACAAATGATCATTTTGAGTTCTGGTTTATGGGGTTCCTATATCATCAAAGAACCTTGAAATATCTCCAGGATGCAATTTCTCAAGCTCAGTAACTATATAACATTAGAATACATATCGATATATTATGATCAGGAACAATTTATTTCTTTCTTTATATTATAAAATGTAAACAAAGTTGTATACCTGTATATATGATTGAGTAATTGTTGAAACTCAAAGATTTCCAACTCAATAGCAATTGCTGGGGCATAGCAATCTTCTTGTTGAAATCAATTTACATTAGTGAATAGTGACATAATATATATATAATGTACCAACGGTGGCACTTGTAGGATCAACTCAGCATATTCTTTAATCAAAGAATTATTCGATCAAGTTGAATATATATATATATATAAATGTATTCAGGTGAGGACTAATGTATTTCAGAGGATTATGAATACTAATCTTAACCATCTATTTCCTTGATTTGATGGCTATGTTTTTTTGCTATTTTTTCCTTTAATGATCTTTCTTTTATTTAATATATATATATATATATATATATATATATATATATATATATATATATATATA
>NC_044926.1:21020498-21124578 GCF_003576645.1 Ipomoea triloba | reverse complement strand
ATATATATATATATATATATATATATATATATATATATATATATATATAGTAGGCTCCAATGAGATCACTTGTTTAGGTAAGATCGTGAGATCAGATCTTGTGCATCCCTGTAATATTTTTTTAATGGTCTAGATATATAGGGACGCGCTCTAATGAGAACGGGTGCGCAGGAGAGAAATAAGAACGATCCACAGTCGTTCACGTGTCCAGATCAACAAATCAGATGTAATTTTTTAAAAATTAAACGACGCGGTGACATTTTCTTAAATAACTGAAACTTTGGTGCAAGTAAATGTGTTATAAGTGGGAGTAGTTGGTACACATTTGCAAGTAAAAAGTGCAAGTAAAATCACTTAAAATTGCACCTATTTTCACTTACAAGTGCAAAAAATTTACTACCTCCGTCCCATAATGGTTGTGTCTGGTTTGTTTAACGAGGCTTGACAGAAGTATTTTTTAATCCAATTTTTCATAATATTAAGTTTAGCATTAATATATAAAATTTATATATTTAGAAACTACATTAAAAGTACTATTGAACATAAAAATTAAATTTAAAAATAATAAAAAATTACTAAAGAAAATAAGCAAAAGAAGAAAGAGTTGGTTTGACCAATGAATAGTAAATAGGACAGGTAAAATGGGACAGAGTGAGTAATTGTTAACATTCGTGCACCTAGGTGTAACTAATTATACCGTTAGGTGGTACTCAAAAAATTATACCGTTAGGTGCAACTAGTTATATATTGCGGGAAATCTTCGATTTTCCGACCACTTTTCCGACCACCCAAAAATTGGTCGGAAAATATGACATTTTTTCAATTTTCCGTCAAAGGACTATAGTGGACGGAAAAGTGGTCGGAATTTCCGACCACTATTATAAAGTGGTCGTAAATACCGACCACAAAGTAAAAGTGGACGGAAATGTTTTCGATCATTTAAAATTTTTAAAAGGATCTTAATTTCCGACCACCTCGGTGGTCGGTATTTCCGACCGCCTTCGAGAGTGGTAGTAGGAAATACCGACAACCAAATCAAGGTGGAAGGAAATTATCATTTAAAAAAAAATAAAAAATTCCTATTGTTGTTGTTCAATGGTATGAAGACCACATGATTTATCTTTTTATCATTAATTATTTCACTCATATTTTTCTTTTTTTTTTCAATTTTAATTGACATTTCTTCAATTGACCACGACATATAGAGTTTATTCGTAGTATGTTAGACATGTTCAATATAAATATCCAATTTAACATACCTTTGGGCAAATTGGAATCCAAGATGCTTTCAAACAATCCATTAATAGCACACTACAAGGAAGACGCATAAAGGCAATGATTTTTTGCAATAGTGTTGTCTTTTATGTAAAACTAGGGGTATTAGCGAACAAACATTAATAGTGTTCGTTTATTAAGGTAAACAAACATTAACAAACAAATTTTAGAACTTGGTTAATAAACGAACAGAGTCTGAATAGATGTAAGCTCGTTTGATAAGAGAATGTGAACAAGCTCGTTTGTATTCGTTTAATAGTGTTCGTGAACAAGCTCATTTTTTGCTATTCTTTTTTATTTATTAATTAATCTTATTGCTTAATCCTAAGTATTCACCGGTAGTGTTTTGGGAGCAAATCCTTGGCAACAAGTCAGTAAGGTAGCATGTAGCAAGTCACTAACAATAATTCCATACCGTATTTTAATTTTTGTTTTATTTTGAGTCATTTTCATTTTTGGTCCGCCTACTGTTATTGGGACATTGTCAATTTTAGTCTACTTCATTAATTTTGTCACGATGTGGCCAGTCTTATTTAGTCCTTGCCACTTTTAGTCCACCGTTAAAATTTTTGTCAAATGGCCATCCAAAATAGGGGTATCTTTAGTCTTTTCATGCTTTGGTCCTCTTCTTGACCCTTTACAGTGGTTTTCCTTACACATTTTCATCCAATGAAAAGGTCCGACGAAAGTCATGTGAGCCACATTACGAACCCATGGCTTTTGCCGAACCTCTTCATTGGATGAAAATGTGTAAGGAAAACCACTGCAAAGGGTAAAGGAGGTGATCAAAGCATAAAAAAATCAAAATACCCCTGTTTTGGATAATTATTTGACAAAAATTTTAACGATGGACTAAAAGTGGCAAGGACTAAATAAGATTTGTCGCAATGTGGCAAAAATTAATGAAGTGGACTAAAATTGACAATGTCCCAATAACAGTAGGACCAAAAATGGAAATGACTCTTTTATTTTTACTATTTTTATACAGATTATTGATTTTTTTTTAAAGAAAAATAACCAACTTTATTAAATCAAAAGTTAAATACATGAAGGCAAAGAAGGAATCCAAATAGATGGAACAGTTTGAGAACGAGCAGCTCTAGCAACCGCATGAGCCAACCTATTCACTGATCGAGTGATTTACGCTAGTATGCCACTTTGACATTGTATTTGTGTATTTATTTATTTTTTTTGAATTTTCTTGATTAGTAATTAACAATAACACTAAAAAAAACAAAACAATTTTTAGTGTAAAAAAATTAGTGACGGGTAGAAAATCCTGTATTATTTGCATAATTTTTGTGAAAATTAAAAATTACTCTAGTTAAAAGTTTATGATTCAGTGATGAAATTTAATTCCCACCAAAACTTTATACTACCCTCGCTATTAATAGGAAAGATATTGTTACTCAATTTGAAAATTATTTCACTCAAATTTAATTCCCACCAAGACTTTGGTTTTGGGCGCCCTTGTACATAAAATTTTACAACCCCACAACTTCCCGTCAACCAGTATTATTCATTTACTCCAAAACCCTAAAATCCTAATTGCAGCTGTAGACGGCCAGTCGCGCAGCCCTCTCTGGCTTCTCTCGCTCTGTCTCTTAATCTGTCGAAGGACTGCAGGAAACAGGAGTCGCAGCCCGCCAGCCCTCTCTCCACGCAGACCTCTCGCCTGTCGCCGCTCAGGCGCTCACTACCTCGCCGAGTCGCCGGTCGCTGCCCACTGCAGGTTTAGTTTTTTATTCTTCTTCAGTTTGAAGATTTAATAACTATTGAAATGGTTTTTGTTGCAATAAGGGAATACTTTTGTTCCTCATGTGTTTGTGAAAATATCTCACTGAATATGTGTTTTGTGCCCACTATCTATGTATCCTGTCAATGATAAGGTAAGAATAAATAAGATATGATTTTCTTTTTTTTTTTTTTACAGTTGCTAATGGTACTGTTATTAATCAAACATCGAATTTTTTCCTTCAGGGATAGATAGGTTTGATGGTTTAACTTTTAGTTATTTTTTGAGTGAGCAAATGGAGTGGTTTAATATATATTTACAGTTGGAAACCTGTAATATCAATGCCAGCTGGTGAAGAACAGGAGACACCTCACTCTTTGAAGTCTGCCGAGGATTTAACTCTTGACCAGGTTATTGTCAAAGCTCTTATATGAATCTCATTATATGCTTAGTTCATTATCTATTGATGGTTTATCTGTAATTAACTTAGAGGGATTATTCTCATGCTTTAGGTCTGAAAGTGAGCTACTCTGCACACTAGAAGTATTGAACTTGCTATCTTATCTCCATTGGTGGAGCCCTATTTCCCTGATTGGTGTCCCCCCAGCCCCCTTAATTACAATTTTTAAAATTTGCACAAACTAAGTTAATTAAATTTGATCCCACTTGTAACCTATATACACAAAAATCCAATGATTATCACTAGTTATATTTAAGTTTTCATCCTTTTGGGGCATTGCATTATTGAAATTGATTTTTTACAGAACATTATACTATGTACTAATTTGTAAGAATGTGCAACAAATTGCTAGATTGAAAAGAGTTTATGCTGTAACCTAGTCAAACAAGCACTTTGCTACATAGTGAATGTTTCCTAAAGTTTCCTCTATCAAGGTGTGTGCATCATTTTTTTTTCTGGTATTAGGCATAATGCTATTACCTCATTTTGAATATTCTTATATTTTGCATTGCAATGCAGGTTACTTCTAACACTGATTTTTACAGCAACAGTGTGCTTTTGAATGATGTAAGTTTACTTCATTTGTTAAAAAGAAATTTGTATATATGTTAACTCTATATTGATATGAAATATATTTTTCATTTGTTTTGAGTATTGATGTTTTTAGTTTAAAGTTGTTACGATTAAATTGTGTTGGAACTATATTTAATTCTCATTAAGTTGTCTCATGACAATATATATAATTTAAATTTTGCATTAGGGAGTAGTTGCTTTAAATTTAAATTGTACCTCCTGGGTATTTCCCATTTCCAGATGTAATATGAATATATGATATATCTATTGTTAAAAGTTTTTCCCCCTGATTATTTGAAGTATATTTATGCTGGCTTTTGCTATTTTTGATGGGATTACTAATCTGATTAGAAAGATGGGAGATAGTTTTATTTTGGATTGAATCTGCTATTAGGATTTTATAAATGATTTTCTGGTTTCAAGGGTTTGTTGATATATATGTGCTTTGGTTTTTAAGTTGAATGGTTATATGTTATACTTATTTAAGTTGAATGGTTATATGTTATACTTATTTAAGTTGAATGGTTATATGTGCAGCAAGAAACACATGCATTCAGGGTTCTCATAGGTAGGCAAGTTTTTGATCTTTAATTATATCTTCCCCTCCCTCCATCTGATCTGCATTATATATGACTTTCTACTTGTATTTATACATACATTTTTTATGTATTTACTTTTCTGGAGTGAATTTTACTTTGACAGTTAAGATGTGTGTGTAGTTTATACTTAAGGAATGGTTTGCACTTGAGTTGGCTCCTCTCTCTATATAATAGAAATGCAAATGTTAAATATATTTTTTTTACTTATTTCTGTATAAATATGTGGTATTATATGTTATTATAATATATGCTATATATCTTTGTGAGGTATGGTTACATGGTGTTTCTAGTCCTGTGAATTGTTCAATATGCTTTATTAGGAGGATTTAGTTTTTATAACTTGATTTATTACTTTATTCCAAAAAGAAAAATAACTTGATTTATTACTAAGCATAGCATAGTACTTCTGGGCCTTGGCTCTCTTAAATTCTCAATCTATTTACTCTACCTTTTTCTTTTGCAGTGCTAAGGCAATGCAGTTTACAAACTATAATCATGTCGTCCGTGAGTTGTGATTGCTCAGACACTTGTGTCACAAATTGCTTGTGAATTGTATTAAATGTTTGGTTGAGTTTTTTTTATTCCGATTAGTATTATGAACTTATATTGTTATGAAACTACTACTGGGTATAGGATTACAATTGCTATTTGCATTTAGATAATTTGTATTTTAAATTAAATTTACAGAGCTGTGATTTTTTTTTATTTTTACTTAATTGATTTCCGACCACCAAAAGAGGTCGGAAACTGCATCTAAATCATGATGGGTATTTTCCGTCCACAGGTAGTCGGAATCTCCGACCACCCGGTGGTCGGAATATTCCGGCAACCAACTTTCCGGTTCGTCGAAAGCTTCCGACGATGATATTATTGTGGTCGGTAATTCCGACCATTCATTCCAGTGGTCGGAATTACCGACGAGCATTTTTCCGAATCCTCAAAATGGTCGGAGATGTGGTCGGAACAGTGGTTTCCGACCCGATTTAGGCGATTTTCGACCACTTTTCGGTGGTCGGAAAATCGCAGATTTCCAGCAGTGAAACGTTAGATGCACTTAGTATTGATGTTCAGTGTACATTTTACTTGCACCTGTAATACATTTTACATATATATATATATATATATTGGTTGCCAATGACACTGTGGTCTAGTGGCATTTGGTTACACCCCTTATGTAGAAGGGGATGGGTTCGAACCTCAAAAATTTTAGAACTTCTGTAGACTTTTATATACTTTTCTTTCTCAAATATAAATAGTTGAAATCCAATCCCAATCCCAAGATTTCAAAATTTTCTTTCTACCAACACTGAAGGTTTTTTTTTTTTCTCTCTCTCTATTTAAACTCTATTTTTTTCTCCTTATTTAAAATTTTAAACTTTATAAACCTTATACCTAAATTCACTAAATTATTTTTTCTTCATTATCCTATATTTTCTACATACCTAAACTCTACCAATTTTTTCTCTCTCTTAAACTTTACAATCTCCCTCTAAAAATTCAAAATAATATTATTTTTATTTCATTGTTACTTGTATATTTTGATTTTTTTTCTATGAACTTTTTATCCCTAACTTCTAAACTTTTTCTCCTAAATACATAAACAGAGTAATTTTTTTTATCTATCACCGTCAACTTTTACTATATGTTTCATAATATTCATATGTTTATTCGTAATATATTTTTTCTTTTTTCTTTTTAACAACATGCTATTATGAATAGTGAACTATTGTTCGCAATAGCAATTTAAGGCTACAAAGAGAAGCACATTGTTATTGTTAACAGTCCCATATTGTTATTGCAAATAATAGCTCTTTGCTTGATACCTAGCAGTATATCAAATATAATTTTTATATATACTATTAATTTTTTTTTATTTTATGAAACTTGTAATTATATTTTTTTTAAATATTAATTTCTCAAGAAAAAGTAATTATATTTTTAAATATTTTATTTGAACAATTTTATAACTATAAATTTTAGTGTTTAATATTGTTATGAATTGCTTATGAAAGTTTGTAAGGATGTATTCAATTTAGAATTTTAATGACTTTAGTACTTTTTAAAATAAAAAAGTTGATAAAAGTTTATGCAAGTTTTTTATACAGACTTTTATAGAGTTACAAAGTTTTAAAAAGTTTTGAACGACTCTATGAAAGTCAATAAAAGTTTATTAAAATCTATCATTTTAAAAGTTTTTAAAAATCTACAAAAGTCATGATTGAATACACCCCTTAAGATAAGGGTCGTCCTTAATATGTATTAGTTAGTTGTCTTCCAGCATATAGCTTTACACATCAAAGAAACATAAACAAATCGGAGCAAGACAAGTAAAGTTTTTATATATGGTGGAGATTCTCATATGCATTAAAATGCTAGTCTAGCAAGCAACACTCTTGTATGTGCTCACCCTTAGCTTTAACATAGATAATTTCTCTCTATCATTGTCAATAAAAAGAAAAAGAATACAAAGATGAACAAAATAAAATATTCAAAAGAATCAAGGGAATATGCTTCCAATATACTACTGGCCATGTTTATCAAACTCAGCCAACAAGGAATTGGCTTAGTATAAGGTGTTCACTCAACTTACAAAAAAAAAAAAAGAAGAGGATAAATGATGGGTAATTTGAAAATAACAAGCTCAAAAGAACCATTACCCAAATAACAAGCTTAAAAGAAAGGTTCGGCAAACCAAAAATTTTAGTAACCTAGGCCGGTCAAATATAATTACTTGTAACCCTTCCATTTCCAATTCAAATTTTCCTAAAAAGTGAATTATATATATTATAATCATGGCCGGATTTTAGGGCGTGCAAGATGTGCAACAGCACAGGGCCCCAAAATTAGTATATGTATTTATGATTATATTGGCTCAAAATTAGGTTTTCATGATTCATCTAAATTCTACTACGTATTATTCCAAAAAAGAATTTCTACTCCGTAATATTCTCGCAAATCACTTTTCTTCAATTTGCAGTTTAATTATACTTTGATAGGGCCTCACTTATTTTCGAGCACAGGGCAACACAAATTATATATATATATATATATTGTGACACCCCGAAATTTATTCACCATTTTGTTACAAAATGATTTTTAGCCAAAAAAATGTTTCTAACTATTCATTTTTCAGAAAATTTCAGCTCGGCGCAGTCCGAAAGATTTATTCGGTAAACATACTTCCCAAACTCCGTTTTACTTGAAATTTTTATTTTAGAACCCCAACCTATAGTACTTTATATCCTTAAAAAGTTTTGGTCATTTGGATATTTGAGTAAACACAGAAAATTATGTTTTTGCTCTTGGCAGTGTGCTGTCCAGAATTTTTCTCTCTGGACTAGTTTTGGAAAGAAAATTCAAAAACCATACTTCTACTCCTTAGATTTCTATCAAATTTTATATGTAGGTTCTAGACTTGCTTAACTACATATTTGAAGAAAATGGTATCAAAATACCTTACCAAATACTCCCAATAATATTTTTAATCCGGATCCAGTGTTCTGCCAATTTCTTTCTGCCAGCACATGTATTCTTCAATTTAATACCAATTATTTGACTAATATCATCTATGTTTTAATTTTATTTTGTCTCTTCTAGAATCTAGGCAGCCACCCTATGGTCCCTAAATTATTTTCTACCGTAACTATATCTGATAAATCCCAAACTGGCAAGGCAAACTTATCCTTCAAGATTTACCATGGAATTGTGACAAGTGTCACATTATTTACCATATGGTATTAATAAATTAATTAATTAGGATGGATTATAGAATAAGTCTTGCAAGGAAGATTATAGGATAAGTCTTGATAGAAACTTACTCTCCAAGCTCCAAATTGGGACTTGATCTCCAAGCATCCTCTTCCTTATCTTACAAGATATAACATATAAACTTACTCTCCAAGCTTCTTCATCCTTATCTTACAAGTTGCTATAAATAGAGCTTTGATCTTCCATTTTCCCATTCATTCCCATTATGGCCGAAATATTGAGAGGAAAGAGAGAGAAAGATTTCATCTTCATTTTTGTGTTCAAGAAGCTACATAGCCATTGCCTTCACAAGTTCTTCCATACTAGGTAACACTTTGATTTTATTCGGTTAAGAAGAGTAGAATCCTTTCCTAGAACTTGATTTTAAGCTAAGAATTCTTGAAAATATTGTTATTATGGTGGGAATTACTTAGGATCTTCGGTGGAAATTTGAAGGAAAGGATCACAGCGATTCCTACGGTTTTAAAAGCTACTTGGAAGGTAAGAAATCCCTTCAGTTGGTTTAGTCACTTGAGATTTAATGATTGATAGTTGGAATAGGAATTTATGAGCTTTATATGGGGATAGACATATATATACGTGTGCTTATATACACTAATAATTAAGTGTGAGATGTTGGTATATTGTATTGGGATATTAGTACTGGTTGGATGATTAGTATTGATGGATTATTTATATTTTGATTATGATATGATAATCAGTACAAAGGTTATTATAGATATAGGTGTGAAGTTATTGCTTGGGTTAAAGATTTTGATGTAAGATATGAATCGATTAGATTTATAGATAAGTAATGAGATTGTGATGTTGGAGGAATTTTGGGAATTTTTGGAATATGGATTATGAAAAGGAAAAATATTGGTATATGGATATTATGAATATGAAGGTTATAGACATAAGCTATGACATTGAATAAATAATTTTGGGTTATAGATGTAAGATGTGAGATTTGATAGTTATGGTGATTATTGTGAGAGTTTGGATACTCTCTATTTGGTGGTTATTTTGAGAGTTGGAAATCTCTCTATTGGTGAATAAGTTATGGGTTAAAGAAAAGTTAAGATAAAGATATTATTATGATATGTATTGAGGAACTTGTTATATGGAAATATTAAGATAAAGATTGTATATGGTGAATATTGAGGAAATAGTTGTTAAACGATTTTGGATTATGGTTAGGCAATGACTTTACCTCTTAGAAATTTATTTATATTTTGATATGTATTTTTATACATACTTGGATGTGCGATTTCCTCAAGTCATATTTCTAACGGTGTTGATGATGGTTGAAGTTGTTGATGACAAGAATAACCATCTATTATTGGTTAAGGGTGGAACCATGATTATGGATTACCGATGATGTTTGGATTGTAATATGGACTGAAATCCATGATAAGGAACAATGTTAAGGATGATAAGATTAATGGTGTTATGAATCGATTGATTCATAATTGGTTGACTATGGGTTCATACTATTATAGTAATAGTATTGAGAATGGATATGTAGGGTTAGTAAGAATATATAAGTGTATAACTAAGCATGAGACGTGAATATGAAGTATATTCATAAATGTTTATAAAAACTTACGTTGAAGAACGTATGCTATTTTGGTTGTCAAAACCTTATTTTTGAGAAAAATACCATTTTTAGTGAGTGTGTACCTCACTTGAATAATGAGAAAATGATGTTTGAAAAGCCTGCGGGTACTGAAAATATTTTGAAAATCCTTCAGGGGCTAATGAGGTAGCCAATTTTAAGTATTGGACTCAATTGAGAAGTATGCCCAAATGAAATGATTTAAGAAAGAAAACTGGAGGAAAGAACATGTTTTCAAACCCTTAGTTTCTAAAGTAAGTTGAGGAGGACCTTGATTGACCCACGGGTGGCTTTAAGTGCCGTTGCCCAGTGGTCGTTATGGTATATTGTATGATTCATTCATACTGCAGGGCGAAGTCTATTCGTCGTTATGTTATATTGTATGATTAATTCATACTGCAGGGTGAAGTCTATTCGTCGTTATGTTATCCGGACAGGTGTCGTTTTAACGAACCTGGCGTCCAAGGGATCAGTATTAGACCGGGTGATGACCACTGACCCCGAGTTCGATGATCCAAGTGGTCAGAGTGGGAGTTATGAGAATACTCCAAAGGCCTCACGCTTACTACTAAGAAACTAAGGAAGTTTTAAACATAAGGAGAAAAGGGTTACTCTGTAACGACCTTGAGAAAGAAATGATTTTGTCTTATGAGACAGATTGATGTTGTTGCACTAATCACTTTTTGTGCAAGTCTTCATTGTTAACTTGTTTTCAGGTGAAATCTCATCAAATGGGCAAAATTACCAAAACCCTTTTAAGAGACGTGTTTTGAAAACCTTTGTTAAATTTTGGGTGACCATGGATGTTTTTACTTAGCCGTCGTGCTAACTACACTTCAATGTGTTTTTCTTTTAACAGATGTTGTCTAGCGTGAGCTCTGAATAGGATGGAAGTCGAGGTTGAGGACTACTCTATCCTAGAATAGACACCCTGGAAGGATTATTTCCATATGTATTAAGTTGGATGTTGAGGATGTTATTTGATGTTGTAAGTTTATCCTTAGCGTTTGGGTATAGGAGAGATGCTTAAGCATGGCGGTAACACCCAGTTTTCTACTGGTTAGATGCTTCCGCAATGTATTGTATTATTAGGGATTTTGTAATAAATCCAAGAAGTGAAAATTGGGGTGTTACACACACACACACACACACACACACACACACACACATATATATATATATATATATATATATATATATATATATGATCGCGCTCAAATGAGAACGTTGCGCCCATGAGAGAATTCAGAATGTATGATATCCGTCCACATGCCCATATCTAACTGATGAAAACACTGATTTTTAAAAAATGTGATGGCATTTTCGTAAATAATTGAATATCAAAGTGAAAGTAAAATGTATTACAAGTACAAGTAGCAATTTCATATAGTGCACCTAAGTACAAGTAAAATATATTACAAGTGCAAGTAAAATGTATTACAAGTGCATGTAAAATGTACATTGAGCATCAATACTAAGTGCACCTTACTTTATAACTAGTTGCACCTAACGTTATAATTAGTTGCACCTAGAGGCACGGATATTAACAAGGAAATTTGCATTTATAAGTGAAAATATGTGCAATTGTAAGTGATTTTACTTGCACTTTTTCACTTGCAAAGGTGCACCGGCTACTTGCACTTATAACATATTTACTTGCACCAAAGTTCGAGTTATTTACGAAAATACCACTACGTCGTTTTTTTAAAATTGCATATGATTCATTGGTCTGGGAAGGAGGGGAGGGCTCAAGTGAGAGTAGGTTCCCATAGTACGATAATTTAGGGTTTTAATTTTATTATTCGGTTCAAAGGGATAAAATGGACTTAACTAAATTACATATAGTACGATAAGAAAAACTTTTGTCAAGATGAAGTGCTTACGTTACATAGCAAACTATTATGTCATATTTCAATGGCAAGAAACCCGCTTTGATACTAATGGAGAATTTTATTTTGTTAGACTTGCCTATGTTGGAATATTTAAAAATAATTATGAAATAACAAACACTAAAAAATCACAGGTTAGTGTTTCAAATTCGAGTCATGTGACACTCACACTTTACTTAAAACTTCATTTGCTACATCCAAAGGTGCTAGGAGTATTGTGGCCTTGGTTTCCTAGAATAAAACAAATTTTATATTTCAAAGTTAAGCATTCAACAATTAAATCTGGCAAACAAGAACAAAGAAGGATTTTTGTAGCTTGTGTAAATGAATTGCTCAACACCATGGGCGGTTGTAGAAAAATGGAGTGGCGGGGGGGGGGGGGAAGTTGTAGAGAGGGGGTTAGAGTTGTAGAGAGAATTTATAATGTTTGTCAACATTAGGATCAACCGCACCATATCATTATATATACCACACATGATTGCACAAATTATTATTGGTAATGATTTCGAATTATACTCTATGCAATAATGTATGAAATACATAATTATATGAGTGCGATTGACACTCGTCTCGGTCGTTACTTTGGAATTTTTTTTTACATAACACAAAATAAATATAATAATAATAAAATATTTACATTTATTTAAATCTAGATTGTCACTCTTTTATCAAATAAAAAGTTTTGTCACCATTTTTTTTTTCATAATATGGGGCAGTATTGTGCATTCTGTGATAGTATGTTGGTGGTCAATTTTTTGGGGTTTAGAGGTTAGGGGTTTAAAGTGTGACTTATAAAATGTTGTATACCTTTGTGCACTCCTAGAGTAAAAGTTATGCATTGCTAGTAGTAAAAGTGCGCATTTCTATGGAACGTAACTAGTGGTGCATTACTTTGTTGGTGGTGGTGCATTATAGTGGGTCTTGGGAGAGTTGTTCTCGAAGGTCGGACTTTGTGCTCTCTAGGGGCGTGGCTCTGTGTGTTTATAAAGTAGGGTTTACAATTAATGGTTTAGAGTTTAATGTTTATGCTTTATTGGTTAAGAGCTACTGTTTAGGGTGATTAGCGTTAGGGCAAGAGTTTAGGGGTTAATTAGTGGTTATTAGGGTTTAGTGTTCTGCGGGTTTTAGGGTTTAGGGTGTATGGTGTAGGGTTTTTCATGTAGTGGTTAGGGTTTAGGACTATAGGGGTTAGGGTTTAGATGTTGATATAGTGGGGTGGTGATATGAATCTAGTTCTAGGTTCAAATAAAATAGAGTATTGTTTCAAGATAGCTTTCAATGTAAGGATAGAGATGGATAAAAAAACATTAGACCTCATGTGAAACCTTTAGTCCGATCCTGAATCCTCAAAGACTTGGGAAGAATCTTGTTGTAGCTTCAAGTACCTTGATGATACAATCTTCAATCAACTAAATCTAAGGTTGAAGAGAGAAAGAGAATGGTTCAAGTCAACGAGCTAGCCACTAATTGAGTCTACAGTTAGCAATAAGGTTTCTTACACAAGTGTAAAGAAAGACTTAAAGGTTTCATTGAAAAAAAACCATCCAAAGCTATTATGCCCGTGCCGTATGGGGCATTGTTGGTAATGCTCCTCCAATATTGGACAGCTACCGCCTCTAAATCAAAATCCTCTTTAAAGTCTCTAAAAGTTAGATTTTGCTTTTGTTTTTTTTTTCTTCATGTTGTGACATATTTTAGTTTATGAATTTAACAACATTTTCGTAATATGCTATAAGGAGAATGCATTATGAAACGTTTATATCGTTACTAGCTAGACTCTCAAAATAGAGTTAACCTCAAGTTAACTCGTCCTCTCTCGTTAAAAAGAATAGGACGGAATCTAATTTGTCAAGACCATATTAATGACGGACTTTTTAACACATCTCGCGGTCTCACCTAATTCACGGGGCTTGTTAGGGCAGGCTAACACATTAGCCGACCTAATTAATGTGAGCATAAATATAATATGTGTAGTCCAACTATCAGCTTAGTCTTTTAGTTGAGATGGAGCACATGCTTTAATTATTAAATTCTTTAAAAATAGTAATTTATTTCCACTGTTCCAGACTCCAATAATTATTTCATAAGCCACGTGGTCCACATAGCCAAATAAAAATTATATATATATATATATATATATATATATATATATATATATATATATATATATATATATATATATATATATATTATTAAAGGTATGTCCACGCAATAATTTGCGGCAAAATATGCTATGGACCCGAGTTCACATTCACAAATTTAGAACTCTATGTTCACAATTTTAGATCTCAATATACAAATTACATTACGCAATATTCACAATTTTTGAACTCTATATTCACAATTTTATTATATAGATTCAAAAAGAGTAAATACCTAAAATGGTCCCTCGACTATAGGATAATTCACAAACTAGTCATCGACTATTGATGCGAAGGACCAAATTAGGTAAAATTTGAATAGTTGAGGATTTAATTGTATTGAATCAATAGTCGATGACTAATTTGTGAATTATGCTTATAGTCGAGGGACCGTTTTGGGTATTTACTCATTCAAAAATTATGTTATATTATTGAATACAGAGTTATAAAATTATATAATTATGAATATAAATTTCTAAAATTGTGAACATAAAGTTTTAAAATTATGAATATGGACCATGGCATAACAACATATAATTTGCCTTCCGGACCCTTCTCCAAATCCCAAGTCCCCATTTCGGCCCATTACGCCAAAAAACCTAATACACTTTACGAGTTACGACTTTACCCATTTCCCCTAAAATGCCTAAATCTTTAAACTCTAATTTCCCCTTCCCAAATTACAATTGCAATTTGCAAACGAAGAGTACCGAGAGACGAGAGAGTCGGTCGTCTCCTTCGCAACTCCTTGACGACGGCACTCCAGTTCCAGTACCCCAACGACGGCACTCCAGTTCCAGTACCCCAACGACGGCACTCCACTCCAGTAGTCCAGTCGGCAGTCTCCAGACTCCAGTACAGATAAATAGATTTATTTTCCTGCCTTTTAATTTCATTTGTTTTGTTTAATTATTGATGATCTATGTTAAATACTTGGATTGCTCTAGTGTTAAAACTTTATTATGCATATATCGTATATACTGCCAGTGTATGTGTATCCAATATATGAGGGGTGTCCCGTCCACGAAAATTTTCCCGGGGGCCCAATATTAAGCTACGGTATTAGAATTGAATTGAGGAATATGGTATTATGCACCGACAGTTAGTGATGAAGACATCAAATTTTTTTGGTACTGTGTCTTTACTGTGTTTAGAGTCTTCAATTTGGAGATCTGCTTCTTTTACAAATTCTACTGTGTTTATGTGTTATTAGTTTTGATCTAATTATTTTTGTATAATTATGCATCTATGTGTTTTGTTTTTTAATTTTATTTTTCAGGATGGCGGAAATCTTAGAATTCCAATATGCTTATTTCATTACCGGAGCAGAAATAATTCGGATTAAAATCCCTATGACATCTAATAGTTTTAAACCCGAAGTCAAGCTTGTGTTCTCTAATCCATCTCAACCTCTTCCATTAGCTATGGGACTCTTTAGCCACAATCACATTGTATATATGGTTGGGGGCTTCTATGGCCGTAAGGCTGTGGCTGTGGGCGTGGACAGCCCTAAGGATGTGGATATGGATGTGGTGGACAGCCCTAAGGATGTGGATATGGATGTGGTGGGTGTGGACAGCCCTAAGGATGACGATGTGGATGATGATGATGTTGAATATGTCGATCGTGTTTACATGTTTGATCCAACCAAGTTCGATGAAATTCCGCTTGAAAATATTGAAACACTTAAGAACTTAACATGTGAACACATGGTGTATCCTAAAGTCATTCGAGCTGAGGATCGGATTTACCTGTTGTCACAGCGTGATTTTTTTTATTGTCATTTTGACATGATCAGATACGCCTTCCATTTTCAATACTTTGATCCAAACAAGAATTTGTTTACAACCCTGCCACCCCCACCCGTCCTAACTGATCATAAAATGTCCATTGCTCGTCTTGGTGCACGGTGTCATTTTTTCCTTAGAGGTTATATATATGTGTTTATTACAGACACTAAGACTTGTTTTCAAACATCTAAGTTCAACACCATAAATTTACAATGGGAGGATTGCAAGTCCATGGTGGACAAATTTAAAGAGAAAACTATTCCTTTTCCCTTCTTACATGCTGGCGATATGGGGATTTCGAATGAATTGGTTGATAACACTTGGATTCTAGTCGCCCTTAATGGTGGTGCTCTGCCCATCGCATATTGTGTTCACCTTAGTGACAAGGGTGATATTGATCCTATATCTCATAGGGTTCTAGCTGAACTTTATACTTCGGGTGTTGATATGTATGGCTCAAGATATGATTGGAAACAATTAGCTGATATGGGAGGTGGAAGGTTTTGTGTGATGTGCTGTGCTTTAGATGCTTATTTTTTGATATACGGCTTCGAAATTGATTTTGAACGTGAACACACCATTCAAAATTTTAAAACTAAAGAGAGTTCGTCATGTATTATTTTCAAAATGGAATTCAATCATAATTACCCCATCCCTTTGATGCGTTCACTTACCGGTTTCTGTATAGCGTAAGTACACCCCACACCCCACATTCATTCTTCTCATTCATGCTTCTACTTGTGTGAAAAAGCTTATGTCAGTAAAGTAGTAGTGTGCAGTAGTGTTGTGTAGTATATTAGTGTTATAGGCAGCAGTAAAGTTAGCAGAAAAGTGCAGCAGCAAAATTAGACTTGGGCAGCAGGCCAGCAGCAATGTTAGCAGAAAAGTGCAGCAGCAAAGTTAGACTTTGGCAGCAGCAAAGTTAGGCAGCAGAAAAGTGTAGTTAGGCAGCATAAAAATAGTGCAGAATTTGAGGAAGCTTGTCTTCTCTCATGTATATATAAAGATGTATCAGCTAGCTAATGTAGAGATAGAAATCAGAGAACACAGAAATATAAGTCTTTTAGCTACTGCCCACACTTAAGCTTTTCTCCCCATTTTAGTTATTAACATGGTATCAAAGCCTACTGGGCATTGATCGGCACAAAGAGGCGAGCAACCGGCAGAAGTTTCGCGGCGAACGGAGCCTCCACGCGCCGCCACGCGCCACCGTCGGCCGGAGCTTCGGCGACCGCTCGCCGGTGCGTGACGGCGCGTGAGGCCATTTCTGGCAGAAATTTGTCTCGTTCGTCTCGTTTTGATGAGCCCATTTCCTGATGGTGTCACTTGGGCGAGTCTTCATCAGCTTTAGAAGCTTCGTCTCTCTTTCTCTCCCTGTTCTTCTACGGCGAACCAGCAAACCTGGATCAGCAGTGACGAACCAGCTTGTCGAGCAGTGGCGCAGCTGGGTCATTTCCAGTGACCTTGGAATCCTCTTCTCCGGCGACCTCCTCTCCGATGCTTCATCTCTCTCTTTCATTTCCTGCGCAGCAGAACGCTCCTGGCAGCAGAGCTCCCGGCAGTAGATGCAGTAGTGGCTTTCCGGCTGCTATGGTTGTAGATGAGGAAGTAATAGGTGTTTTTGATGTTGGAAGTGTTATAAGGAGGGAGGAACTATTTGCAGTAGGTTTGTTGGGCAGCATGTTTTGGGTTTTGTGTTGTTTTTAGTTAATGTAAAAAAAAAAAAAAGGGAGGGGCAGTAGATTGTTTTGTTTGGTTTAATTTGTGGGATTGTTTTAATTTGGTCTTAAGTTTAGTTTGTGTTGTTTGAGTCATGGGATCCGTCTCATATTTAGAGTCATGCTATGGAGTAAGTGAGAGGTGCGTTGTGGTGTTTAATTGGGATGGCGAAAATGGCAATCCGTCATCGGAGAAGAAAAATAGCATAAAGTTTTGGCCGAATGATAGTAGGCTTCGTGGTCGAGTTGACAATCTTGGTAGCCGAATGATAGTAGGCTTCGAGGTCGTGTTGACAATCTTGGTAGCCGAATGATAGTAGGCTTCGTAGTCGAGTTGACAACCTTGGTGGCCGAATGATAGTAGGCTTCGAGGTCGTGTTGACAATCTTGGTAGCCGAATGATAGTAGGCTTCGTGGACAATCTTGGTGGCCGAATGATAGTAGGCTTCGTGGTCGTGTTGACAATGTTGGTGACCGAATGATAGTAGGCTTCGTGGTAAACTAGAAAGACATTGACATGTTTGGTGACGAGGAGGCGTTTATTCGAGGTGTTATCACTCTACCTCATCTTACTACTGATCTACAAGTAGCTGATGTCTTTACAAAAGATTTAATACGCCAAAGACACAAGTTTCTCAATAGCAAATTGATGCTGATAGACTTACCCGCATCAATTTGAGGGGGGATGTCAGTAAAGTAGTAGTGTGCAGTAGTGTTGTATAGTATATTAGTGTTATAGGCAGCAGTAAAGTTAGCAGAAAAGTGCAGCAGCAAAATTAGACTTGGGCAGCAGGCCAGCAGCAATGTTAGCAGAAAAGTGCAGCAGCAAAGTTAGACTTTGGCAGCAGCAAAGTTAGGCAGCAGAAAAGTGTAGTTAGGCAGCATAAAAATAGTGCAGAATTTGAGGAAGCTTGTCTTCTCTCATGTATATATAAAGATGTATCAGCTAGCTAATGTAGAGATAGAAATCAGAGAACACAGAAATATAAGTCTTTTAGCTACTGCCCACACTTAAGCTTTTCTCCCCATTTTAGTTATTAACAGCTTATAATTCATTCTTTTGATGTCCTAATTGTTTGTATATTTATTGCCAGCTCTGCTCCTCCTCCTCTTGCATCTCCCGACAATGAAGACCAAGACAAGAATGAAGACCAAGACAAGAATGATAGGAAGAGTAAGAGAAAAAGGGGGAGTAGAGCCAGCTCTCCTCCTCCTCCTCCGGCGCCGCTGAGTAAGTTTTCTTCTTCTTCTTCTTCTTGTGCTTGTCAACTTTGCCAATTCTCTTTAATGCAACTTGGAAAAACTTTAAAATTTTCATTTGTATGTTTTATTTGCTTAATATAGTAATCAGCAGTGTTAATTTATTGGGAACAAAGGGTATGCTTCTTATTTCTTACTGAATGTGAAGTGTTCAAACATTGATAAATGTGTTTCATTCTTTCTTATCTGGCTTTAAGTTGTTCTTAATGTCTTATACATTATATGTATACATATGTACGTAATGTGGTAAATTATAAGGGAAAACTAGCTTTAGCTACACAAAGTTTGCAATATATATCTAGTGCACATCAAGTAGTGTGTTTATACAAAATGTTTGAATGGAAAGAAGAGGATTACCTTGAAAACTGCTTTCATGTTTCCTGGAATTCTTTTTGCTGTCTTCTTTGTACTGAATGCTCTGATCTTGGGGGAGCAATCTTTTCGAGCTGTTCCATTTGGAACTATGTTTGCTTACGGTTTGGTATCTCAGTTCCATTAGTGTTTGTAGGCAGTTATTTAGGTTATAAAAATCCAGCTATGGAAGACCCTGTAAAGACGAATAAGATTTCTTTCTTTTTGGGGTGTTTTCATTGAGCTGTTTTTCATCTTGAAATCCATATGGCTGAACCAGTCAGTTAGTTCTGCTACCTCTTTGGTTTCACTTTCATAGTTTTCCTGATCTTGTTGATCACATGTGCAGAGTTAACTGTTGTGCTCTGCTACTTGCAGGCTTGCAGTGAAGACTACTATGGGTGGTGGAGGGCCTATCTGACTGCCGGTTCCTTAGTTTTATACTCTATTTTCTTTTCTTCTACTCTATTTTCCACCTCTTCACCAAGTTGGAAATTACAAAGCTGGTCTCAGGCATGTTATATTTCGGCTACATGTTGATTGAGTCATATGCCTTGTTAGTTTTAACCGGGACAATTGGCTTTTATGCATGCATGCATGCTTTTGGTTTGTTTGTAAGATATACTCGTCTGTGAAGATTGACTGAGTGGCAACAAAGTACGTACTCAATTTTCTTGTCTTAGGATTTGTGAACTTGCGGATGAATATTTTAGATTCCATTTCTTTAACTACTGCCTTTAAACATAAAAGGATACTTTTTAGTTTCTGTTGATACTCAATCATGGTTGAAGCAACATTTTGATAAATGTCCAGTTTAAGATTCAGACTATGATATGTTAATAGTAAACTTCCCTGCTTGTTCCGGGGATTTGGAAGGCACGGTTGCTTGCCCAGGGGAATCATTACTTGAGGGAATTGATGGCCCAGGGAGAATCATCACTTGAGGGAATTGAACTCGAGTTCTCCCAAAATTTATTCCACTTGCCACTTGAACTACCCGATTGGGTTACATAAATTGTTAACTAATTAAGAGAAAAATATGTCAATCTTAATATAACAAGGTCTTTTTGGCCATTTACATAATATTCTTTCTTCTATCAAATGTTTTAGTTGATACAGTTTATTGTCAATTGCAACAATTCGTCAAAGCATTTTTTTTAAAGAAAAAGAAGACTATGGAAATAACTTACCAAAAAAATCATATCAAATTGGGCCCACTCTTTTTTAAAAATAAATAAAACAAAAAGAATTAACAAGTACTCAAAAGAAAAAAAAATTAACAATTTTCGTCAAAAGAAATTAAAAATGACATTTCTCGTTTATTTAATATTACCATTTATATACATCATTCTTTTTTTTGTTTTGAGTACTAGTTACAATGTAGTATATGTTCATAGCTACTGAAGCACAAAGAGTCAACAATTGCATACACTGAGGCTCGAACTCACTCCCATCATTCATGTAGGAGTGTAAATCGGGACACTGGGTGCCACTAGACAAGGTCTTTGTCAATTTAACATTTAAAAAGAAATCTTTAATTAGTAAAATAAAATAAGAAATGATGAGGTTTTTTTTTTTTTTAAACTACAATCTAATCTATATGTTTAACATAATTATATCAATATATTTAATGGGGATGTGACTCGAACATGTGACTTTTCGTTTGAAACAATAACAATAATGTTATCAAATTACAAGATATTTAAGCCTGTTTGGTAAAATAATTAGCTTATCAGTCAATTTTGACTTATTTGACCACTATTAGTTATTTGACTTGGTTAAAAAATCAATATAAGTGTTTGGTTAATCAACTTTTTGTAACTCCAAAATGCTAAAAATTAAAAAAGCTAACAAAAACAATTTTTTTAATTAGCTTTTTGAGAAAATAAATTATACCAAACAACTATCAGCTAACAATTAATTTACCAAACACTTTTCTACAATCCGCTAATGTTATCAACTAGTTATATTCTATAACCCAATCAGATAACAGCTATCAACTAGCAACCATTTTTCAAACATGGCTTTAGCATAAAGAGTTGGCTGTTAACCATCTCCAACCAAGACACCAAAGCACCAAAACAGGAAAAAAGTAATGGCGTGAAAGCCCTACAATCAACACGGTAAAACACCAAAGTTTTGGTGCAATGTGAACAGTGATCCGCACCATTTTTGGTGCAGACATTTACTTCCCATTTTGCCTATCTTTTGTTCTTTATCTTTTTTTATAATTACTTTTGTATCCTTTATATATATATATATATATATATATATTTTATATTTACATATTTTGTTAAATATTTAAACAAAAATGGTATATTACTAAAAACAAATTATATCATTTGAAGATCTCATTAAGACGATTAAAACAAGACTAATATTGAATATAATTTAATTGAAAGAAATTACATAAAACATAATTAAATTTTAATTAATTAAATACAACTATATGTTAAATAATAAAAGTATAAATATAAAAATATAAATGATTATAGTGTACGAATAAAATTTGGTGTAAATGGGTTGGAGATTTAAAAAAATTTGATGTAAAAATATGTTGGAAATATTCATTTTGATGTAAAATTTGGTGCGAAATTTAATGTTTTGGGTTGGAGATGGTCTTTGACAGTATCCAAAGTAACGAATTGTTTTGGTTGTTGGGCTTAGAATAATTGATAGACTTAGATAATAAAGTCATTTGGGCTCCGTGGCGGTCATTGGGTATAAAATCTACATATATTGGGCTTAGGATATTTTGGGTGGTGAAATAATAATAATAATAATAAGGGAAAAGGATCAAATAGACCCCTAAACTTTACTCAAAAATGTAATTAGCCCCTCGAACTTTTAAAAGGTACAATTAAACACTTGAACTTCTCAATGAGTCAAATAAGTCCAATTTACCGGTAACCAACAGGTTACCTGTAAATTATTGACTTAATCACCGTTGACTGCCGCGGTGAGCAAATTTGGCGAGGCGGTCGCCAGTTCTCGGTAGGATATCCAGGTCAGTTCCGGTGCCGGTGATCCGGAGCTTCGGGTCAGGGTAGCGATCCGCTAGGGCTTGCATTAATGGAGGCCACTGAACGCCGTGCATGACGTCGAAGTCAAGGATGTGAATGGCGTTTCGTTGACCGTCGTCGATGGCTTCCAAGATCGCCTGATTCGCGGTGAGATGAGTAAACCTTATGAACGGCGTGATTGGTTGAGAGACAAATAGCTATCTCAACAAGCCCCGGTTGTTCCACACTAGCTATCTCAAACTCAGGAAACGGCGGAAATGCTCCGGTGGAGGCGGAGAGAAAGGGCGAGAGTGAACTGATGCGCCAGTCTTTCACTGGAATCGGCAAACGGGGAAGTATTAGAAGCCAAAAAGGAGATGAGACGGTGAGCGGCGGAGAAGTCAGATCTCGAGATTAACTCAGTGTAGCTGATGAGAATTTGCCGCATTTGAATCGCCGGAGGAGGAGAAGAAGAAGCGAACACAGTCCTTCGTCGTTGAATCTGGTGGAACTGAAACGCCGGCAGCGGAGCCACCACCGATGAAGGCGGCTCATTATTATTATTCGTATATGTTCTTCATTGGATCTGGAAGAGGATGAAGAACCAAATGAGCCTAACATATCTATACTCCCAATCACCCGTACCAAATGAGGTAAAGTTGCAGTAACAACTCCAGATCTGGTCATTTATTATTATTATTATTATTATTTTAATTTTTAGCTTCGCCGGAAAAAAAAAACTTCTCGCCGGAATAAAAATTTCTCGCAGGAATTTTAAGTTACCGGTTATTCTAGGTGAATAACCGGTTACTGGGTCTAGATGCTCCAAAATAACAAGTTAAGTGTTTAATTGTACATTTTAAAAGTTCGAGGGCCTAATTACACTTTTGAGTAAAGTTTAGGGGTCTATTTGACCATTTTCCCTCGTAATAATAATAATAATAATAATAATAATAATAATTTATAGAAATAGATTAATCCAACCCCGTTATAAAATAATTAGGTTTAAAGGCATTTTACTAAAATAATTAATAATAAGAAAATAATTCCTTTTGAAAATATTTATAATTAAAACAATAGTGCTAGGAAAATGCGGGTGCCACACATCATCACAAAGCTGTCCATATGGACTAACCGAGGAAATGGACAGAAGAGGGAAAAACTTACCAAAGGTTTGATCCTAAAGCTTAGAAATACCAGAAATACTAATCCAATAGAGGAAATGGCGTTGCGTTGAAGTTAGGGCTGTTAGCGAACAGAGTTTTCGACAAACTACTCGTGTTTGAGCTCGGTAAGCGTTCGTTTATGTTCGTTTATTAAGGTAAGCGAACATTAACAAACAAAATTTAGAGTTCTGTTAATAAACGAACAGAGTCTGAACAGTGGTAAGCTCGTTTGTTAAGTGTTCGCGAACAAGCTCGTTTGTGTTTGTTTAGTAGTGTTCGTGAACAAGCTCGTTTGTGTTCGTTTAGTAGTGTTCACGAACAAGCTCGTTTAGTGTTCGTTTAATAATGTTCGCGAATGTAGATTATTTCTTGTTCACGAACAAATTGTGTTCACAAACATGCGCAGGTGTTTGATTATTAAGTGTTCACGGACGTGTTCATGAAGTAAATGAACATGTTTGTGAACGTGTTTGTTAACGTTTGCGAACACGTTCGTGAACGTGTTCGTTAACATTAACGAACACGTTCGTGAACGTGTTCGCGAACGTTAATGAACACTAACGAACGCTTAACAAACGAACACGAACAGGATTTTCAAAAACCTTGACAAACGAACACGAACACGAACACCCCAAAATTCTTAACAAACGAACACGAACAGCCTCCGTTCGTTTATGTTCGGTTCATTAACAGCCCTAGTTGAAGTAAAGTGAAGGGGAATTAGGAGAGGATCATGTGCTACAGTAGCTATTTATAGCTACGGCACATGATCCTAGGCTAAGGAAAATCTGATGGAAAGAATGAAAGTGGATGATGGGCATTTGGAAAGATTGGGCTTGAATGAAATATTCATTAGGATTTGGAAAAAGAATTTTGGCTTTTGAAAACCAGGCTTAGTATTTAAATGGTATGGACTTAGGAATTTAATAGTTATAAAATGAGTTTAGCAGGTTAGTCTCATATAGATTTTGGATAGTAAAATTTTGATCCATAAAATAATTTTTTTAGATTTCATAGCAAAGTACTACGTATTTGTCTTGAAACTATTCTCGTCAAAATATTTATGGTAAAAAATAATTTTATTTTGAGAATGTTTTTACAAAAAGATTAATGTTTAAAATAACGAGGTGTTATAACCACAATTGAAAAGCCTATAGTTTTGTCCACTGAAACCAACATTGAGAAGCTTACAGTTTCGCCCATTGGCACCGCCGCATAAAAGCTTGTAATTTCGTCCACCTACATTATCGCAGAGGCGCTGCACTTTCGTTGACCAACACCACCGCAAAGACGCCTGTATTTTTGTCCACCGACATCGCCGCTGAGGAAACAATTTTTTTCAATCCATATTTGTGAACGGAAAATGGTTTGAAAATTGAAGAAGAAGAAATTGAGATTTGGTAGAACATGTACTTTGAAATTGTTTTATTTTGGCTTAACATAGACGAGCATCGACAATTTTACCCTTCATTTTCACGGCCCTAACGGAGCAAAGTAACAGAAGGACCATGGGTGGTAATAATTTGAATGTCGAAGGGTCACATGCGGTCAATTTAAAAGTTTAGAACTAAACGTGACAAAACTACTATATTCAAAGAACCTTAGACTGTATTAACTCATATTATTAATATTGCATTCGTATTCTAATCATCATTGGTATTAACTCATATTATTAATATTGCATTCGTATTCTAATCATCATTATTGAATGAAGTTGATGATTGTTTAAAGTAAAATATAGGATATAGCATTTGAAATTTATAAATTTGTCTATAAAAGTTAATTGTGGGAAGACGAATTATATTAGCATAGACAAAATTTGGTAAAATCATGAAAATTATAGGGTAAAAATGTGACAAAATTATTTGTAGATGACTAAGTTTTTTTTTTTTTAATACTATTGACTCTATTACAATATAGTATTTGCACAAAGAGCCAACGCCCCCACTGGGGGTCGAACCTGTGACCGCTCATTTGGGAAGGTCACAGCTATGCCGCTTGACCACAAGGTCTTTGGCATATTAGAGACATGGACTGACAGCTACCGAATTGAAGCTTGTGTCTCATCAACTAAAAGTCTAAGCTGATACTTGGTTGGACTACACATTTATGTTTATACTAGTTTTACACGCGCATTGCGTAAATGAGTTAATGGCCAATGTTTATATTTAAATAAATTTTTGAAAGTATATCAATGCAACATTATATAGGAGAAGTTTATACATAAGTAAATGAATGTCGAATTTGTTTATTTAAATATGTAACTCAAAGTATATGAATCCAAGATAATATAGAAAAATCATTATAATTTTTCACTAAAATAAATATTTACAACTTTGTAAAATTGATAGCCTAAATACTTGGTCTAAAAACGATAGTCTAAATAAATACTACTTTTGGTTTGGATTTTTCTAAATATTATTAATTCTCTTTTGAGTAACATTGTCATTGTCTTCATCTTCACTATTTGTGCTCATCCTTTTTAATTTGTTGGTAGTATGTTATTTGCAATTGGGTTACTATTGGTAGCATTGATGACAACGTCATGCAATGCGATTATAATGTAGGAAGCTATGGATTTTTTCCTTTAGGTGTTCTGCTCGTGATTCATTATTCAACTATTATTGTTGAATGAGTTATTGTGAATAAAGAAATTCTTAGTTTAAGGAATAAGATTAAATTAAGTAGTAAAAATTTGAACATTTTAAATATGATGTAGTCCAAAAGATATTACGAGGTAGTTTTTCGCTTAAATTTGTTGGATTATTTGAGTACTCGCATTGTCAACAAATCGCCAAGTAGTTAATATGATTGGTTTCAAATTATTCTCTTCTTTTTTTTTTCATGGTATTAATAAAATACTTGGTAAATTATATATAATATTATTATTATAACTTTGATATTTAATTACAAGATAGTGTAAAAAGAAGATAATGGACAATGTAATGAATATCAATTCATGAATTTGAATGTAAAGAGTATTTGCATTGGAGAAAAAATAAAGACAATATAACTAATAAAATTATTTTTCTTATTTAATTTATTGATAATGAATACTTTTTTTTAAAAAAGAAATTCTTTTAAATAAAGGCATTGTAGACAAATAATTCTAAATGAAAGAAAATGTATATGTATCATATTTTGTTATAACTACTAATTTATTTAATTCAATAGGAGTAAAATAGAGTGACCCGCTTCAATTTGTAGGGTTATTTGAATACTCTATTTGTCAACCAATCCCCAAGTAGTTAATATAATTAGCTTCAAACTATTTTTTTGACTTAATTATGCCAAATTTGATTGGGACGAGGTTCGAACCTAAGACATTTCTTATAGACTTTTCTTATAGATTTTTTAAAGTAAAATATAGGATATAGCATTTGAAATTTATAAATTTGTCTATAAAAGTTAATTGTGGGAAGACGAATTATATTAGCATAGACAAAATTTGGTAAAATCATGAAAATTATAAGGTAAAAATGTGACAAAATTATTTGTAGATGACTAAGGGTGTGTTTGGTTGGTGGGTTTAGGCATAAGGAATGGGTATGAAAGTGATTGTTTGTGTTTGGTTGATAGGTTTTGTGAATGCTACTATGAGTTTGAAATACCCTATTAATGACAAAACTTATACCCTTATTGAATAAGGGTTTCATCTTCCTTCCTCCTTTCTTCCTCAACTATTAATAATCATTCCCATTCCACCCAATTACCAAACATGTTAAATACTTTCACAAAAACCCATTACCATTACCAAGTATTTGATACCCATTCCGATTCTGATTCCCATGTGCGAACCAAACGCACCCTTATTATTGTGTTAAAAAAATTACAAATGCATTAATATATGTTTAAACTATTCAAATTATTTTAGTATATACTTATTAGTTTTTTTATATTAATTTTTAATTAAATTTAAAAATTTTAAAATTGGCGGGCCCCCGCCAAGGCTCGTGGGCTTAAGGCGGGGCGGGCCGACCTATCATAGGCCCGTATTTTGACGGGCTTTTTAGCCCGCCCCCGCCACATGGCAGGCTTTGGCGGGCCCCACCTCGCCGGCGCGTTTCGACAGCTCTACTTGATATCAAGTATGAGTACACCCTTACATTCCTAATAAAAAGATAATTCAAATTGTAAGAAAATACTAAAATATTCATCATTTACATGTATTCATCACTCTTTTGTAGGGTAATCAAGTACTATTGCTCCTATAAATAAATATCTAATACTTCAAGGGTACTTTCAAACTGCGGGTTCTCTGTAACTGTTCATGCAAAGCAAGAGCTTAAACAAGAGAAAGTTAAATCTACTACTATTAGTTGTAAGAGAAAGTATGGGCCATTCAAATAAAGGTATGGAAGCAATTTCATAATATTCTACACTGTATCAATTTAAGTTTCGTTTAAATATTCAAAAACACATCAGTCAATATATAAACACTCAAACTAATTAACAATTATATTGAAAAAAGAAAAAAGATATAGTAAAAATTTTTTTTAAAAAAAAACTGAAATTTATACTTATTTGTTGTGAATTTGTAGTTTCATTCTATTTTCGAAGAATACTGCGATGTTAAATTTGTTCAGTGACAGTATTGGTTCCTCTTAGGCTTAGTTGAGTTCGTCTAAAATAAATCAATTAGGGTTTATGTTATTAATAAAATGGATAAATAAAAATCAATAAAAATTGTATACATGCAGTTTGCAGTGAATGATTAATGAATAAGAATCAATCAATAAATCATGTAACCATGAGGAATCTATAGTAAGAACGATATATAAAACACAAGGAAAAACATATATGAGAAGTAAAAAGAGGAATATGTAGTAAGAATGATATAGAAAACGCAAGGAAAAGCATATATGAGAAGAAAAAAAATAAAAGTAGACTTATCTTTTTCTTATATGTCATTTCTTTACATCTTTTAGGGTTTTTATAGCCTTTGAATCCATAATTTTAACTGCATTAGTTCCTATTTGGGCTTAGGTACGTATATCTGCAGACAATAAAATTAGAGTTTCAGTATACATAATTAAATAATTAAATTGTAAAGAAATATGACTGAGAACTTACTGCATGTCGGAGATTTGTGTTTGTTCCGAGATCTGAAGCCAGGTCAAGCTTGGGAACTGGACGATGTCGCCTCTCCGTTGCTCTAGGGTTCGATTTTGGGGTTATTTTATCTAGGAGGAGAGGTTTTTGTTGGTTTAAAGGTTAACTTTGAGGGATTTTAGAGAGTAGACATAGTTTGCTAGTAATTCGTATAGGATTTAGGGTTGAGAATTCGCATATCGACCGGTGTCGCAAAGAAGGAGGAGGTGCATGCGGAGAGGATGGGTTAGAGCATCCTTATCAATGAAGTTATTTCATGGTAATTGAGGAGTTTTTGTAGGTGTGATTAGGAAAGAGAAAATGAGAGAAGATAAAAAAAAAACAAACAAACAAATCTGATATCTAAAAAAAATAAAAATAAAAAATTAATGTGTCAGGCGCGCCTGACGCGCCCGCATGGGCTGAGCTGTGCGTGGAACGCGCACAGCCGCTGATGGTAGTAGAATAGTTGTTCAGCTTTTACTATAGCAATAACCTTTCATTTGCATATGCTTCCCTCTTCCTCTCTCTCCTTTCTTTTGCTTTGCCACATGGCTAATCTCTAACATAAACTCCACCAATAATCACATATAGGAATGCTCTTAGAGCGAGGAAGAGTGAGAGTGTGTTAGTGAATTATGGCAATCATTATTGTGTGGACCATACTATTAAATAATGTAAATTTAATATAAAAATAATGTATATTCAATATAAAAATGATGTACATTATATTTAGGGATGTACATTATTTGTGTAATGTATGTATATTATATTGTATAATATACATTCAGTATACAAATAATGTACATTTAGTATATTAAAAATATACTTTTTGTTATGGTCCACACAGCACTATGTGGACCATGGTCCACACAATAATTTGACGGATTATGGAGGGCGGGTCGGATATGAAGGGTTTAGAAAGGTAGGCTTTGGGTTGGGTAGATTATATAGGCTCCAGTCCATTAGCATTATTATTATTATTATTTTATTATTATTATTATTATTATTATTATTATTATTATTTATATTATTATTATTAGGGAAAAATAGTCAAATAGATCCCTGAACTGTACTCAAAAGCGCAATTAGGTCCTTCAACTTTAAAAAAGCACAAATACACACTTGAACTTGTCATTTTGAGGCGTCTAAACCCAGTAGCTGGTTATTAACTTGAAATAACCGGTCATTTAAAATGTCGACGAGTTTAAAAAAAAAAAAAAAAAAAAGAACCATCTCCGATGGAGACCAAAGAAGGCGACCTTGGTTGTCTTCTCCAATGGGAGAAGACGACAAGATTTGGTTGCCTTCTCCAATGGAGAAGACAACCGAAAATTGTATTTTCGGCGGTTTAAAAAAAAAAATTAGTGGTGGTGAACAGTAATAGCAGCAGTCAACGGTAGTCAACGTCAATAATTTACTGGTAACTTGTTGATTACCGGTAAATTAGGCTTAATTGACTCATTTTGACAAGTCCAAGTGTGTAATTGCACTTTTTTGAAGTTTTGGGGTCTAATTGCACTTTTGAGTAAAGTTCATGGGTCTATTTGACCATTTTCCTTATTGTTATTATTATGTATTAAAATATTTTAGGCAAAATGGTCAAATAGGCCTATGTACTACAACTGATTCTTCATCCAGCACCATGAATTAAAATATGGTTCATCTAGACCCTCAAACTTGTTATTTTGGAGCAAGCAAACCCTCTAACCAATTTGTGACCTGTAATTGCAGGTATTACATGTCATCTAGAGTTCCGGCCAACTCTGGTGAACCTCCGGTGAACACCCGACCAAATTCCAGCAACTAAAGTCACAATATCAACGACCGACGACCGTTAACTGTCGTTGTCGCTGGTCGCGTTCTGGCAGAGAAGGCTAGTCGCCATCTCCGGCGATTGGAGATGGCGACCAGTTGGTTACCTTCTCCACTGCTGAAGATGGCAACCAACTTGGTCTCCTTCTCCACTGCCGGAGATGGCGACCAAGTTGGTCGCCTTTTGTACTGCCGGAGATTGCCGGAGATGGTAGCCTTCTCCGGCAAAACGCGACCGGCGACAGTGACAGTCAACAGTCGTTGATATTGTGACTTTAGTTGCCAGAATTTGGTCGAATGTTCGCCGAAGTTAGTCGGAACTCTAGATGACCTGTAATACATGCAATTATAGGTCACAAATTGATTAGAGGGTTTGCTTGTTCCAAAATAAAAAGTTTGAGGGCTTAGATAAACCATATTTTAATTCATGGTGCTGGATGAAGAATCAGTTGTAGTACATAGGCCTATTTGACCCTTTTAATAATTTTTCTTATTTTTCTTCAACTGAATTTATGTTAAATCTTATTATTATTGAGAATTTTGCCTATTTAATATAGTTATTTTGTAAATAATTTATAATATTTTATCTTTGGAATCAGTAAACTGTTAACAACTTCTTTTTTTTATTATTATTTTAGAGAACGTATGTTGCTCATCTCCTCAGCAAAGAACAACCCAGAGAATCGATAGGATTGAAAATGAAACATAAAAATCATGCTTTGTGGGTGTGTTTGGAAATTCTCTTTGTACGACTTTCAGTGTATTAACAAATTGTAAGTGCTACACTCATTTTGGGTTTTTACAGTAAATGTTGCCTTTTTAGTTTTTTAGTGTATTTTCTTTATTGTAGGTAATCAAATCAATACTACGATCTCTTCTAATGTTAAATGTTCAAATACGGATATTGGGAGTACTAGGACCAAAATTGTTTTTTTTTTTCCCTTTTTAATAAATTATATTAAATGTTATGTTAATTAGTATTGTGATTGGATTTGTTTGTTGTACTTATTGACAGTCAATGCTGTTCAAAATTCTCAAATTGCATTAAATAGTGTTTATTCAAGCCCAAGGAAAAGCAATTTAATTGATGCAGGTAATTTATATATTTTTCTCTTGATTCTACATTACAATATATTGATTTATTTCCGAACAAGTTTTCCATCTCAGAACCACATGAGATCAGAAGTGATCTCTCGTTCGAGACATTAAGATGAACTGACCTCTCGCGAGAGGTAGTTCGATGTCTCGCTGTAACACCCCGGCTCGGCCTTACCGAACAACCGGAGGAGTTACCGCCACATCTAGACTGAACCCAATCAAATCCAGAAAGAGTCCACTCTAGATGCACAGGCTAAAGGAAGAAGACAAGGATCGTGTTTCTTATCGTCAAAACCCATCATATCCTCATTTATGCATATAGGTAGCGAAAGAGTAGCTATACCAGCTACGAATATATATGTAAGTATAAAAGTTTCTTACAGCCCATTAACAAAGAGTTTGGACTATTCCCGTCCTTACTAGCCATCTTAGAATTATCATGGCTACAAAAGAAATATACACGAAAAGGGGCAGTCTTGACTTTTCCCTTGAGACATAACGGATTAACGAGGGCAAGAGACCAAAATAGGTAACACTGATTGAACAGGAATGAGAATGGGGTCAGGAGTACACTAGGCAGGAGCATGAGCCAGAGCTGGAGGATCAGAAGCGGAAGCAGGAGCATACCCACGCTAGACTTCATCTGATAAGGTACACAATGAAGTGTAGTTAGCACGACGGCTAAGTAAGGAAATCCATTGTCACTCAAAAGTAGACAAAGGTTTCGAAAATATAATCATTTGTAAGTTGTAAAATTTACCCACGAGTTATAGCTCTACCTGCAATCAGGTTATCAGTAATAGATAGTATATCATAAGGTGTAAAGCTGACTCAACACGTAAACTTTTCTCATATAGAGGTACCGGCATCATTGCCACTTAAAACACATTTTTCTGTTTTTCAGACAAGTTTGTAAAAATATTTCATTTCCAGTAGTTTCCCTCATTTTAACTCAAAAGGAAGTTCGACAGCACATTTCCGTGCTCAAAATTCGTCACATTTTGGATAGAATCATTTCCTTCTCAAATCGTTACAGAGTAACTCTTTTCTCATCTTTAAAACTTCCTTAGTTTCTTCTTAGTAAGCGTGAGGCCTTTGGAGCATTCTCATAACTCCCACTCTGACCACTTGGATCATCGAACTCGGGTTCAGTGGTCATCACCCGGTCTAACACTGATCCCCTGGACATAAGGTTCGTTAAAATGATTCCTAGCTGGCCTAGCTAGGTCCATAAAAACAACACCTACCCGGACTTCTGGAGTAACTATACCTTAAATGTGCACATCCCCATAGGAATACCTCATCCTACGAGTTATATAGTACCCGGCGAATAGACTTCGCCCTGCAGTATGAACTGGTCATACACTATAACATATCGACGAATAGACTTCGCCCTGCAGTATGAACTGGTCATACAATATTCACAACGACCACTGGGCCATGGCACTTAAAGCCACCCGTGGGTCAATCAAGGTCCTCCTCAACTCGCTTTAGAAACTAAGGGTTTGAAAACATGATTCTTCCTTCCGTTTTTCTTTCTCAAATCATTTCTTTTGGACATATTTCTCATTTGAGTCCAGCAGTTGAAATCGGCTATCTCATCAGCCCAAGAAGGATTTTCAAAATACTCTCAGTACCCGCAGGCTTTTCAAATATCATTTTCTCATCTTTCTCACGTAAGGTACTCACTCATTAAAAGTGGTATTTTCCTCAAAAATAAGGTTTTGACAACCTGTTTATCAAAATAACATACGTTCTTTCGACGTAAGTTTTATAAACATTTTTATTTACTCATAGGCTTTTCAACACAATTCCTCAAGTCACAAGAGTTGTACTTATTTCTCAACAACAATATTTTCTTCTAAAGTGATGTACATAATTTTTCCAAAACCGATATTTCTTTCGAAAATAGATCTCTTTTGCCCGTAGGCCTTTCAAATTTTGTATCATATACATACATAAACATTTTGGGAGATAATACAGTTGGAAAACAACTTAGACATAGTTTGACATCATGCCCAAACTTTTTGGACTGAAAATTCTGGACTGAACATTCTGGACGTCAGTGGACGCGCGTCCACCTTGGCGTCCACACCTACGGCTTTTTCTCAAAAATCTGGACGCCAGTGGACGCACGGTGGACGCGCGTCCACTGGGGCGTCCACTCATACGGCGAAAAATTTCTGGGCAGCAAAACAGTGTAAAAACACTTATTTTCAACATTTTTCTTCAACACAAGTTTATATGGACACAAATATAGCATATACATGCATGTACTAGCTATGAACATGCATACAAAAATTACCAAAAGTCCAAAGTGTAATTCTTAACCTAGCTTGTAGATCCATAAACTTAACACGTAATTTCCACGTAAAAATTCCTAGTCATATAATTTACTAGCATTTGTTCACCTTCAAGTGATTGAATCGACTTAAGAGATTCCTTACCTCCCAAGTAGATTTCTAAAACCGTAGAAAGATGATGATCTCTTCCTTCAAACCTTTCACCGAAGATCCTAAACAAAAATTACCATAATAACAATATTTTCATGAATCTTTAGCTTAAACTTAAATTCTAGGAAGGATTTAACCGAACAAAGCCAAAGTCTTTACCTATTTTAGAGCACTTGAGTTGAAGAGATGGCTAGGGAATTCTTGGATCACAAAGTAGAAGACTAAGCTTTTTCTTCTTCTTTCTTTCCTTTGATTTTCGAAAATGGGAGAGAGAGAGAGAGATGATGGTGGAAGACTTGGAGACCAATCTTCTTGGCTAGCTTACCCTATAATTCATCCCATTTAATTAATTATTTATTTTCATGTGGTGAATGAGGATGACACTTGTCAATCTTCCATGGTGTGGCTGGTAGAATAAGCTTACTTTGCCAGTTTGGGAGTAAATCAGATAAAAGTTCGGAGGAATATAACTTAATTCGGGAAAATTTTAATACTAAAATTATTCTAAAAATAATCTCGTCGATAATCATTAAAATTGGGAATTTTTCGGTGTCTCGCAAAATATAGGTACGGAGTTCGTAATAATTTTCCCCTTACAGTCCGTTAATTTCTCCCACTCGAGTTAGCAGACAATTCGAGCTTAATAGTATCATGCCTAATAATTCCTTCCTTAAGGTAAATTTCGAACTTATAAACATCCTTAAATTTTTCGGTTCGTGACCGATACGTATGATCGTAACTTATTATTAACTATCCTTACTTAAAAAAAATCCTCTTGAAGTAACGAGAGACCATCTCGTAAATATCATAGCTTAAAAAATATTTTTCGAACTCTAAGCTTATCGGAATAGGCGAGGGGTTACACTCGCGGTTAGCGGAGTCGACCTCTTGCGAGAGGTCGTTCCCGTGCGAGTGCGATGTCGCGCGGCCCGAGCTGGCGCGCGCGTCCGATGTCTCGCTGCAGGCACGATGTCTCGAAGTATGCACTTCTCGACATGAAGAGGGAAGCTGCGGAGAGTTGCTGATGGAGTGTTCTCGATTCATGAAGCCGAGGCGGTGGGGGGTGCGGGAGGTTTTGAGTTGGGTTAAACAAAAGGGTTGGTTTCGGGTTGTTGTGGAGTCCAATGCGCAGGTCATTACGAATGCTGTTGGTGGTGGTAAATGTAGTGGCCCTTTTGGTTTAATTATTAAGGATATTCGATCTATTTTAGATCAGTTAGATTTGGTTTCTATTTGTTTTGTTAAGAGGGAAGCTAATATGTTAGCACATACTATAGCGAAGAAATCTTTGGATGATTCGTGTATAGTTGCTATGGATTATTTTGATTGTATCCCTCGTTTTGTTTCTTGTATGGCTCGCTTGGATATTGTGGAAATTTAATATATGTGGTTTGTTTGGTTTTCAACAAAAATAAATAATAAATAAAAGTTGAAGTTGGAGTAGGTTAATTAAGTAACAAATTAAGTTGAGTTTGAGTATTTTATTATTCGGTTCAACTTTGAGTAGTTTAAGGTATAATCAAACTTTCTTTTTAAATTTGTTTATATAAACATATCAAAATCAATTATAAAATGACTATAATTCATATAGAATTTTATTATAATACTAGTTTTCACAAGCGCGATGCGCGATTAAACCAATGCCCAATGCGTATTTTCAAATTAGTGTTCCTTAATTAATTAAAGTAGTCATATAATAATGAGAGAGAGAAAAATGTTAGAATCTCTTATATTTTAATAAAAGATCATGAAATTGAAAATAATGAAATTAATAAAAAAAAATTGCTAAATTAATAAAAATCAAAGAAATAGTCTTGATGCTTATATATTTTAATAAAAGATAATGAAATTGTAAAATAGCTAAATAACAACTCAAGTAAGTAAAAACCAAAAAACCCACTAACTATAAATGACTATATATCATGATCAACAGCAACAACAGTAGCAAGGTTATCAAGGCGGACTTTCTAGGCGAGATGCCGTCGACCGCCTAGGCAGCATATATATATATATATATATATATAATCAGATTTAAACCAATTAATATTAAATGTCAAATGCCATATTAATATTCCTTGAAACTTGTATTGCTTTAGGCAACCCAAAAGTTCATTGAGACTTGAACTATATTGGGCAGCTCAAGAGTCCTTTCTTTTTCTTTTTTTTCTTTTTTTTTGGAGTCCTTCTTTCTATGTATGTATATATATACACAGAGAGGCATAGAAAAATCAAACATATGTACAGGGAAAATATAGAATATACAGCTTTCAACTCTAAACTGGGATCGGAGGTAAAAGTCAGTGCTTGGGCTAGGTTTAGGGAGCAGCGGGAGGTAAAAGTCAGTGCTTGGGCTAGGTTTAGGGAGCAGCGGCGACACCACGACAAGAAGTCCGGTCGCCATCGGAGGGCTCGGCGACACCACGACAAGAAGTCCGGTCGCCATCGGAGGGCTCACGCGCCGTCACGCGCCACCTCCGGTCGCCATCGGAGGGCTCACGCGCCGTCACGCGCCACCATCTCTCGCCATCGGAGGGCTCACGCGCCGTCACGCGCCACCATCTCTGAACTGCTCCGCCGTCACGCGCCGGCGCGTGCGGCTGTTTCCGGCGACTTCGCCGGCCGTTTTGTTCTAGACGAGGCGAGCAGATTAGGCGATCGTTGTCGACCGCCCAGACGCCTAGGCGTCACCTAGACGTCGCCTAGGCGACGCCTTGATAACACTGAACAGTAGAGTTGCAAGTACTGGGTATGATGAAGAATGAGAGAGAAGAATTACCTTATAAATAGCTCCCAACTGAATAACACCTTCTCTAACAGCAATCAAAGCTATGGTCGGAAACAGAATATCTTTTTAGAAAAAATATATATTACTCCATATTAAAGTTGGTATTTGGGTAATTAGTTCTATAAACACAAACCTTAATACCATATCGAAATTGGGCTTCCGAGGTCCTTGGATGCTATAAAAAAAAAAGTCAGAAATTTAAGGTTCATGAATATCATAACACCAAGTCACCAATTCATAGTTTCAAACAAAGATAAAGTTCACAGATATATTTAACATGATAATTGGTTGTTATAAAGTTTGAATAAAGTTAAGTAATGTACAATATTTCTGATCAAATGACTGCTGATTTATGACCTATAAGGGAATGGAGACACCAAATAAACAAATGAATGGAGATTCAAAGAGCATGCACACACATGTATGTCACATGTAACCTAAATCAAATAGCAAATTCTCAGAAATTTTGAGCTTTAACTATATGTCTAGTATGTAATAACAGTCTCCCCAGCTATGAATGCTTTTGATGCATTTTGCTAAAGATCATGATTCAAGCCATCTTATATCTTGGACAAAATTAGAAAACCCAGGCTGATTA
Organism: Ipomoea triloba; assembly: GCF_003576645.1. Lineage (NCBI taxonomy): Eukaryota > Viridiplantae > Streptophyta > Magnoliopsida > Solanales > Convolvulaceae > Ipomoea > Ipomoea triloba. Next base: position 21,087,414 of record NC_044926.1, on the reverse strand, counting down.
GCAGAGTATTTGTTATGCAGCTGACCTCTTTTACAGTTTTACATTCAATCATAACTTGAAGCAAGAATCCTATACTCTATAGACAAGCTTTCTAAATTCAGAGTAAAATGTCACAAATAGCCTTTCAAACTAACAAAGTGACAAAACTGTTAAAAGCAACAACTACCACTGGAAAGTAGGCTACAATCCTACTCATTAGGTCCATATCACATATGGAGAATGCAGTCATCAATAAAATGTCCCAAGAAGCTGTGGATATTAAGAAACTATAAAACAAAATGGCAAAAAATAAAAAAATTCCTGAGCAAGTTCCAGTACTTGAAAAGTACAAAGCCATATCTCAGCCTACAGCATGGTAGGAGACTTGAACAGTACAAGGCCATATGATATCATGCATTTTTAATGTCTCACAAAGTAAATTGCTGGAAATCTTGAAAACAATCCAAAATTTTTAAGCTAAAGTTTTAACCCATTGACCATTCATTATAGTACATATCCTGATCTTGATTGATGAAGATGCTTTGTAAAACCTTTACAACTTAAGTAGACACATAATGAAATTGGAATTAAATAACCATACAACATAAGGGCTGTTAGGAAGTGAAAAAATGCAGCAACTGAAGCTCTTTTCGGATCATAAAACACAGTTGCATTGTCTGGTCGTAGATACCACCTCTTGTACCTCCCATTGCTTAAGTCATTCTTAGTCTCCAGTCCAAAGAAGATGGACCCAATTGAAAATATCATAATCAAGGCAGTATTATTGGCACATAATCAAGGCAGTATTATTGGCAAGAAAAAAGATATTTCACACACCAAAAAAAAAAAGAAGATGGACCCAAGGGAAGATATCATAATCAAGGCAGTGGTGAAGCACAGAATTCACAATATAACAATATAACTATAAACTTCAAGGAAGATGGAAGTATTCAAGATGAATTTAAAGGTGAAAACATTAAAATGGAACTGCGGAAAACAGTCCACCAAAATGCAAGTATCTAAAAAGTATGAAAAACACCAAATATTCAATTATTCATACTTAACTAAATGTGAGCAATAACTAAAAACAATTTTTAATATGAGCAATATCACCAAAGTATACAACTAATATTCAAAACTAGTATGACGTCAAACAGGGACGGAGCCAGGATTTCCTTTGAGTGGGGGCGAAAAAGTAACGTGTTCTACTAAATTATGCCAAAACTAAGCGTCATGGAGTTTCAATAAGCACATCGACAAAAATTAATGTTCAAGAGCCTAACTCTAGTTAGCACTTAGCAATTAATCATCCAAAAAGCACATACATTAAAAACAATAATAGGTAACAATAAACAACCATGTACTTCAAGAGAAACTATCTCATACCAATGTTACCATCAAATCAAAATACAAACATCATAGTATTGAAACAGAGAATCCAATTCCCAACTTCATAAACAAGTATATATCATTGTATAAATAATAAATACTCCATGATAAATAATAAAATAATTAATCAAATCAAGGTAAGCATCTGGCAGTATCAACATTCTGAGGGATTGGAAACAACTACTTACTTCTTCCAAGCTTGAGGTTCCGTATCCACTACAAGATGAGCAAAACAGAAATTGGACCAGTGACCATTTCTCTCTATACAAAGCAATTGTAAGCGGCTCCAAATATCTGTAAAAATCAAGACTATTAGGTTCAGAAACTACAAAACATTAAAATATAGTGAAACAAATCCTATTTTGTACCTAATAGAATGAGTTAACTTGTCCAAAGATTCCAAATAGATAATTAATGTGTGGAAAATTATGTCTTTTGTTAATAAACCAATACTCCAAGAGCATAAAGAGCCGTTTCATACGTCTAAGAGTTTAAATTTTAGGAAAATTAGGGCAAAACAAAATTAGGGAAATTAGGGCAAAAAATTAGGAACTACGAACCTGTGACATAGTGTGAGAACGAGATTAGGAACCAACGAGGACTCCTGCTGACCCGTGAGCGATGACCGGTCGCCGGTGCTCCGTGTTTGGTGGCGACTCGCGAGGTACGACAGTGCCGTCCGTGCGAGGACAGAGGCACAGAGGTGACAGAGTAACAGAGGACTCCTGAGTGCTGAGAGGAGACGGAGAGAGGCAGTAGCGTTTGCTGAGCGACGAGAGAGGCAGAGAGTCAGGAGAGCGACGAGAGTATAGCGGAGCAGTCACGATGAAATAATGAAAAAAAAAATTTATATATATATATATATATATATATATATATATATATATATATATATAAACAGCTCCGTCATTGACTTCAGAAATCCAAAGATTTGAATAATAATGTAAATGATAGAAAAGTTCAAAACTATAACCCCACGTGAAAATGTTTTAATGCATAAAATTAAATTTATGAGAAATAGGCTGAACTTACAAATTCTAATTACATAATTAAACTTAATATTATGTACTTAATATGATTGAATGCATAAAACAATCTAAAAAGTTTATTCCAAAAAAAAACAATCTAAAAAGTATGAAAAATACCAAAAATTCTCTCGATTAATAGTATTGTTAATGGCATAAAACTGCAAATGATCCAAAAAAACAATAAATAGTCATAACAACATCATTATGTTAATTTGGAGACTAAATGTAAAAAAAAAAAACAATAGTTAAACTGTTAATATTTTTCGGATATATACTTTAAAATTTAATAAAACTTAAAGTCCAAAAAATATTAATGGCTAGAAAATAATAATCTATACTATATATAAAAACAATTTCCTCCTCCCAAATTTTCCCCCCAAAACTTAGGGGTATTTTGGTAAAATCATTTATTTTATTTATTTATTATTTTATTATTTTATTAATTATCCATCCTATAATATTATTATGGTAATATATGATAATGATAATATGATAATATGGTAATATTGTTAATATTAATGGGTGATGGGTGATTGGTGATTGGTGATATATAATTGATAATTGATAATATGGTATATGGTATTATTCTTAATATTAATATATTAATATATAATATATTAATATATACTAATATTAATTAATTAATTGGTGATTATTTTAAAAAAGAATAATTAATTGGTGATTGGTGATTAGTGATATGGTAATATTGATATATATTAATATTAATTTATATATATATATATATATATATATATATATATTAATTGGTGATTGGTGATTAGTGATATGATAATCTATATCTATATCTATATATCTATATATATTTATATAATTGACATGTAATTAACTATATTAGAATGAAAAAATTATATAATATTGTAGTAAAATTTTTACATGTCAATCATCTATATTTACATAAAATTAAAATTAATTATACTTTCCTTTTGAAAAATCTTCCATATTATGTTTATCCTCTACTATATAATGATGAGAAATGACTCTTCTCTCACAACGTACCAATATCTGTGCTCTCACTATTAGTTAGAGATCTACAATCTGTTATTCTACGAAGTCGAAGATTGAACTTTAACACGCGTAGAATTGTTATGGTATGCGGTATGATTTAATTTTTAGTTGATTCATTCTGCATGTTGAAGATCCTTATGGTGTAGTCTGCATTCCATAGAGTATTTTGTAGTACTGTGATTTAGTTTGATTTTAACAGCTCAATATGCTTTAATTTTTGCTGATAAGGTTTCAAGTAGCTAGGCCAATTTTGCCATGGGCGTATCACGTATGTAAAATTACAATTTTCAGAGTGATTGTAGTGAACAATCAAATGTTTTCTATAATTATATATTTTAATCACATTACTTTGATTGGTAATTTCTAATGAAAAAACATTGTATTGTAACTTTGTATTACAAGATTTTGAATGATAATACCTTATTTAACTATCCATCTTTTTAGTTGTACTGTGCAAAATAACTAGCAATCTACGGATGCTCATCTATATATTGTAGAATTTTCAATCTTGATCTTCCCCATTTACGGATGCTTATGTAATTTGGTAAAAATGGTGGTTACTATACTTGAATAAATCCTCAATTATTCATTCCAATTGTTCGTTTTACCATTCCAATTCTTCATTTTATAAAAAATGGTGCATTGGAAGCTAAACATGGGTCATTGTATCATTGATTATTGATTCCAATTATTATTAATCTTTATCATTAATTGCACAATACTAATTCACACTTATTAGTTAAAAAATGGTGATTACTATACTTGAATAAATGAAATAATAATATTAAATTTTGTAGTCTCGATTTAAAATCTATTATGTTAATATAATAATAATAATAATAATAATAATAATAATAATAATAATAATAATATAATACTCCGTAGTAATAATAATCTAAAATTCTTAATATAATTTTCCTAATAATAATAATAATATAATAATCCATAACTCTTAATATAAGTTTGTAACTAAATTTTCCTATTAAATCTGTTTATAAAGGTAATTATAAATATAGAATTGAGAAATTTCTATGATATTTTATTTAATTGCTATTATTCCTAATATATTTTATCTAAAAGGCTTCCTTCCTTTTTTATAACATTGTTCCATATGTTAATCCGTTTAATATGCTAATCTATATTGGTAATTACCATATACTATTTACCATCTAAATAATCCGTGGTAATTACACTATATTTAACATCTAAATTTATTATGGTCATTAAACATAGAGATTTCATTCTTACAATAATTTTATATATTTTTACTTCAGATAATGTCAATTACCCGTGCATTTCATTTGATTACTTTTGAATAAAATCTTAAAAATTATGACAACTAATGAATTAATATTGTTGTTCGTAATATAAATTTTATCAAATCAGTTAACGAAATTGATAATACACATATTACATCCATAATTAGAGGAGATTAACAAAATTATGATAATTATTTCAATTCACGTATTATTATGCTAATTCACATATTATTACGTCCATACAATTATATAATTATTTCAATTCACAGATTATTACACATATAAAATTATGCTAATGGTTACTCTGGAATAAAATCTTAATAATTATGGTCATTGAGAAATTAGTTCAAACATTATACTTATATTAAATGGTTTTTTATACTTGCCGTAATTTTATCTAATCAATTAAAGAAATTAATGGTACACATATTACGGACATAATTAAAGAAAATTAAACATACACATATATATTACGGATAAAATTAAAGAAAATTAAACATACACATATTACGTCCATAATTAAACGAAATTAAAATATAAATTATTTTTTAATTATAATATATACTCCTTAATTACCATACTTATTCATAATACTTGGACGTCATAATTAGCATAATATTAATCTATACTATATATAAAAACATAAGAATAGTAAAGGCATATTTTAAATTTTAAACAATAGTAAAGGTAAATTAAAAATAGAATGAAAATATTTCAATAATAATATTCTACATCATTAATTAAAAATAGAACAGAAATTAGGTAAAAATACCAGTGGATCTATTATTCTAATTGACTAATTAACTGAAAATAAAAAAAAAATTGACTAAAAATGAATCTGATGTTACTAATTGATTGAATATATAAAAGGAAATGAATATTAATAATTGACTGTAAATAAAAAAAATATCCATAATTAACTAAAATGAAAAAGGAAATGGTCATATCATTGCAATTTAATTAAAAAAAGAAAACGTTCTACATCATAAATAATAAAGGCATATTATAAATAATATTAAAGATAAATTAAAAAAGGAACGGAAATTAAAAATGAAACGGAAATATTTCAATAATAATATTCTACATCATCAATTAAAAATGGAACGAAAATTAGGTAAATATTACTACGTAATTCTTTTCATTTTTCCTAGATAAGGTTGCCTGATATTAATTTACACATAACAATCGGCACTAATAATTAAAAAAAATTAAAAAAATAGAAGAACTGCCGGAGACGTCTGTTTTTTTTTTAAATTTTATTCTTATTATTGTTATTATTTAATTATTTTAATTAAAATTATTTAAAAAGTTTATTTTAAAATTAGTAACCACCATGTCATCACAATTGTAGGTAAACAGGTCAATTTGGANGTTTCAAGTAGCTAGGCCAATTTTGCCATGGGCGTATCACGTATGTAAAATTACAATTTTCAGAGTGATTGTAGTGAACAATCAAATGTTTTCTATAATTATATATTTTAATCACATTACTTTGATTGGTAATTTCTAATGAAAAAACATTGTATTGTAACTTTGTATTACAAGATTTTGAATGATAATACCTTATTTAACTATCCATCTTTTTAGTTGTACTGTGCAAAATAACTAGCAATCTACGGATGCTCATCTATATATTGTAGAATTTTCAATCTTGATCTTCCCCATTTACGGATGCTTATGTAATTTGGTAAAAATGGTGGTTACTATACTTGAATAAATCCTCAATTATTCATTCCAATTGTTCGTTTTACCATTCCAATTCTTCATTTTATAAAAAATGGTGCATTGGAAGCTAAACATGGGTCATTGTATCATTGATTATTGATTCCAATTATTATTAATCTTTATCATTAATTGCACAATACTAATTCACACTTATTAGTTAAAAAATGGTGATTACTATACTTGAATAAATGAAATAATAATATTAAATTTTGTAGTCTCGATTTAAAATCTATTATGTTAATATAATAATAATAATAATAATAATAATAATAATAATAATAATAATAATATAATACTCCGTAGTAATAATAATCTAAAATTCTTAATATAATTTTCCTAATAATAATAATAATATAATAATAATCCATAACTCTTAATATAAGTTTGTAACTAAATTTTCCTATTAAATCTGTTTATAAAGGTAATTATAAATATAGAATTGAGAAATTTCTATGATATTTTATTTAATTGCTATTATTCCTAATATATTTTATCTAAAAGGCTTCCTTCCTTTTTTATAACATTGTTCCATATGTTAATCCGTTTAATATGCTAATCTATATTGGTAATTACCATATACTATTTACCATCTAAATAATCCGTGGTAATTACACTATATTTAACATCTAAATTTATTATGGTCATTAAACATAGAGATTTCATTCTTACAATAATTTTATATATTTTTACTTCAGATAATGTCAATTACCCGTGCATTTCATTTGATTACTTTTGAATAAAATCTTAAAAATTATGACAACTAATGAATTAATATTGTTGTTCGTAATATAAATTTTATCAAATCAGTTAACGAAATTGATAATACACATATTACATCCATAATTAGAGGAGATTAACAAAATTATGATAATTATTTCAATTCACGTATTATTATGCTAATTCACATATTATTACGTCCATACAATTATATAATTATTTCAATTCACAGATTATTACACATATAAAATTATGCTAATGGTTACTCTGGAATAAAATCTTAATAATTATGGTCATTGAGAAATTAGTTCAAACATTATACTTATATTAAATGGTTTTTTATACTTGCCGTAATTTTATCTAATCAATTAAAGAAATTAATGGTACACATATTACGGACATAATTAAAGAAAATTAAACATACACATATATATTACGGATAAAATTAAAGAAAATTAAACATACACATATTACGTCCATAATTAAACGAAATTAAAATATAAATTATTTTTTAATTATAATATATACTCCTTAATTACCATACTTATTCATAATACTTGGACGTCATAATTAGCATAATATTAATCTATACTATATATAAAAACATAAGAATAGTAAAGGCATATTTTAAATTTTAAACAATAGTAAAGGTAAATTAAAAATAGAATGAAAATATTTCAATAATAATATTCTACATCATTAATTAAAAATAGAACAGAAATTAGGTAAAAATACCAGTGGATCTATTATTCTAATTGACTAATTAACTGAAAATAAAAAAAAAATTGACTAAAAATGAATCTGATGTTACTAATTGATTGAATATATAAAAGGAAATGAATATTAATAATTGACTGTAAATAAAAAAAATATCCATAATTAACTAAAATGAAAAAGGAAATGGTCATATCATTGCAATTTAATTAAAAAAAGAAAACGTTCTACATCATAAATAATAAAGGCATATTATAAATAATATTAAAGATAAATTAAAAAAGGAACGGAAATTAAAAATGAAACGGAAATATTTCAATAATAATATTCTACATCATCAATTAAAAATGGAACGAAAATTAGGTAAATATTACTACGTAATTCTTTTCATTTTTCCTAGATAAGGTTGCCTGATATTAATTTACACATAACAATCGGCACTAATAATTAAAAAAAATTAAAAAAATAGAAGAACTGCCGGAGACGTCTGTTTTTTTTTTAAATTTTATTCTTATTATTGTTATTATTTAATTATTTTAATTAAAATTATTTAAAAAGTTTATTTTAAAATTAGTAACCACCATGTCATCACAATTGTAGGTAAACAGGTCAATTTGGACTTTTTTTTTNCAGGTCAATTTGGACTTTTTTTTTGAAAACATGTCAATTTGTACTTAATTGCATGAGTTTATATAGTTCAGGAATCCAATTGCATTCTATTTGAGTTCGATGACCTAATTGCAGTTTTGTGTGTAGTTCAGTGGTTTATTTGACCATTATTCCGAGAAAAATGATATTACTAATTGATTTAAAATATAAAAAGATCGTAATCTATATTCTATACTATATATAAAAGTAAAATCCTCCTATTTCATTCCCCACCTAAACTTTTGTAGTCAATTAATAAAATATTTTATTGGTCAAATAATTAATAAAGCTTATTTGTTAAGAAAATGTAAAATAGAAATTAACTAATATCTATAAATTGATAATATGTATACTCACNCAGGTCAATTTGGACTTTTTTTTTGAAAACATGTCAATTTGTACTTAATTGCATGAGTTTATATAGTTCAGGAATCCAATTGCATTCTATTTGAGTTCGATGACCTAATTGCAGTTTTGTGTGTAGTTCAGTGGTTTATTTGACCATTATTCCGAGAAAAATGATATTACTAATTGATTTAAAATATAAAAAGATCGTAATCTATATTCTATACTATATATAAAAGTAAAATCCTCCTATTTCATTCCCCACCTAAACTTTTGTAGTCAATTAATAAAATATTTTATTGGTCAAATAATTAATAAAGCTTATTTGTTAAGAAAATGTAAAATAGAAATTAACTAATATCTATAAATTGATAATATGTATACTCACGTATCAACACTATTAATAAAAGTAAAATCATTTATCGGGAAAAGAAAATGATATTACTAATTGACTGAAAATTATTTAAAAACTTTAATAGTTAATTATACTTTCCTTTTGAAAACTCTAAGTTATTTAAACTTTAAAAAAATTAATTGAACATGGGTTGTTAGATTTTTATAATAATCAAAATTAATTCATTCAAATATGGAGGAGGAAGATAAAACTAAATGCAATATGGGGAAAATGAATATACTTAAAGTATAAAAGTATAATTACACATATATTAGTGTAATTGACTAATAATAATTGCCTAATAATTATTATGATAATTAAGTTAAGCATTGGTCGTTGAATTTATTTTTATAATAATTACAATTAATTTATTTCTCATTTTCTCATATTTATTTTAGTAATAATATAATTATATAAGTCATAATATAATTATATAAGTCATATTACTTATAGATCTTTTTAAGATAATTTTAGACAAACAAGTCATATATTATTCAATTAATTGAGTAATATTTTTGTACTAATCTTATAATCAAATAAATGTACACGTTCAATATTAGAATTTTTTATAATTTCATCTTTATTTTTATTATCTCAATATATAATAAAAAAAATTTATGCACGCCCGGGTAATTGGACAATTATTTGTTCTAATTCAAAGGAAAACATCAGAAAACATAATCGATCCAATCAATTTCATCAATTGCGCTATATAATATTCGATGTTATAATATATATATAATTGTATATTGATCCAAATATTCTTTAAATATTATAACAAATCCATTCCGTGCAACGCACCAGCGAAAATACTAGTGTCAATAATATTTTCTTAACTGAAACAGCCACATAAATCGATTTGGAAACAATTTATGACTTAATACCATAAGATTACTGTTATCATTAATTAAAATATTAATAGTAATAAGGAGCATTATAATCACCATTAACCTTTATTAACAACAAACATGGTAGTTTTCAAAAAAAACAAACATGGTAATACATATCTTAATGTTTCCATATTCTTAAAGATAAAATGTGACTATTTTTTAAAAATGATTAACAACTATAGCAGTAATCTATATATATATATAAACAAAATCCTCCGAAACGAAATCCTATTTTCCTCCCAAAATATTGTACATTAAAACAATTAAAACAATAAAATAATATTAAAAGTACAATAATATTAAAACACGAAATCCTATAACATCAAAACATTGTTATGCATTAGGATTAGTGCAGTGTTATAATATATATATATATATATATATATATATATATGTATGTATGTATGTATGTATGTATATATAAAAACAAAATCCTCCAAAACGAAATCCTATTTCCCGCCCAAAATATTGTACATTTAAACAATTAAAACAATAAAATAATATTAAAAGTACAATAATATTAAAACACGAAATCCTAAAAAAAGAAGAAAATGAAGCAATTGTAGGGTGACATTAATTTGATAACTGCTTACTATTTACAACCATCATATGTAACCAAACTTACTCGGTAGTACAATGTCTCATTTCTGTCATGAAGTCGGTTTAAGATCCTCCATAGAACGATTGCTCTATGTTCCACTAGGGTGTGGAGAGTTATACTATCTTAGATGTCTTTTAAATTTGGTACGCGGACCTTTTAGCCATGAAGATATTCGCACTGTTGCAGAAGTCATTCATAATTTGTTTAGAGATACATGTTATGAATATGGATTATTAGATGATGACAAGGAGTACATTGATGACATTATTGATTCGAGTTACTAGGCATCCGTGTATGCTTTGCGGAGGTTATTTGTTATGCTTCTCACTTCAAGTTCACTCAGTAAGCCAGAAGTAGTTTAGAATGCCATTTGGGAATTTCTTGCCGAGGATGCACAGGTTCAACGTCGACGTGTCTTGCAAAATCCAGGTATATCGAGCTCCAATCTATTTATTCGACTTTGTTATTTGCTTTTCATTACTTATACCTCCATAGGACGATTGTTCTATGTTTCGCCAGGGTGTGGAGAGTTATACTATCTTAGATGTCTTTTAAATTTGGTAAGCGGACCTTTTAGCCATGAAGATATTCGCACTGTTGCAGGAGTCATTCATAATTTGTTTAGGGATACGTGTTATGAATATGGATTATTAGATGATATTGATTCAAATGGAGGTGGATTATTCTTTGTGTATGGTTACGGAGGAACATGCAAGACGTTCGTGTGGAGAACGTTATTATCAAAGATAAGGAGCCGCAGTGATATTGTTCTAAATGTTGCTTCTAATGGATTAGCATCTTTGTTGTTACCGGGAGGCAGAACGGCGCATTCCAGATTTGCTATACCACTTTCTTTGAACGAAGATTCCACGTGTAATATATCGCAAGGTAGTGTCCTTGCTGAGCTTATAATAAGGAGCAAATTGATAATATGGGATGAAGCACCGATGACGCACAAATACTGTTTTGAGGCTTTGGACAAAACCATGATGGACAAATTGAGGTTCGTCATACCGGGTAGTGCTGAAAAGACTTTTGGTGGAAAGACAGTAGTTTTAGGCGGCGATTTTAGACAGATCCTACCTGTTATTTCGAAAGCTGCCATATCGGGTAGTGCTGAAAAGACTTTTGGTGGAAAGTCAGTAGTTTTGGGCGGAGATTTTAAACCGATCCTACCTGTTATTCAGAAAGCAACAAGACCAGAAGTTGTCGAAGCAACTATTAATTCTTCATACCTGTGGACAAATTGCAAGGTATTAAGGCTAACCAAGAACTTGAGACTACGGACCTTAGCTTCAGAGGAAGATAGACATACAGTTGATTGGTTTTCAAAATGGATTCCAGACATCGGAGATGGGATTGCAGGGGTTGTAAACAATGGTTCATCTGATATCGATATTTCGGCAAGGTTTTTGTTGAAGTGTGGACACGATCCCATAGCAACTATAGTTGGGAGCACAATCCCAAGCTCGAGATATGGCATGCTTGATGAGTCGCAGCTAGAAGGTCGAGCGATCCTCTCGCCGACTTTAGATGTCGTTGATCAAATTAATCAGTACATGTGCGACATGAATACTGCAGAAGGACGAACATATTTAAGTTGTGACTCTTTGTGTAAGGCAGAATCAGGTGGTGAAAATCTATCAGAAGTGCACACTCCTGAATTTGTAAATAGCTTGAGATTGTCGGGTCTTCCTAATCATTCATTGACATTAAAGGTCGGTGCACTTGTTATGTTATTGCGGAACATAGACCACTCTCTTGGTCTTTGTAACGGAACGCGGCTCATTATCACAAGATTGGCAGATCACATTGTCGAAGTAAGAATAGTTAATGGGACACATGAAGAGACCAAAGTTCTTATCCCCCGAATGTCTCTTAGTCCTTCTGATACGAGATTGCCCTTCAAGTTCCAGCGTAAACAATTCCCGTTGATGCTTGCATATGCCATGACTATAAACAAAAGCCAATGCCAAACACTAACTCACGTTGGGTTATTGCTAAAAAAACCGGTCTTTAGTCACGATCAATTGTATGTGGCTTTCTCCCGAGTCAGTCATCCTAATGGTCTGAAGGTGTTAGCGGTAGACGAGGATGGACAAGATTGTGAAGCGACTTCCTATGTCGTCTACAAAGAGGTTTTCAATAATGTGTAAATATAATCAATGATTTAAGTTGTTTTTTTTTCAAAATGATAAAGTTGCTATATATCTAGACAAAAAATATATCATCTATACAAATGAATTATGATAGCAATTCATTACTATAACTAAGTTGCCAGAGAACGAGCACATTGGGCCAATTTCTAAAAATTCTTAACAATGATATATAAAATCTCTAAAGTTACAACACCGCATGCCTACATCTACACATTACCTATTAATTTGAGCAATTATTTACTCGAATTCAAGCAATGGTAACATCAACAAACATAAATAACCCAACTCATATCTTCACTTGCACTATATAATATTTGATGTTATAATTTAAATAATTGTATATCCATTCAAATATTCTTAATATATTATAACAAACCCATTCCGTGCATCGCACGGTTATAAATTCTAGTTACCAATAATAATAAAAGGTAATTAATGATTTACGTACCTTAATGATGCAAATCACATATCTAAATAGTGTTGGCATCAATTGCGAAGAAACCTCCAAAATTCTTCCAAGGAAAGTTGAGTTGACCTCGATGGATCGCCCAACGGGACGTAACAGTTTATTGGTAGGACTTAATTACCAACATTAACGGCCCGTTTGGTTCGCTGGAAAATATTTGAAGGAAACGGAATTCAAATTCCATGGAAAACAAATTACCAGGAAAGTAAATTCCATTGTTTGGTTGGTGTAAAATAAATTACTGGGAATATGAATTCCATCGTTTGGTTGGGTGTAAAAAAGGTAAGGAATAATGAGTATAAAGACTTATATGCCCTTATGTATTAATAATGATAATAAAAATAATAATTATTTTGTTTCAATTTGGGGTCCAATATTTAGTTGTCTACTGAGTATTTGCAAGGATTTTGGGCCAAATGTTTCTTTTTTCTTTATTGATAACATTTTGGGCCAAATGCTAGGTTTACTTCTTTCTTCAATATTCTCCTCATTCTTCAATTATATTCTCCTCAAAGCCAGAGAGGCAGAGACCAGAGGGCGAGGCGGCATAGCGGACTAGCGGTGAGGCGGCATCACGGACTCGTGGCGAGGCGGAGGCGCGGACTCTCGGCGCCAGGAGACGAGGCGAGCACGGCACGAGCGAGCGACGAGGACGCGGTGAGGGAGATTCCAGTTTTCAATTTGGCAGTGAGGAAGAAGAATCAGAAGAAGCGAGAGGAAGAACAAAGCCAAGGGTAAATTAGTCTTCCAAAGCCAATTTTTCTTCCCAGCAAACCAGGAAAACAAAATACCAAGGTCTCCAACGGATTTCATTTTCTTCAAAAGTGAGGAACTCAACTTCCTATGGAAAATGGATTCCAATGAACCAAACAGGGGAAACTACCACTTTCCATGATTTTGAAGATTTTCCTGCCAACCAAGCATGCCATAATAGTCATGAAAATGAAGTGGTAATCTTACCAATCTTACCAAATGTAATAAACAAGATTAGTCCAAAAACTTAATAACAATAATTAATAATGACAATTAACTATAACCAAATTACCTTTTATTAAGGCAATGTATCAACTACGTACATCGCTAAGACTTAATATTATTATTAAGGCCCGAAAAATTATTGGTAGATTAATACATAATCAACTTAAATAATAGTTATAATTCTTAATGGCCAAAATAATTCTTAATGGCTTCAAAATGGGCTCAAGACAGTAATCTCTAATGTGTTGTCCAAAGTATGTTTTAAAGCCCAAAGCAAATAGAACGGCAATTTATATTGTGGACCACGGTGCACAATGCATTGTGCATCCCGTACCAAAATAAGTTCTGTGTATTTTAGGTAACCGTTCTGTGTATTCCATGCAATCATTCTGTGTATTATAGGCAACCGTTTTGTGTATTCATGTTAGTAACACATGTGGTGTGTTTGTGCATTCAAATGTTTAGGAGGATGAGTTCTGTGTATTTTGTGTCAATATTCTGTGTATTCATGTTATTAACACAGGTTGTGATGTGTTTGTGTATTCGAATGTTAGGAGGATGAGTTTTGTGTATTTTGTGTCAATATTATGTGTATTTCGAGCAAACGTTCTGTGTATTCTAGATAATGATTATGTGTATTATAGATAATGAATTCCCTGGAGTCATTCGCATCCGCGTCCACTAACTTCAAAACGACATCGTTTCGGACCAGGGTCCACGATATAACGATTGAAATAGAACTAAACACATAAACAACTGCACAAACCGCAAGCTTTTAAAATATTTTTCGGAAATATATTTACGATAATATATAAAATTATTACTATTAGAAATTAACCAAATAAGGATAAAAACTTAATAATTGTCATTATTCACTTGAATGCTCCGATTCTTAACCTTTTATAATTATTTATGAAAATAAGTAATAAATTAATATTAATTAGTAAAATGTAATCATATTTATTTAAAAAAGAAAAAACAATTAAGGAGCAACTAATGACAATTGAATTTTATCAAATTCTAAAATTATTATTTCCGAAAAATTTTTAATGCCGAAAATATTATAATTAAAATTTTCGATCAAAAGGCACATAATAGCGGTTTGCAAACATGACAATATTTGCTGTAATTGTATTAACAATGACAATAATTCTATTACAAATAATGCTATAATTAATCTCAATTTGAAATTTTCAATGCCAAAATTAAAGACTAAAAGGCATCAATATTTCAAAACAAGTAATTACCATTAATTTACCATTTGTCAAAATTAATATAAAATATTAATTAAGGTAATATTAATATGGTAATATTAAACTAAATAATTACTATTTACCAAAAATTAATATGAAATATTAAATCGCAAATTATATTGTGGACCATGGTCATAACTGATATTGCAGTTGTGTTATACGGATACTGCAGTTGTGTTGAAAAGATACTGCAGTTGTGTTGACACAACTGCAGTATCCGTTCAACTCAACTGCAGTATCTTTTCAACACAACTGCAGTATCCGTTCAACTCAACTGAAGTATCTTTTCAACACAACTGCAGTATCCGTTCAACACAACTACAGTTCCATATGGATGACACGACCTCTGTTCCGCGCAACTGCAGTTCCCTTTCAACACAACTGCAGTATCCTTTCAATATAACTGCAGTATCAGTTCAACACAACTATAGTATCCTTTCAATATAACTACAGTATCAGTTCAACACAACTATAGTATCAACCATGACCTATGGCCCAGAGTGCATTGTGAATCATGGTCCACAGCATGACGATTGATATTAAATATGACAAATATTAACATGGTAAACAAATAAAGGCTAAACAGAGTTTGCGTACCAGACGTCTGTGTATTCTTCCAAAACCGAATCCGACACTACCAAGTCTTCTTCCCCTTTTTGCAGCGCCAATGAAGCAGAAGGAATAAGCAACAGGATCTCGACGATGGACAGTGCACCTCCGTTCGTCTTCTTCGCGTAGCCGTTCGCCGAAAAACCAGCGCCAATCCATCCGCCGCACGTTCTCACCGCGACGCCACCGTCGCCTGAAAGAAGAGAGAAAGCGATAGTCCCGTCTCTGCCGTCTCACATCGTCGCAACGCCAAAGCGACCGATCGTGCACCGCCAGGAACTCAGCCTCATTGCCGCTGGAGTCTGAAGTCGCACGGTGGTGGAACACCTTCGCCGGAACCCAGCCAGCCTGCATCAGTCCTCGGGTGCTTTCCCCAAGAGGGCATAATATGAACATCGGATCCACGAATGTCGTACATGGGAATTGTACTCCAAAACAGGGTAAAGTGACATCCTTGAGTTCGACTTTACTTTAATGAAAGTCCGAATCAAGGAGTCCATTTTACCCTGTGAATAGTCCTCCAGCCGAGTTTTTTTATTTTAGACTTTGAGTTTTTTTTTTTTTTTTTTTTTTGACTTTGACTTTGAGTTTTTTTTTTTTGGACTTTGAGTTTTTAATTATTGATTAGATATGATTATGGACAGATTTTTTTTTTGCTGTGCATTATTGAAACGAATCGAGAATCATGAAAATAATGATTAGACGTGATTTTGAATATATTTATAATTATTAGACATGATTAATTATTAATTATTGATTAGACATGATGAATTATTAATTAATAATGATTTTGAATATATTTATAATTATTGATAGATGATTAATAATATAGTAAGTTAATTAAAAAGGTAAAGATTATTAAATAATAATAATGATAAACATAAATTGATGAAAACTTCATCCGGTATTATTTAAACGGTTAAGTTCACCATACAGATTATCACGAATATAATATTTAACCGACCACAGATAAATATTTTCAACATGACAGTTACTAATAACCAACATTTGTATAACATTGTCTGCTACATTGAATAAGATCACATCATCTGTTCGTGCTATTTGAAAATGCGACGTAATTTCTTCCCACTGTTCGGTGAACCATACCGGTTGAAAGTTGATTTCAATTTTTCTATGTCCTACTATAATTTTAAGAGGTTCACTGAACACGTCTGCGATACTAAGGAATCGAGATAAACTCGTAGGCTACAAATGTGAAAAAAAATTAGTGAAATAAAGATAATTTTGAAAGAAGTATAAGGTACAATGTATAATGTTACTTACCGCCGAACGTGACAATTTAACATAGAGAGAATGCCATGCATTTATTTGATTAAATGAAAAAGATGGTGGTAGAGCGGACCTTGCGTTGACCGTATTTGGTCTAGCACAAAATGAAAAAGATGAGTTAATATTTGTAGTAAAATATATAAGTTGTATATGATAATTTATTGCGAGATGATACCGCTCTCACAAAGACGGGAAGTTAAGTATTGGCCCTTATTGCCGTTGGCGGAGTAGAGAAATGTTTCAAAAGTAAAAAAACCAATATGTCTAAATACAATATCTCCAAGATTTAAACCATGATCTGTCATGAAATCAGAAGCTCTGGTAGTGAAGCGCATGTTTTCAAGGGATACTTCTATTCCAAGATTTAAACCAATATGTCTAAATACAACAACATCTCCAACATCTCCCTTGTTGTTAAATGTTGCATTAAATGTCGATGCATGCAATTTGGAATTTTCTACATCGCAATTATAAAAAGTGTATAAGAAATAACATCCATAAATATTTGATAAAATTAAAGCAATTAATGTAACAAATACATATATATAATTACCATTGTTATTTGTGATGTAATTGTAATTGAAAACCATGTAATAGTGCATGTAGTAACATCAGGCAAATGTCTTTGGGCACAAGCTTTAAAAGAATAAAAACCATATGAGGATAAATGTAGTTACAAAAGAAAAATAAATGCAAAATGTGAAAAACTATAAGGATAGCTTATGTGATTGGTAATTAATAGCTTGTAAACGAATTAGAATATCTTGAGCATATCGTTCAACATCTTCGTATTCTTCAAACAACATAGCTTCTGGCACTGTTATACCTAACATTTTCAAATAATTTATCCAAGACGGAGCTGGAGAACATACATATTGGATGTTCTATTGTATGCCTTACAGTTGCAAACAATATTTTTCTTCCGACTATGGTTATTGCAAAATAACGGTGTGTTTGATAATCGTCCTTCGATTCAAATCCTCTTCAACACCCCATCCACGACTACCTATTTGGATCCTCATCCGTGCAAGACGGCATTAAAAGCATACAGTCTCAACAGTCGCAGTCAAATGTTCAAGAAGAGCAACAACTGCAGCAGCCAAGGAGGCCTACAAGACAACGCTGGCCACCGCTTTGTGGAACCGGGACACCTAAGGTAAAATATTGTATATGAATTGTCTATGCTTTTATATTGTGCAATTAACTAATGCTAATTTTTATTTAGGCACGGGTGAAGTCAACAACCGATGGTGATTGTCTACATTGCTCGACTACATTAGCACTATCACCTCGAATTTATATGTGTTTCCTATTATGTACTGTATGATAGTTGCTAACGAATTATTAAATTTGACTACGAGACCACATTCTGGAACTTCAAATCAAACGTGCAATTGTGTTGTGCTAATTTCTGAATTAATTAATGCGCTTTATTATTAAGTTTTGCATTATTTAATTTGTTTACATAGTTTGTTATTGTTATTGGATCCTGTGAGTTTGGACTTTACAATTCCTATCACACTGCATAGGATTTAGACCACAAGTTAATAATGTTGTCGGATGCACGCACATAATATTGGAAATAGATAAGGTTTTTCGACGTGTACGTGAAAATCAATCATAATGCTTCACAATTAAATCTATATAGGCCGTGTTTGGTAAATAATCAGCCTATCAGCCAATTTTGATTTATTTGACCACTATTAGTTGGTAAATAATAAGCTTTTTGTAACTTCAAAATGCTAAAATTTAAAAGGCTACTCAAAGTAGCCTTTTCAATTAGCTTTTTGAGAAAAGAAATTATACCAAACAGTTAACAGCTAACAGCTAATTTATCAAACAACTTTCTACAATCAGCCAATGTTATCAACAAATCATACCTTCTAACCCAAACAGCCAACCCAATCAGCTAACATCCATTTACCAAACAGGGCCATAATAATATCACTTTCAGTTATTTTTTGGACATGTTTTATCGTTATACGTTGCTTAACAACGCCGTGTATTTTTTCGTTGTCAATAATGCACAGCAAAAAAAAAACTTTTTGAGTCCATACTGATTCGCGGTTCATTTCAATAATGCATAACAAAAAAAATGAACTCTTTGAGTCCATACTGATTATTTTCATCATATTGATTCTCGATTCGTTTCAATAATGCACAACAAAAAAAAAAAAACTCTGTCCATAATCATATCTAATCAATAATTAAAAACTCAAAGTCCAAAAAGAAAAAAAACAACTCAAAGTCAAAGTCCAAAAAAAAAAAAAACTCAAAGTCTAAAATAAAAAAACTCGTCTAGCGGACTATTCACAGGTTAAAATGGACTCCTTGAGTCCGACTTTCATTAAAGCAAAGTCGGACTCAAGGATGTCACTTTACCCCTTTTGGGATCCACTCCCCATGCACGACATTCGTGGATCCAATGTTAATATTATGCCCTCTCGGGGTTATGACTCTCAGTCCTCCTCCTCACCGCAGCACCGAATCAATGGCAGCCAACCTTCTCAACGGCGAATAAATGGCAGCAACAAAAAACAGTTCATCTTCAACCACCCAGAGCACCGCCCGTCCAAAATCCGGCAACTCGTAGGCTCCCATCACCGATAGCAGAAGAGCTGTGCATATTCCAAAAAAAATATTTCTTGAACAGCAATTAATCGGAAATAATATTCCGGCAACAAAACTTGGTTAATAATTTAGAAAAAGCAAACACGATAATATTCGAAATATGCATGAAGTTTTCAAAACAATAAAAAATTTCGAAAAAATAATTTCAACCAAATGTAAGTATAATATTATCTGACATAAACTGAAAGAAACGTAAATACGAGGAACCTGATCTCGTAAGCGGAAGGCCGGAAGCTCCATAGTTGTTACTACCACTTTCTCCTGTACTAGATGGTTGCAATATTCAATTAGCTAAACTGAATATGCATAACTGACTAAATCGACTTAATCATTTACTTGCGCCACAACCACTTAATAATATAATATATTATATCATATTATATATATGGAAATAAACTTAC
Organism: Ipomoea triloba; assembly: GCF_003576645.1. Classification (NCBI taxonomy): domain Eukaryota; kingdom Viridiplantae; phylum Streptophyta; class Magnoliopsida; order Solanales; family Convolvulaceae; genus Ipomoea; species Ipomoea triloba. Next base: position 21,066,912 of record NC_044926.1, on the reverse strand, counting down.
ATAACATTACAGGTTTAATAACATTCATCATGTATTATGTTTATAATATTTGTTTCATATAATCATATCTGAACATCTTAATGTAGTAAGTTCGTAATGTTTCTTATATATGTTTATAAAACAAAGATTAATGAACATAAATATTATACTAAAATATGCATGTTATATACCTATAGATTTATTTTAAATTAAAAAAAAATAAAAAATATAAACCAATGTGAATGCAATTTAAAATGACTCAAATTAGAGTGTTTTTTTTTAATGATGTATTTTCGTAAAAAAAAAAATTAAAGAAAAAATAATGTGCATATTATTACATGCACCTGGTCCATGATACAACTATTGTTCTTAAGAGGGGTGGTGTACTCAATTACTAATTCTAGTAAAAAAAAATCCCTTTCCGACCTTTTTTCCCGAAAAATTGAATTTCCAATCCTAAGGGCTTCCCACGTCCCAAGCTCTCAGCCCACACAAAAAACTCTCACTTTGAGAGGTTGCTTCCACACTGTCGTTGATGAGACTCAATTCTTGTCTTTTTTTTTTAAAAAAAAAAAAATTAATCTTTGTGACCAACTAAGCTGACCATGCAGGCTATGGATCTTTTTAATACAAATGAATGTATGGAATATTCTTTGTTTTACTGGCATCTAATTAATCTGGTTAGCATTACCAAAAGGATCCGATGGCGGTAATCGCACGCACAATTCGCCCTACCCTCGCTTGGATTGTTGGAATATATTAACAAGTTAACAACTAATAATAAATCATCTTACGGAAGCGACGACTTACACTTACTATAGTTTTCACGAGAAACAAAAATAAAATAATAAAAGAAATTAAGTAAATATTTGACGGTATTCAAAAAAAAGTAAATATTTGACGATTATTATTTTCTCTTCATAAATTTATTCTTAATTATTAAAAAGAGTCTACTTAATACTCTTTAAAAAAAAACAAACAAACAAACAAAATGTGCAATGTCATATAAGGAAATTATTATTAAGAGAGAAATCTAACATCAGTTATATTTGATACACATGTAAATTTTTAAAATATAAAGTTGAATTTTGATACTTTTTTTTTTTTGTAAATTCACGGAGTCTTTCTTTGTCCGTTTAACGGTCCAGGTACACCCACGTTCGCTCCGGGAGGCACGGGAGCTGGCCGAAGAGAGAATCGTCATTTATGAGCTCATTTGCCACTTGAGCTACCCTATTGGGTTTAAATTTTGATACTATTTTGACTTTTAATAGAATAATTGATAATGTGCATTTACTAACCAGAAAAAATGTTCGTTTCTCTGAAAAATAAAAAATTGGAAAATATATCTACTTGGCATTTCTTAATGTGAATAGTTTTTTGATTTGAGTAATACTACACATAATTTCAGTTTTCGCGTCATTTTGTACCCTCTATTTGTGTGGCATGATCTGATTCATCATTCATATCCAAAAAAAGGATGGACCACAATTTTTATTATTCTTTTTATCTTTTATCAATTAAATCACGATATGTGGCGGGAGTTTTACTCATTGAAAATACATAAATCATTTTTTATTTTATTTTTTTGAAATTTGGAAGACTAATTTGACAAGTTCTTCAACCTAAAGAAATATAATCGAAACATAGTAGCCACAGTGTAGTATTTACATCTAATGTGGTGGATTCTTTATGGTTACCAAGTACTACCTGATCTGTCAATGACCTTGTGGTCTAGTGGCATCCGGTACTACATTATAACAGAGTCAGTAGTACTAAAAAAAAAGTACTATCCAATCTTCCTATCTTATTAGGCTAGATATGGGCCGTTAGAACAAAAAATTTCGCCTTTTGTTGACAAACAATTTAGCTCCGTTCTTTCCCCCTCTGGTTATGTTTTTGGTTGTTTCTTCCCCCCTCCTCCCCTCTTGTTTTCTATTTTCTTTGTCGTTTTTTTTTTCTTATTTTCCTTGCTTCGCCTCGCTCCAATATCTCTCCATAACAATTTAAAATAATTAAATAGTTGTAATTTATGTATTTATCAATGTTATTGTAATACCCCGAAATTTTAAACCCAAAAATTTCTTTTTTATTAAGATTATCTCGGATTTATTATTAAATCCAAACATTTTCAAGAATATTTCGTTATAATTATGTACCTTTTAAAACAAAGGTTGTTTCGCGAACTCTGGACCAACGTATTTCAAATCAAGTTATTGTTTTAAAAGGGGTCCAGATGTTGTTTGAAATTAACCTATTGTAAAATTTTTATCTCAAAGGATTATTTTGTGCAAAAATATTAATATTAATATTTTTGGTACCAAGTTTATAAGAAAAGATTCATCCATATTTTATTATTATTATTAGTAATATTATTATTATATATAATTATGGATAAGTATCCATATATTATATTATTATATAGATTTGGATGGATAAGTATCCATATATTATTATTATTATTATTATTATTATTATTATTATATATTCTAATTCGTATATATATATAATGTGATAAGAATGAAACTAAAGTTTCATTTCTTCATCTTCATCCTCATCTCGTGAGAGAGAGAGAGAGAGAGAGAGAGAGAGAGAGAGAGAGAGAGAGAGAGAGAGAGAGAGAGAGAGAGAGAGAGAGAGAGAGAGAGAGAGAGAGAGAGAGAGAGAGAGAGTTTCCAAGCTTTGATCGCGATTTGTTCGGTAAAATTTATATTTAATCGGTTAAATGTTATATTTTTACTCCTAGATTCATAGTTTTGGGTAGAATTTTGTTGAACCATATTTGTATTATCGTGTTTTATGTTAGGATTTTAAGAGCAAAGGTTGAATCCCGAGCTTCAATCTTCGAATTTCTTGTGTTCGTAATGAGATTGAGGTAAGTTACCCCTCAAGTTGGAATTATAGCTACTCAAAGTAGGTAATTGGTGAATTAATTTCCAATCCATGAAGTCGTATGTAATTTGTGAATATTTTGTGTATTGGACATGTTGTACACATAAATTAGTAGTATATATAAATATATTGTGTATGTGTGTATATGTATTGTGTATGTGTGTGTGACATGATAGATATATATATATGGTGTATGTGTGTGATATTTATATATTATGTACGTGTGTGTGTAGTATATATATTATATACGTGTGTGTGTGTAGTATACATATTATGTGAGTGTAGGTAGTATATATATATTATGTGTGTGTGTATTATATATACTAGTATTTTCGCCCGTGCGTTGCACGGAATGAATTTGTTATAATATTTTAAGAATATTTAGATCGATATACAATTATATAAATTATAACATCGAATATTATATAGCGCAATTGATGAAATTGGTTGGATTGATTATGTTTTCTGATGTTTTCTTTGCTTGAATTAGAGCAAATAATTGTCCAATTATCCGTGCGATTCACGGATAAATTTTTGTATTATTTATTTAGATAATAAAATTAAAGATATTTAAAAAATTTAATATTGAACATGTACATTTATTTGATTATAAGATTAGTGCAAAAGTATCACTCAATTAATTGAATAATATATGCTTGTTTGTTTACAATTATCTTAAAAAGATATATATTTAATATAACTTAAGTAATTATATTATTACAAAAGTAAATATGAAAAAATGAGAAATAATTTAACTTTAATTATTACGGAGTATAAAAATAAATTCAACGACCAATATTTAGCTTAATTACCATAATAATTATTAAGCAATTATTATTAGTCAATTACACTAAATTAATTATTTTTCATTAACATGAATATCAATTCGTATATACAAAAATTATTATTATTATTATTATTATTATTATTATTATATTAAATATGTTCGACTTTCTGCAGTGTTCATGTCATACGTGTACTAATTAATTTGATCAACGACATTTAAAGTTGGTGAGAGAATTGCTCAACCTTCTAATTAATAAATATTAATTATTATGGAGTACTATTTATTAATATAATTAATAATTAATATAATTAATTAATTAATATTTAATTCATATAATTATAATAATATAATTGCCAATTATATTTCCAATGAAATATTAATATATTCATTTTATTTTTCATAATATTTTAATTTCCTTTTGAATATAGTCATTTCCTTTTTCTTTTATAAAAAGAATTATTGATTGTCATTCCTTTTTCCTTCATATTTTTTTTCCTAATATTGCATTTTCTGGTTACTAATCCTTTTGTAGGGAAAACTATGCTATATTTATAGTGAAATATTAATATATTCATTTTTTTTCCTAATATTTCATTTCCTTTTAAATATATTCATTTCATTTTTCCTTCATAAAAAGAATTAATATTGATCTCCATTCCTTTTTCCTTCATAAGTTTTTCCTAATATTTCATTTGTTGGTTACTAATTTTTTCATATGAAAAGTTGTGTTATATTTCCAGTGAAATATTAATATATTTCTTTCATTTTTCCTAATATTTCATTTCCTTATAAATATAATCATTTCCATTTTCCTTCATAAAAAATTAATATTCATTTTCATTTTTTTTCCTTCATAATTTTTTCCTAATATTTCATTTGATGGTTACTAATTTGTTTGTAGAGAAAGCTGTGTTATATTTCCAGTGAAATACTATTATGTTCATTTCGTTTTTCCTAATATTTCATTTCCATTTGAATATATTCATTTCCTTTTTCCTTCATAAAAAGAATTAATATTATTATTTTACATTCCTTTTTCCTTTATAATTTTTTCCTAATCATTCATTTGGTGGTTACTAATTATTTCGTAGGGAAAAGTTGTGTTATATTTTCAGTGAAATATTAATATATTCATTTCATTTTTCATAATATTCCATTTTTTTTTAGTATATTCATTTCATTTTTCCTTCATAAAAACAATCAATTAAAAAAGAATAGTTAATGCTTAGAATAAAAGTTGTAGTTATTTGACAAATTCGCTTAGCTTTCGACAATTGAAGCTACCAACAATTAACCCCATCGCTTGTGATTGCAAAATATAAGAACCTGCAATGAATGTAACCAAGAAAATAAAAAAAGATAAAGATAGAGATANAAAATAAAAAAAGATAAAGATAGAGATAAGAACAATAAAAAAAAAAGTATACATTGATGCTTTCACAAACGAAAAACAACAGAACTAATGTAACACCCCAGTTTTCACATCTTGGATTTATTACAAAATCCTAATAATACAATACATTGCGGAAGCGTCTAACCAGCAGAAAACTGGGTGCTACCGCCACACCTAGAGTGAATTCTGTTACCTCTTTGACAAACTCCACTCTAAGTGCACAGGCTAAACTTACAACATTAACAACAATCCTTGTCTACATCAAAGAGTAGACCCCGACCTGCACTTCCATCCTATTTAGAGCTCATCGGCTACAGGAGTCCACACTAATCTGCAACTGATAAGAACACATTGAAGTGTAGTTAGCGCGACGGCTAAGTAAGGAAATCCATTTGTCACTTAAAAGTAGACAAAGGTTTGAAAACATTTAGTGAAACAACATCCACTCGTCTCGTAAGACAAAATCATTTCTTTCTCAAAGACGTTACAAAATAACTCTTTTCTCGTCTTTAAAACTTCCTTAGTTTCATATAGTAAGAGTGAGGCCTACAACCTCGGGCCATGGCACTCCAGCCCTCCCGTAGGTTCCTCCCTTATCCCAACCCCGGGCTGTGGCACTCAAGCCTTCCCGTGGGCACCTCTCCTTATTCCAACATGACGACATAACGGCGAATAGACTTCGCTCTAACAATATAACGACCACTGGGCCATGGGCACTTAAAGCCACCCGTGGGTCAATCAAGGTCCTCCTCACTTACTTTAGAAACTACGGTTTTGAAAACGTTATCCTTCCTTCAATTTTTCTTACTCAAATCATTTCTTTTGGACATATTTCACCAATGAGTCCAATATTTGAAATCGGCTACCTCTTTAGCCCCTGAAGGATTTTCAAACATCATTTTCTCAAACAATAAGGTTTTGACAACCTTTATATCAAAATAGCATACGTTTTTCAACGTAAGTTTTCATAAACATTTTTGGATACACTTCATATGTCCATCTCACACTTAAAATCAACCAACATCCTTAACTATCGTCCTCAACAACTTCCACTATGATCAACACCATTAGATCATAACTTGAGGATATCGTACATCCAAATATATATAAATTCTAATAGGTAAGGTCATTGCCTAACCATAACCCAAAAATCATGAGATTATCATTTAATCTCCATCATTAATCCACGTCCTTAGCATCACCTAATCACCATTAACTCACTAACTACCTCACAATTATCATTAACACATCCATAATCCTACTAAGCATAATTCAGAAAATTTCAGCTTGGCGCAGTCCGAAAGATTGAGCCGGTAAAAATAGTTCCCGAACTCTTTTTCACTTGAAATTTTTATGGTAGGACCCTAACTCATAGTACTTGATGTCCATAAAAAGTTTTGGTCATATAGGTCCACGAATTAACACAGAAAATTACCTTTTTGCCCTTGGTCCGAAATATTCTTCTCACTGGACCAGTTTTGGAAAAATGTGCGAAAACCATACTTATACTACTCCGATCCTTATGACATTTTATATGTAAGTTCTAAACTTGTTGATCTACATATCTACAAAAAATGGAGTCAAAATACCTTACCCATTTTTCCTAATGAATCTCGGAAGTTACTGCCAGAATCTACCCTGATTTCCTTTCACTATTTTCACATGTATAAGCCTATATGGACATAAATACAACATATACAAGCATATCCAAGCTATGAACATGTATACAAAAATATTCCCAAAGCTCCAAAACACCATGTTTCAACCAAATAATCAATTATCTAATTTCAAGTGACTAAACCAACTTAAGGGAATTCCTTACCTCGATGGAAGATTTTAAAACCGTACTAGTTGATGGTGTTTTCCTTGGATTCCTTCACCAAAGATCCTAACATAACACCATAATACAATGTTTTCATAAATCTTAAGCTTAAATCTTAGGAGGGATTGAACCGAACAAAACCGAAGTTCTTACCTATAGTAGAGCTCTTGGAGTTGAAGAAATGCCTAAGGAGTTCTTGGATCACAATGGAAGACTAAGCTAAAATAATTCTCTTCTTCTTCCCCTAAGTGTATAATTCGAAAATGAGAGTGGAAGAGTGAGAGAGATGATCATGTGCTTAGTGTAGATTTAGTTCTTGAAGATCAAGTAACAAGTGCAACTAGGCCATACCTCATAAATGTCACATTTAATGCCCAATCTTAGTCTAGATTTGCCTCCATACCTCATTAATGCCACATTAAATGATCAATCTTAGTCTAGATTTGCTTGCCACATGTCAACACCCTATGGAGTCCTTAAGAAGATCACAACTTAATTGGCCAGTTTATGCTTAAATCAGATGAATGTTCGAAGGATTATAACTTAATTCGGGAAAATTCTAATACCAAAATTATCCTAAAAATATTCCCGTCGCAAATCACCAAGTTTGGGAATTTTTCGGTGTTCCGCTAAATATAGGTACAGAGTCCGTAACAACTTATCCCTTACAGTCCATTTGAAATTTTTCTTGAACTAACTAGAAATTCAGGCTTAATCGTATAATACTTAATAATCCAAATTCTAGAAAATTCGAACTGAATCTATATCCTTAAAATTTTCTCGGTTCGTGACTGGTACGTAGGTTCGCAGCTTAATAACAACTATACTCACTTATAAAAATTCTTTTGAAATATCTGAAGATCATAACTTAGGAATGTCAACGCCTTAGGATAATGTTAATAAAATACGGGGTATTACAACTAAGAGAGATTAAAATTGGTGATGGTGGTGGTTGACTGGGTTTCTTCTTGTATTTATAGCCATAAAGAGAGAGAGACAGAGCTATTATTGGTAATTGGTAATAATTGGTAATTGGTAATTCTTTTGATTACCATTCATATATTTTCACCGTAATAATAGCATATCTTTTGGTAATAATTGGTAATTGGTAATAAATAAATGGAGTTGTAAACAAATAGGTATTGGAATATAATATATATGGAATTCAATTATAATTAATAGAATTCCATACAATTATAGCTATTTGTTTATGACAAATTATAACTAATATATTTTTATATATTATTATATAGATATAGATATAGATTCTATTTTCAAAAAAATATATAGATATAGATTATTATTCTACCATAATAAATAAATAAATAAATCTATACCATAAACATTTATCAGTGCTATTACATTAATGCATGTATATGTATTAATCTATAAAATACAAATATACTATCATAATAATTATCATAATTACTAATAACGAATTACCATAATTACTAATAACAAATTATCAATCTATACTATATATAATATATTATGATTACCATAATTACTAATATTATGATAGAATAATATTAATTAATTATAATTAGAATAATAATTACCATATTACTAAAATGCCCCTACGTTTGGGCGGGAAAATTTTAGAGGAGGATAATGCTTTTATATATAGTATAGATTACGTATGTGTGTGTATTATATATATTATGTGTATGTGTGTGTGATATATATATCTATATAATATATATTATGTACGTGTGTGTGTGTATTATATATTTATATTATGTGTGTGTGGGTTATATATATATATTACATATGTGTGTATTATATATATATCACGTGTGTGTGTGTGTTATGTATATATATTACATGTGTGTGTGATATACATATATATATGTTACGGGGGTGTGTAATATATATATATACATTACGTGTGTGTGTGGTATAATATATATATGATGATATATATATATATACCGTAATACATATATATATTATGTTGTAAAATATATGTATTATCCATATACATTATATCATGTACCATATACCTTTTGTATACCTATATTATATGTTATATTACCAATTACATGCTATCGATATATATTATATTATATACCGTATATATATGATATATATGAGTATAGGTATGTTAATGTTATATATGTATAGGTATAGGTAGTGTATGTGAACTATGTGTTGTGAACGTGAATGAGTTAATAAAGTGCGTGGTAAGCATAGGAAAGAATTTGATAGTGTAATCATGCCATGTTGGTTGTTGTCGTGATATGTGAACTTATGTACTACATGTTGAAGAGTGTATGAGTAGGGAAGGTGAGAGTATTGTCGGAACAAGAGTAGTTAATGTCTAAAATGAATAAAACCTTAGTTTCAAGAAGTTACGAGGACCTTGTTGTCTTTTTACCTCGGGCTATAATTACCGAAGGTCGTCATTGATATATGTACGGTTGTATTCGTACTTTGGCGAAGTCTATTCGCCGAGTCTCTACGTCACTCATGTATGACTAGACTGTGGGGGTGTGCACACTTAAGCGTATTGACTCCGTCGTCTCCAGTTTGGTGTCATTTTAATGGACCTAGGCGGGGCCACACTAGGGGCCATTCTAATGAACCTTCGTCCAAGGGACCGAGAAGAGAATTTGGGTAATGACCGCAAGCCCAAGTTCCAGGTTCATTCGGTCAACCGACAAGGAATATTCAACATTTCCTATAAGGCCTCATACTTTGAAATGAAACTAAGTCGAGTTTTTATAAGTAATGGTTGAATCAATGTCTATGATGAGATGGGTGATGTTAGCTCCAAGAAGCTAGACGTTTGATGTCTGAGAATTGGGATATAGTGAAGTTGTCAGGTATGGTTGTGGAAATTCGCGTGTGTAATGTGAATATGATTAAATTTATGCTTATTTGTTTATATTATCGCAATTTACAAGCATGAAAGCATATCAGTCATTAGGAAATTCTATGCTATGGTCATTTGGTAAGTTAAAACATCTTTACCTATGAATGAGAAGCTTATGGGTTCTTACTTAGCCGTCGTGCTAACGGGTGCTTCATTGTTGCCCTTTAACAGATGTCATCCAGCAATGAGTCGTATAGTTCGGTAACTTCACCGAACTATAATGGCTCAGTTTTTGGATATGGAGTCTATGTACAGCATATGATAGGGGAGGACCCCTACGTACCCGGCCACACTCTGCTAGCTCCTGACGATTCCTTCTCACTATCCAGCTCTCTTGTGTCTCTGGTAGATGCTCATCCGGCTCGGTGAGGCTACTACCCAATAGAAGTTTTACCGGGNCATTTTTCAGTGGTATTACATTAATGCACGTATATGTATTAATCTATAAAATACAAATATACTATCATAATAATTATCATAATTACTAATAACGAATTACCATAATTACTAATAACAAATTATCAATCTATACTATATATAATATATTATGATTACCATAATTACTAATATTATGATAGAATAATATTAATTAATTATAATTAGAATAATAATTACCATATTACTAAAATGCCCCTACGTTTGGGCGGGAAAATTTTAGAGGAGGATAATGCTTTTATATATAGTATAGATTACGTATGTGTGTGTATTATATATATTATGTGTATGTGTGTGTGATATATATATCTATATAATATATATTATGTACGTGTGTGTGTGTATTATATATTTATATTATGTGTGTGTGGGTTATATATATATATTACATATGTGTGTATTATATATATATCACGTGTGTGTGTGTGTTATGTATATATATTACATGTGTGTGTGATATACATATATATATGTTACGGGGGTGTGTAATATATATATATACATTACGTGTGTGTGTGGTATAATATATATATGATGATATATATATATATACCGTAATACATATATATATTATGTTGTAAAATATATGTATTATCCATATACATTATATCATGTACCATATACCTTTTGTATACCTATATTATATGTTATATTACCAATTACATGCTATCGATATATATTATATTATATACCGTATATATATGATATATATGAGTATAGGTATGTTAATGTTATATATGTATAGGTATAGGTAGTGTATGTGAACTATGTGTTGTGAACGTGAATGAGTTAATAAAGTGCGTGGTAAGCATAGGAAAGAATTTGATAGTGTAATCATGCCATGTTGGTTGTTGTCGTGATATGTGAACTTATGTACTACATGTTGAAGAGTGTATGAGTAGGGAAGGTGAGAGTATTGTCGGAACAAGAGTAGTTAATGTCTAAAATGAATAAAACCTTAGTTTCAAGAAGTTACGAGGACCTTGTTGTCTTTTTACCTCGGGCTATAATTACCGAAGGTCGTCATTGATATATGTACGGTTGTATTCGTACTTTGGCGAAGTCTATTCGCCGAGTCTCTACGTCACTCATGTATGACTAGACTGTGGGGGTGTGCACACTTAAGCGTATTGACTCCGTCGTCTCCAGTTTGGTGTCATTTTAATGGACCTAGGCGGGGCCACACTAGGGGCCATTCTAATGAACCTTCGTCCAAGGGACCGAGAAGAGAATTTGGGTAATGACCGCAAGCCCAAGTTCCAGGTTCATTCGGTCAACCGACAAGGAATATTCAACATTTCCTATAAGGCCTCATACTTTGAAATGAAACTAAGTCGAGTTTTTATAAGTAATGGTTGAATCAATGTCTATGATGAGATGGGTGATGTTAGCTCCAAGAAGCTAGACGTTTGATGTCTGAGAATTGGGATATAGTGAAGTTGTCAGGTATGGTTGTGGAAATTCGCGTGTGTAATGTGAATATGATTAAATTTATGCTTATTTGTTTATATTATCGCAATTTACAAGCATGAAAGCATATCAGTCATTAGGAAATTCTATGCTATGGTCATTTGGTAAGTTAAAACATCTTTACCTATGAATGAGAAGCTTATGGGTTCTTACTTAGCCGTCGTGCTAACGGGTGCTTCATTGTTGCCCTTTAACAGATGTCATCCAGCAATGAGTCGTATAGTTCGGTAACTTCACCGAACTATAATGGCTCAGTTTTTGGATATGGAGTCTATGTACAGCATATGATAGGGGAGGACCCCTACGTACCCGGCCACACTCTGCTAGCTCCTGACGATTCCTTCTCACTATCCAGCTCTCTTGTGTCTCTGGTAGATGCTCATCCGGCTCGGTGAGGCTACTACCCAATAGAAGTTTTACCGGGTAGCGACCCCCTAGAGTTCATTGTACATTACCCATATCTCTGGGATCCCACTCCTCCCGAGGGAGAATGGTCTATGGTCATTGTCACCGATCGCTCCTTGGATCACCTTAAGTGGTTTGAGGGCGAATGGCATCTAGTTTGGGGAGAGTTTGAGATCCCAGTGTATCGTATGATCTGATAGGTGGTGGAGGTCAAGTCGGGATAGTCTAAAACTCTCTTTTTGTGTACATATTCTGCAGCAGTCTTAGTAGATCAATTGCCAAACTTGGGCATTGTGGTTGTATATATATATATATATCTAAAGTATGTTTTGGGGTTCTAAGGATGTCGTTATCACTCCTATTGTAACACCCCAATTTTCGCATCTTGGATTTATTACAAAATCCCTAATAATACATTGCGGAAGCTTACATCTTATCAGCAGAAAACTAGGTGTTACCGCCACGCTTAGGTATCACTCCTATACCCAAACGTTAAGGCTAAACTTACAACCTCAAACAACCTCATCAACATTCAAAAGTGTACATATGGAACTAATCCTTCCAGAGTGTCTATTCTAGGATAGAGTAGTCTTCAACCTCGACTCCCATCCTATTCAGAGCTCATCGGCCATAGGGGCCCACGCTAGACTGCATCTAATAAAGGACACAATGAAGTGTAGTTAGCACGACGGCTAAGTAAGGGAATCCATTGTCACTCGAAAGTAAATAAAGGTTTCGAAAAACATAATATAATACTTTTCATTTCCGAGAATTTCCATTTAGTTCAAAAGTGAGAAACACACACTTCACTCAGCGAATAGACTTCGCTCTGCAGTATGAATAAATCATACAAAACCTCACACTTCACTCAGCGAATAGACTTCGCTCTGCAGTATGAATAATCATACAAAACCTCACACTTCACTCAGCGAATAGACTTCGCTCTGCAGTATGAATAAATCATACAAAATCTCACACTTCACTCAGCGAATAGACTTCGCTTTGCAGTATGAATAAATCATACAAAATCTCACCATTCACTCAGCGAATAGACTTCGCTCTGCAGTATGAACAATTCATACAGAACCCCTCACCATTCATTATATTCACACGACTCAAAAACCATCACACTTGCTCGAATATATTCCCCAAAATACACATATTAGTTAACGTTATTTCTATTACGAAAATCCAAGTACGAGAGTCACGATAATTCTTAAAACACCATTTTTCTCTAAATTAGTAATTATAATGCACAAAAATAATATTTGAGTCTTCAAAAATTCACCCGATTGCCCGTAGGCCTTCAAAACATCGCAATACTCGGGATTAAAAACATCGGGGAAAAGTTTGGTAAAAAACAACGCGGACTCGCGGCTGGCCGCACCAGCGGACGCAGGCGTCCGAGCCGTGTTCGCTGGTTCGGCGTTTCTCGCCGAAACTGGACGCCCACGGACGCGCAGCGAACGCGCGTCCGTGCCCGCGTCCACCCAAATCTGCCAGAAATTTCAGTTGGCGCAGTCCGAAAGATTGAGCCGGTAAAAATAGTTCCCGAACTCTTTTTCACTTGAAATTTTTATGGTAGAACCCCAACTTATAGTACTTGATGTCCATAAAAAGTTTTGGTCATTTTGATCCACGAATAAACACAGAAAATTCCCTTTTTGCCCTTGGCAGTGTGCTGTCCAGAATATTTTTCTCTCTGGACCAGTTTTGAAAAAAAAATTCGAAAACCGTACTTATACTACTCCGATCATTACGAAATTTTATATGCGGGTTCTACACTTATTGAACTACATATCTGAGAAAAATGGAGTCAAAATACCTTACCAATTTTTCCCAATAAATCTCGGAAGTTACTGCCAGAGACTACTTGATTTTTTTTTTCAATATTTTCACAAGTATAAGCCTATATGGACATAAATACAACCTATACATGCATAAACTAGCTATAAACATGCATACAAAAATTACTAAACATTAAAGTGTAATTTCTTTAAGCCAACTTGTAGATCCACAACTTAACACATATTTTTCACGTAAAATTTCCTAGTCACGTAATTTACTAGCATTTGTTCACCTTCAAGTGATTGAGCCAACTTAAGGGATTCCTTACCTTTGTAGAAACCTTAAAAAAACCGTAAGAGTTGATGATGCCTTCCTTGGAGTCCTTCACCAAAGATCCTAAAAATATCACCATAATAATAACATTTTCATGAACTCTTAGCTTAAACTTAAGTTCTAGGAAGGATTTAACCGAACAAAATCAAAGTCTTACCTATACTAGAGCACTTGAGTTGGAGGGAAAATTATGGAGTTCTTGATCACAAAGGGGAAGACTAAGCTTTTCTTTCTTCTTCTTTTTCCTTATGAATTTCGAAAATGTGAGCTTTGCTTGAAGTTTAAGAAACAAGTGCAACATTCCCATACTTCTTATGACACACCATTAATGAACTCATCATGTGGTAATTAGGAGTGCCACATGTCAACTCCTCATGGTGGCTCTTGAAGAGAAATATCTATTTGCCAGTTTGGGGTTAAATCAGATAAAAGTTCGGAGGATTATATCTTAATTCGGGAAAATTTCGATACCAAAATTATTCTAAAAATAATCCCGTCCTTAACCACTAAAATTGGGAATTTTTTTGGTATCTCGCGAAATATAGGTACGAGGTCCGTAACAATTTTACTCTTACAGTTCGTCTAATTTTCCACTGAACTGAGCAGGAAGTTCACGCTTAATCGTATCATGCTTAATAATCCATTTCCTAGGGAAATTCGAACTGTATATACGTCCTTAAAAATTTTTCGGTTCATGATCGGTACGTAGATCGCAGCTTATTAATAATTAGTCTCACGTATAAAAATCCTTCTGAAGTACCGAGAGATCATCTCATAAAAAAAATATTTTCAAATCTCAACTTTGTAGGAAAAACCGAGGGGTTATACCTATGAACATATATATATATATATATATATATATATATATATGTTTGGAATGTTTAACTTATACCTCTGTTGTCGAGTCAGATAGTTATGAGTTGTTACAGGTGTATGGGAAGCATGTGTAGGTCAGGAAAATTAGCCTGTGCACCTAGGGAGGAACCACTAAAGGTTAGCCGGGTTCGACCTAGGTGTGGCGGTGATGCTCCCGGTTGTAGGGTTGACCAACCCGGGGTGTCACAGTTATCGTATTTTTATTAATTTTGATACCTTTTAAGTATTTAATATTAATTTTTTAAAATTGAATTTCAAAAAAAAAATTGAAAATGAGAAAAATGAAAAATTGGAGAAATAGAAATTAAAATAAATAAAGCAAACAAACATATATATAAAAAAACTTTTGTGCATGTGTCAATGGCTTCTTTAAATAAAGTAAACAAACATATTTATAGGATTAAAAAAAATATTTTGTACATGTGTTAATGGCTTCTTTTTATTTATTTATTTATTTATTTATTTAATATTATGGTTATTTTGTGATACTTTTATTTTGTGATACTTAACAAGAGTGTTTTGTCTGCATAGATATAGATATTTATATTGTATATATATAGACTTGTATATGCAAAAATTGATTAGTATATTTTCAGTCATTAATTACATAGCATTGATTTATTTGATTTTTATTTTGTAAAAAAGTTTCTTTTTATGCGCATGAAAATATGAAGAAAAAAAAAAAGTAGACAATTTACATTTGTTGAGTTATGTTAAAAATTATTTAGAATTGCACCATAAATATCAAAAAAAAAAAATATTTGAATTAAAAAAATACATAAACGTTTAGATGAATATAAGCAACTCTAATTTAGGATTATAGCAATAGTTATATCCTGGACTAGGTGCATATTGATGCATCATTTTTAAAATAAAATAAAATTAATGTACTAAAATGTATCATTAAAAAGCTCTAATTGAGATGTTTTAAGTATGACACATGTTGATATTCTTAAATTTTTTAAAAATAAATTTATAGGTACATAATGTCTGTACATTAAATTTTGTTTTTGTAAACGTATAGAATAAACATTATGAACCTATATAGTACATGATGAATGTTATTAAACATAATGCACATGTAATATAATTTTATGTACATTAAATTTTGTTTTTATGAACATATAAAATGAATATTATGTACTTACTATATAGTGAATAAAAATAGATGCGATGTATGGTACGGGTTTAAAGGTGTCTCGTACAGTTAATTAGGACCTGCTCAGGATACCTCGTGGCCTGACCAAAATAGATGTGACGTATATGTAGTTTAATTTTTATACATGTACATTAAGGTTTAGATTTATGAAGATAGTATATAATGAATGTTATTAAACATGATGTGCTTATAGTGTAATTTTATGTACATTAAACTTTGTTTTTATGAATATATAAAGGAACATTATAAACATACTATAAATTAAATGAATGGAAATACATATATGTACTCTTAGTTTAGTATTTATCTGCATTAAAGTTTATGTTTATGAAATTATGAACATAGTATCATTGTTGCAAAAATTGCGCCTGGACACTAGGCGGCGGCCGACCGGCTAGGCGCAAATTCGGTCACAGTGGACTAGGCGGCCGACGATTAGCTATTCTTTTTTTTTTTAAATGTGTTATTTATCTTAAAACGACGTCATTTTGAGCAAACCCAAAAATATTGATACTTTTTTTTTTAAATCTTTCAAATTGGTCCCAAACCCAAAAAATATATTTAAAATATCAAACAATCTACTTTAATATTGATACTTTGTGAAATTGTGTTTTGATTTTTTAAATCTTTATACAATTTACCATTCTATTTGCATTTTAGGTTACTATTTAATTTTTAGTATTAAAATTTTTAAATAGTTTATAATTATCAAATCTTTAAAAAAATTAAAAATTAGCTATTTTTTTTAAAGGCGCCCAAGTGCCCCCGGGCGCCCGAAGAACGCTTAGCAATTTTTGCAATCTTGCGTAGTATATGATAATGCTATTAAGGATAATGCACTAGTTGACACTTAATATAAAATGACGTTGTTTTAAACCAGGGTTTACAATATAATTTATCGGATTATAGCATACCATCGACTTAAAAGAATACTCATAATATTATAGCATAAATAATTTTTACTAACTTAAATGATCATTGTTTTCATTAACAAAACTAGTATTTTTGCACATGCGTTGCACGGAATGAATTTTATTATAATGTTTTAAGAATATTTAGATCGATATATAATTATATAAATTATAACATCAATATTATATAGTGCAAATGATGAAAATGGTTGGATTGAGATTATGTTTTCTAATGTTATCCTTGCTTGAATTCAAGCAAATAATTGGTCAATTACCCGTGCGATGCACGGAAAAATATTTTAAATTATATATTTAGATAATAAAATTAAAGAGAATAATAAAAAAATTCTAATATTGAACGTGTACAATTATTTTATTATGTTATTAGTGTAAAAATATCACTCAATATAATATTTGTTCTCTTGTAATATTGAATTGCTTGTATATATTGATCGTCACAATATTTTACCAAAAAAACATATTATAAAATATTATGTTATTAGATACAACACGTGATTTTAAAACATTTGAATTCAAATAAGTCAAATGTGCCTAGTGGCATCCGGTTGCACCCCCCATGTGGAAGGGGGCGAGTTCAAGCCTCAGTAGAGGCATTGTTGTTTCTTTGTGCTTCAGTAGGTAGGTTGAGGAAGTAGTTTAGATACATATAAAAAAATCTTGAAATGTAATGATTTATATATTAGTCTCAAAATCAATTAGATACAAATTATATTAGGAAAATTATATATAAAAAAAAGGTTGAATAATTATAGTACGTTCATGTCGAAAAAATTATTCTTTAGTTATAATAATATTATACTTTTATATATATATTACTTAAATAATTACATGGAAGAAGGGAATGAAAATTACCATAATGATTACAATAAATAAAAATTAGGCAATTATATTAATATTTAATTATTAAGTTAAGTATTTGCACCTAAAGAAAAGATAACTATAATTTATTTTGTGCCAATAATATTATACTTAAGTATAAAAATATGTATATAGATTATCATAAAGTAATCATAAAAATCACATGGGAGTAGGTGATGAGAATTACCATAATAATTATTAGGCATTTATTAACACATGAATAATTTATTTTGTACTAATATATATATATATATATATATATATATATATATATATATATATATATATATATATATATATATAATATTAGTACAAAATCAATTATACTTTATAATGGCAAGTATAAAAAAAAACAATAATAATATAATAATAATTACTCAAAAGAAGGGAATGATAATATATTTTTGTACTAATAATATTATACCTTAAATATAAAATAAGAATATTAGGCAATTATGTTAATAAATAATTAATATTTTGATACATTAATTTCGGCTAGAAATTGAAATAATTAGGTTGGAAATAATTAATAAGAATATTAGGCAATAACAATGTCATGAAAATGTGTTATTAGAATCCAATTTGCAGTCTTAGACAATTTTACATATTATTATGATTAGATAATTATATTATTATTAAAATAAATATAGAAACCTAAAGAAGAAATAATTTAAAAAATAAATATAATGTCAACTATTATATAATAAAAATACATATTACATTTTAATGGTGTAGAAAAGATATCTAATAGTATAACTTAATTAACCGACCAACTTTTGCAATATCTATATCTATATCTATCTATATATATATATATTAATTATATATATATAATAACAGAAGTGCCTGAAAGGAGTTTTCCCCCCAAAACTGGAGGACATTTTAGTAACAACATAATTAATATAATTAAATTAAAAAAATTCTTATTTTGTAAATAATATAATTAATTAATATATCTCCACCTCTCTTAATTTCTTACCTTTTTCACTTCTATCTCTCTCTCCCTTAATTTCTATATAAACTATTGCAATATTAATATATTTTGAACATATATATTCGTTAATTTGATTCAAAAAGCATTATCTTCGTTAATTTGATTCAGAAAGCATTATCTTCCTCTTTCATCGCCAAACTTACACAATCTTAATATATTTTGAACATATATATTCGTTAATTTTATGATTAATATAATATAATGTATATGTACGTTATATAGATATTTATGTATATATAAGTGCATACACAAGTTATGCGTATATAAAGGATACAGTTTTATAATGATTTATATGATTTATTAGTGATTAGTATGGATATAGATAATTATTTATATTATTTATTTGTTTTGATATGTATATATATATATATGTATGTATGTATAATTGTACGGTATATACATATATATGGATAACTATTAAGGTGGAATATTTATAATTAATATAATATAATGTATATGTACGTTATATAGATAGTTATGTATATATAAGTGCATACACAAGTTATGTGTATATAAATGGATGCAGTTTTATAATGATTTGTATAATTTATTAGTGATTAGTATGTATATAGATAATTATTTATATTATTTATTAGTGATTGGTATGAATATAGATTGCATATGAGTTTAGGTACATTGTAGAATATGGTCAAATGTTAGGATAATATTTACTTATTTGTACCAAAAAAAAACAATAAATAGTCAATCAATAATTATTATTAATCAATTATTTTTAATGTTTTCCAAATAAATTTCTTATCTAATAAATCTCATATCACTATATAAATCATGCAATCATTCAACCAATTTCACATCTTTCACTATATCGTAGCACTTTAGCCTCATAGCATAGCGAACAAAAAATCTACCTATAATGGCCCCTATTTTTGTTGCACTAAATAAGATAAACGCCTACAATACTGCGTGGGCAATAAAAGTACGATTGATTCGTCTTTATGAAGTCAAGAACAACCGATGAGCAACCTTAGAATATGTGCTGGAAGATGTGGAGGTATATGTTCTTGACACACACACACACACACACACACACACACACACACACACACACACACACACACACACACACACACACACACATATATATATATATTCATTTCTTGAATCATAATATATATTTTTGAATTCATATTCATATATATGTTGTAAACCCCTCTACTAATTTGTTTATATTGTTTATTTAAATTTGTTTGTGCGGTTTATTTATATTTGTTTTTTTTTGTTTCACGGCTAACTATTGCTGTTTTTATATTATTATTATTATTATTATTATTTATTTATTATTTAGTATTTGGCTTTAACCATTGTTGTTTTTTGTTTGGTTTATTTGCTTTCTTTTATAAATTTTGTATATCATTGTTACATTAATACGGAGTATTATGCTTTATTTGGATTGAAAAAATAGGTAAAATTTGTTTTTTTTGGGTACATTCATTAACAATTTGTATTTTATTATTAATATATAAGGGTACCCGTATACACTTGACATTCAAACAACTACATGTTGAAAAATTCAAGTGTATGCTTAATGAGGGCTGTTTATACGCAATAAATAATTCCATTGTTTCCAACAATTCTATGGCATTCAAAACCACTCAACACAAATACATGCTCAGTTCCATGCGGGGCACAGAAGTGATTGAACATGCAGATACCAGTTTCCCAAACAATATTTATAAATTCAAGGAGTTTGGCCAACTTAAACCAGAATATATAATTTCTTCAGAATTATTTGATAATATTGTTTAGTATACAATAACTTCATCTTTTAGCATATGTTATCTCATTTAATTATTTACAATTATGTATTTGTTAAAATAGATTTGATTGGCTTTATTGTATCTATGCAATCACCCTGCACTACATTAGTTTCTGGGCGACAAAAAAGATTCATGGAGATTGTTATTCAATATCATGAGTAAGTAATGTTTAAAAACTATTTTTACATATTCCAATTCTATTACTTTTCTATGTTACTGTATTTGAAAATAAATATTCTTTATTGAATAACTCTATACAGGGGAAAAACTTTAAGATGTACTTTCTGGGACCAATATGTTTATTTATTGTTCCCACTTGTGAACCACCTAGACCCGGAACCTGTTGTGTTGATAATTCAGATGTGTCGTGCAAAAATGTATAATGGTAAATATCTAATTTCATCATCACATGTGATTCTTTGTAAATTTATTAGATGATTTTTTAATAAAAATATAAAACATCCTATAAAGTTAATCTTTGTTATCTTATTGATTAGGTGAGGTTTCAATCACAAATACATTTGGTGCCACTAAGCTTGTGATGGATAATAATTGTCAGCAAATTGGTGATTTCAAATTATTGTACGTATATTTTGAATTTCAAACATTAAATCGTACTAAATTTGAATAATGTGCAAATTTCTGAATGGATTGTGAAAATTGGAGATGGAAAAATTGAGGGGCAAACAGATGAATGTGAATACATAGAGATACCTGGACACATACTCTTACAGTATTCTACAGATCCCATTAAAGCAATTGTGGAAAGCACGTATCCATCATTCGCAAGTATAATTGATGATCCATCGTACTTACAAAACAGGGCGATATTGGCACCAACACTTGATGTGGTACATTCTATAAATGAATATATGAGTTCTTTAAACACGTTACACGTCTGAAGGAAGTACATATTTGAGTTGTGATAGTACTTGCAAATCTGATTCTAATGTTGATATGTTACCAAGAATGTCACTAACTCCATCAGACTTGAGGTTGCCCTTTAAATTTCAAAGAAGACAATTTCCATTAGTTGTCTCATATGCAATGACGATTAATAAGAGTCAAGGACAATCGCTTTCTCATGTAGGCCTATTCTTGAAAAAACCTGTATTTAGTCATAGACAATTATATGTTGTAGTTTCCAAAGTCACTACTCCAGAGGGGTTGAAAATATTGATTTGTGACAGTGAAAGCACTAGAACAACTTCAACAGCAAACATTGTATACAAGGAAGTTTTTCAGAATTTGTAAATATTCGACTTCATTCTAAAATAATATTTTAATATTATAGTTGTTATTAAATTTATTATCTTCTTTACTTTTTAAAGAAAATTTACTACAATAGTAATGAAAATCATTATGTTTTAATTTCGAGTATGTTTAATTCCAGACTATTGTATAATTTTTTTTTTAACTTTTCAAACATATTTATTATACAAAAAAAAAACAATTATGGGAACAAAACTGTTTTAAATCAGGTAATTTAAAACAACTTTTTTTTTTGAAAACAATTTAAAACAACTTTAAAATACAGTTTGATTCCAATTATCTTTGCACATCTTAATGATTTTTAAAATTATTTACACTTTTTCCCATATTTATTTAAATAGTAATAAAATTACATATCGAGACATATATTATTAATACTTTTACACTTATTTTATCATTGAACAAATATACACTAAAAAATATTATAATTCTTTATTGTTTATAATTTAACCTCTAATTTTATTATTTAAATATCTAATAGAAAAATATTATCCGTGCATCGCACGGGTAAAATACTAGTATATACTTACAACATTAGATTTTGAATATCTGAACCCATAAGAGAGTGCAGAAATATACAAGTCGCAATTAGTTTAAAATTTTCATGAGAGAGACCACTTAGACATCACAAAATCATTCATCTATCAACTATAGAGTTTTTTTTTTTTAAAAAAAAAACTATAGAGTTATTTTTAAAGAAAACCTGCATCCAATCTCGTTTCGTGCTTACAACAATCTGCAACACTCTCTTTGATACGCCAATCTTGTAGTCACCTTTCATTACTGATGGAGGAAGAGAAGTCAAAATTATGCATTTCAACTCCTACAACCCACAACGACTTGGAAGAAAGCACATTCGATAATTATCTAAGCATTTTGGATGGAGATACACCAATTCATAGAGACAATTAATCATTATCCTTAGCAATTTAGTTTACACATCAAAAATGAGAAAAATGGGACAAACTTAAACGAATAGAGGATGAATTATTTTGACCCTCAGACCATTAGTATAATGATGCATGAAGAGGTTAGGATCAACAGGTTTCTGAACAATTAGATGTTCTTCGAGGCTCAAAAGCTTGCAAACACCTGGCCCGTACATAATTATAAAAAGAAAACGCAATAATTAATTCATATCATAAAAGGAAGATTTAGCGTAATATCATAACCTTGTAATATGATTTCTTACTGGGCTGTGGAAGAAGGGAATGAGAAAACTACAACATGAGGAGGCGAGGGAGGCAAGTGCAAAATGAAGAATTATAATTTTTTTTTGTCACCATCCATTGTATTTATAGGTAGAGAATGTGAGAATTATAAATTAATAATATCAAATTTCTTTTTCAATTTACCTCTTAATTAAATATTATTTCAGTCAATTAGGAATCTTTATAATTTTCCATTAATTAATAATATTCGTTTCCTTTTCAATTTGTCAATAATGATTATTACCAATTATAATTAATAGATTAATATATATTATTTAATAAAATTTTCTATTAATTAATAAAATTTTCTATTTAATAAAAATTTCTATTAATTAATAAAATTTTCTTACCAATTAAGCTTTACTAATTATTTTACTAATAAATTATGTAATTAAATATTAACAAAAGTTTGAGTAGGAAAAAATTTGGAAGGAGGATGTTACTTTTATATATAGTATAGATAGTATAGAAGTATAGATTTTATATATATATATATATATATATATATAAATAGAAGTGCCTGGAAATCTTTTCCCGCCCAAACTCAGGGGCACTTTTGTAACCTTAAACATTTTGACAAAAATAGTAATTTTGTAAATATTATTCCAAAATTCCTATCTCAAAATTTATTCTTCTCCAATCAAATTTATTGCCTCAAATTTCACCTAATCTTCCCTTAATTAATTTGGCTAATTAGGTGCAAAATTGCATAGTGCCAAAATAGCCTCCCTAATCTATGCATGTTTGTTTTCTTCTTCCATCCACAACTCTTGCCCCTCTCTCTTTATGACTATAAATACAATATTCATCTTTCTTAGTTATGCCATTTTTGTTGATGAAATCCATTGTTTCACTGTGTTTCGATATATATTATGCTTTTATAAAATTATTCTATTGATTTAGTTTCGGATCCATTGGGTAGAGGAAGATCTTAAGTCGAGGTATGATTAATACGTTTTATTTTGTTGATAGAGGAATTATTTTAACTTTATATTTAAATAGGTTGAAAAGTGAAATTGCATTTATATGATTGTGTTCAAGTTAATTAATATTCTCCCTTGATCTAGAACATGGGGGTTGAGGTTGAAAATTACCACGTAATAGAGCTTGTGGGGGAGGGATCTTTTGGGGAGGTCTACAAAGGGAGGCAAAAGTATACAGGGGTATTTTTTTTCCTTGCTACAGTGCTATTGTTAGTTCACACTTTAGTTGTAGATTTTTCTCAATTCGCACACTGCTGAAAATATTGGGTGTTAGTTTTTAGACTGTTGCAATGAAATTTATCCCTAAACACGGCAAAAGTGAGAAGGATATTCATAACCTGAGGATGGTTTGAAGGCATACAAGTAATGGTGTCGTTATTCATAGTTTAATGTATATACAGAATTTTTATTTTCTTCTTACAATATTTATTTGTTTTTTGGAGATGTATTGAAAAGTATTTTTATAATATTGTTTTCATAAATTTGTGATTAACTTATATTTTACCAATTCTCAACTTCAAATTTTCTAAGAAATGTGATCTTTTTAAAAGTACAATTTTTACTTTCATCCTTTAATTATTGTGGCATGATTACTTTTAGTCAATAGCTGTACTTTTAAAAAAAATGTCACATGCATAACATCCTTGATTTTTATTTTTGTCACAATAATTTGACTAGAATAGTTTACAAGAGAATGAAAGAAATTACATATTAAGACAAGAGACTTAAATGAAAAATATTACATATTTTTTTTGTGCGCGATAATATTACGATAGGCAATCTTTTCATTGTCCAAACTGTAACCGGTTGGTTTGTAGCCTCAATTTAAAATTTATTATTATTAAGATGATAATAATAATAATAATAATAATAATAATAATAATAATAATAATAATAATAATAATACTCCGTTATGTGTAAAGGCAGAAATTTATGGCCTCACATCAACATGGCTTGTCTAGAAAAAGTTGAGAGGCCGCCAGTCGGCTCGGTTGTTTTTTACAGATGAATATTGTAACTGTTTTAAGCTCATAAGATTTTAGCATATAATATATATACTAGTTTTCACGGGCATTGCAAAATTTTTGTATTGAAAAAAGTAATTTAAAGTCAATATAAGATTAAACTAGCAGTTGACGCGTGCGATGCACGTAATGAAAATATATTAAGTGATGCACGGGAAAATATTATTGAAAGAAATATTAAATTATAAATTATTAAAAATCTTTTTGTAAATTACATTAGTAGTAGAAGTACAATTAATTTTTGATTCATCACAAAGTATTATTTTAAGGTCGTCTGGGTGACTTATTCTTGATGCAGCGACATATAATTGATTAAGACTGATTTTTTTAATTAGTATTGACAGACCTACTGGCCATATGCTTAAGAGATGCAGATCTCTAATAAGTTAAATTAACTGATTGGATATTAGTCTGGTCTAATTACATTTCTTATTTGTTTTGCCTACCTAATTATAATTTTTAATCAAACTTAAAAGTAAACTTTATAATTTTTAATCCAAATTATATAAAATAGAGAACATTAAAGTTTGATTTACTTATTACTAATATATGTTTGCCTAGAAGAATACATAAAAAGAATATATTCAATAAACTTGGTAAAGTTATCATTTATTATAAAAATGTAAACTTAGTAACTATTGTAACATTGTTTTACTGTATACTACAATTCAAATTAAAAATATATATACAATATATACATACAATAAAAAATCCTATCTACTTATATAGATCCAAAATCAAAATAGACTATTCCTATACTTTATTGTTTGATTACACCTTCAATGGATTTTCAAATGCTAAGTTTTGTCTGCACAAATTGGTACATTACTTGAACCATCTCCTTTACACGTGTCAGAACTCAAATATGTCTTTCCTCCACCTTCAATTAACTTAGACATATACTGGTTGACCTCATTGACCACCTCTAATGTTGGTGCTAGTAGAATTGCACTGTTTTTAAAACAACTTCCATCACTGTTTGCACCGGTAAAGTTGGGGAACGTACTTTTAACAATAGAGAAAATAGGATCACCACTTGACTCTAATAACAATTCAGGTGGGATATCAAAATCAGCGTAACCATCAATATATACTCCAATAGTACCATCACCTAGCTATTGACCCGTGCGATGCACGGACTAATATTATATATTAAAATGAAGTATTGCTGTAATATAAGAATAAGAAAATAAAATATTATTTAAAGTACAAATTACAAATTATTAAAAACTTCTTTGTAAACAGTAGTAGAAGTACAAATATTTTTTGATTCATCACAAATTAAAATCTTGAGGCCTTCTGATTGACTTATTCTTGATGCAGCCATATAGTACTGTCAAAGCGGCACGACCTGTCCCACCACAGGCCTAATTTTTGACGAATTCTTGTTGAATTCAACCTACCTATGACAATTGTATATGTTGCATATGATTTAATTGCATATCTGATTAGTTCAGTTTTCAGGAGCTTAATCTTAAAAAGTTATGTAGCTTCTTTTTGGCTCTAACAACTATTGGCAACACCAATGCCAATGATTAATTTTATCTTTTTAAGTTGTCCATAAAAAAATTCACTTATCAATTGCTTGCTGCATGATAACTGTAATTATAAACGTTACATATGTGCTAAAACTATACTCATCACTTAACAAATTCTGTTCTATTTGCATTCTGCGATTTAATAATAAGACATTTGATACATAATTTATTTGATTCTAATATGCAAGGCAAGTACACTGTTATCAAATGGATTGAGTATGCATAAAGGCTTTGAAAGTTGGTGTGTCCTCGGTGTCCTTGGTGTGTGATAAAAGTAAGAATTGCATATGTATTCTTGTAAGTAGCATGTGGGAAGTTTCCCTAGCTAGATTGCCCATTACATGAATCATAGATGAGTCATCATATCATCACATCCTCCTCCTCCTACTTCATACCTTTTAGAAATATATATTTTTTAAAAGAAAAACAAATATGCTGAAAGGGACTAATTATATTATAAATCTCATCTCATCTTGTAACCTTTCTGGGTCATGATGATCAATATCTGACTCATCCAACTACCCACTACTTAACCTATATATATACACATTATTTATGGAAGAATCAATTGTATACCAGAATTCTACTCACCCTTTAGGCTTTAGCAAAGATAATTTCTA
The DNA here is from genome assembly GCF_003576645.1 of Ipomoea triloba. Classification (NCBI taxonomy): domain Eukaryota; kingdom Viridiplantae; phylum Streptophyta; class Magnoliopsida; order Solanales; family Convolvulaceae; genus Ipomoea; species Ipomoea triloba. Next base: position 21,039,487 of record NC_044926.1, on the reverse strand, counting down.
GTTATCCTTAGCTTGCAAAAACAAAAGAACAAAATAGTTAGTTAGAGATGAAATCAAGAATTGGAGAGAAGCTGCAGGTTCCCATCAACTACTGGGCAGTTTTATTGAATCAGAGCTCAACAAAACAGCCACTTCCTCATTCTGCTCCCACCCAATGCCATCTGTCTTCCGGTTCAAAACTAAGGTTTGGTGCAGTGAGATTAAGGCCAAAGATAACAGACACTGTGAAGGGCAAACTGATCCTTGGGGCAAAACTTCTCCAAGCAGGTGGCGTCCAAAAGGTGTTCAACAAGAAATTCAGTGCTAAAGAAGGGGAAAAGCTGTTGAAGGCGTCTCAATGTTATTTATCAGCAACATCTGGTCCAATGCCTGGCCTACTCTTTGTTTCTACACACAAACTTGCCTTCCTTAGTGAGAGATCAATCAAAATCCCTTCTTCAACTGGAAAGTCCATGAGAATGCATTATAAGGTATCAATCCCAATTGCAAAAATTAAGAGAGCAAATGAAAGTGAGAATTTGGAGAATCCATCAGAGAAGTACATACAAGTAGTCACAGAAGATCATTTTGAGTTCTGGTTTATGTGGTTCCCACATCGTCAAAGAACCTTAAAATATCTCCAAAATGCAATTTCTCGAGCTCAGTATTCTTAGAAATATTTCTGTATAATAATATACTTGTAAAATGTGGACAAAGCCTGTATATATGATTGAATGATTTTTTTGAAGTTCTTTAAATATGTGTATTGGAAATTTAATTATACGTTAAGTAGTCAATTTAATATTTCAGAGTCTACCAATTATTTAAATAATATTTTGGTTTTATTTGAGTTATGAATATTATTTTAAATTTGATAGAAATTTTATTATTTATTGATCTGTTAGTCTTTCAATTTATTGCTCTAACACATCAGAATATAACCTTTGTTGTGCAGTAACAAAATAGGTTGCTCGAATAAATGATGTTTTGTCATTAGTACTAATTAATTTCATTTCTCCTACAAATAGGTAGAATGTTTTGAATGATTGTAGGAACTTCAAAATTCTTATTTTTCCTCTCACACGAAAACTCTCTTTTATTCCTTAAAATTCTGCCAATACTTTATGATTAAATAGAAGTATTATATGGTTTAAAAAAAAAAATAGAAGTATTATATTTACTTGTCAAACACTTTGTGATCAAGTAACATAATTGAGGATTTGAGGATAGTGACTCTTTATGTTTCAATAGGTTAAGAGAGTATATATAGATAAATATTACATTGTAATAGGGTTATTATTACAACTCAGGAAGTATCACTGTGCTACCAGAATTCTTTGATTACGCAACTGAATTGAAGTTGGAGATGAAAGGTGATGTTCGTTGACCATTAAAAAGTTGCACTCGTCTGTCAAAAACAACCGAGCCGGCTGGAGGCCTCACGGCTTTTTCAAGACAGAGTTGATGCGATATGATTTGTAAGGGTGATCATAAATTTGTGCCTTTACACATCAAAGATGACGAAAGTAATGCTGGGATGATGCATGAGATCGAGTTGCAAATAAGCATTAAAAACAGGGTTCTTCTTGATCAACTTGCATTTTGAGTAGCACATGGGAAGTTTTCCTTCTCATATTACATCATTTACATGTGTTATGATCACGTGTTTACTATTACGTCAAAAGTTATAATTAGTAGCAAATTGAAGGTGCAACTTGGTCCTTTATCAGTTTCGGTTCAACAATTTTCCATCGGCACTTGTTAGTCTTAACTACTCAATTTTTGCTTTTGCTGGGCTCGGACTCAAACCAGTGACCTAACTCTAATACCACTTTGTTAGGATTACGTGCTTACCACGGCAAAGCCAAAAGCTATAATAAATCTTTATTAGAATCAAGCTCGTACCACTATGCCAAAAGTTATAACTAGTACGTAACGAAAGAGCAACTTTATTTCTCTATAAACTGCCATCACATTTTCGAGAGGGCATGAGCAGAACTTCGCCTTGCATCAGCATCCGACTAACAAGTCACTAATTGATGGACTTGGTCCTTTACTAGCCTCTGCCAACCCATGGAACAAAGATGTGGCACGAAAAGTAGGTACGATTATAAACCCACTAAGATGGCTAAGAACATCCGTAATAGTGAGTTTTTTTTTTTGGGCTTTTGAGGAGTTTTTGTAAGTGCGATTAGGAAAGAGAATATGGGAGGAGAAAGTGATAAAAAATATAAAAACGAAAAGGCTTGCAAACTGATGCACATGCGCAAAAAAAATGAAATAAACGCGCCACCGATCGCGTGCGCCTAACGCGTACAATTCTTCTTCTTCTCTCTGACGCGAACACTGTTCTAATTGTAGGAAATGTGGCTTTGAAATTCCCTGAAAAATGGAGAAATATAAAACCCACGAAAAGTAGATAAAACCTTGAAACGGAGGAGGACGATCGAGGATGATGATCTGGGTAGGTGGAAGTACGAGTCGAATTATTGTCTCTCTCCTTAAAACCTTATTTACCGCCTCCTGGGATGCTAGGAGAATTGTGGTCTGGGTTTCCCAGGATAAAACGTATTACGGTTCTAATGTTAGAGCACTCAAACTTAGAATCCGGCAAACGAGAACGTACGCGGGATGAACACATGTGGCTTGCACGAAGGAATAATAGAGTTTCGAGGATGAAATCAAGTGTTTTAGTTGTGCCGTGTTGCTTGTTTTTAAAATCTGCTGCTCAACCTGGAACTTATATAGTGGAGGAGGGGATTAAATAGCATGGCATTAATCTAATAATTAAATTAGACATATAACCCCTATAACACCAGACCACTACCTGAGAATTAATGCAAAAATTAAAAATTGGAATTAATTTTACCAAAATAGATGAATTAAGACTATGAAAGGTCACAAACCCGAATCGTACATAAGACGAGATGAGACAACGAGGGTTTAAACCCGAGTTGATCAGATTACACGAGTGGACTACCTTTCGACCAACCCCCTTGAGAGGTTAAATCCGAGTTGATCAAATTACACGAGTGGATTATCATTCGACCAACCCAAGTTGATTGAATGGTTCCACGAGCCGTCGCGAGGCGACGAAGCATCAGCGTGGCTGGAGCCAATTGTTGAATCATGGCCGTACCAGAATGGCGAGGCGACGAAGTTATCATTCTGGTTACCCGAGTTTTGGACACGAGTTCATGAATCGCGCCTACAGGAGGCTGAGTTTTAATTTGGACATGAGTTCATGAATCGCGCCTACAAAAGGCCAACCCATTAACCCGAATGTGCCGATGCACACAGGTTCATTTTGGATTTGATTTGCACCTCCTACGTGTGAGAGAGAGCCTCTATGCTATACAATTCAATAAGTCTTAGAAAGGCTCTTGTATAAATAGTGGTGCAAACCCACTTTCCAAACCAATGTAAGACAAAAGCTACTCTAAAGCTTTTTTCCCTCCATTTTTTCAACTCAAATAGGTCAATTTTGAGAGCCAATTTCTCGTTCACCCATTATCCGTTTTGTGCCTACAATATATCAAATCTCTTTGTATAACTACGAAGAACCGGACTCAAATTTAAAGTGGACCCACATATATTTGTACCACAAAATAGCCACTAAAAAGTCATTTTATGCTATTTTTCTAATAACTCATTTTTACAGTTGAACCCAACACATTCTCTCTCCTTCTTCTCTTTCCTTCACATCATTTATCACTATTCTAAAATTCTTAAATAACCATTGTTATGAATGCTCTAAGAAGTTGCACTAACACATGCATGCACGCACTTATCATAGAAAAGATGATTAGTCATCATATCATCATCACATCCGGCCTCCTCCTACCTACTTCTTTAGACCAATCAAACTACATTTTGACACATGGGCCAACATGATTTCTTATATTTGCTGACCATCTCTGATCTGGAAATTATACTGCTATGCTAATATTCACAACATTCTTTTAGAAAGTTACTTTATATAAAAAATAGCAGACCAGGCCAGGTTTGTAGTGATATCTTTTCTAAAATGTTCTTATAGATGAACCTCATCTTTTAAACTTTTTTGGGTCATGATGATCAAAATCTGACTCATCCAACAAAAACTTAAGATCCACCAAATACCAACTTAACCTATATATATACACAATAATTACTAATAGAAGAATCAGTTCTAGTATACCAGAAAACTAACAGTTCATTGGAGTCTACACACACCCTTTAGCAAAGATAATTTCTTCTTATCAATCTCAATTACAAAAATTTTGTACACGACTCAAGCTAGCTTACCACCTCCAAATTTAACTAAAAACCTTTCGTTTCTTGTGCTTGTTATTTTTCTAGAAATATTATTTTCGTTGTAATATTCCGTAACAGTTATCTAATAAAATGGATTGCTAGGATTTTCTGAGTTCAACGGGTTCTTCTTCTCTAGAATTTATCTGATTCTTGATTTCTTGCTATCAGAACAGTACATTGATAATTGATTCACGCTATGATACGTACGATTTCACAATATGGATGATATAATAAATTAATTTGGATAAGTCTTTATATATGATTCACAATGTTGAATATGTAGATATACCATTCAAATTCTAGTTAATTGAACTTCAAAACCATTCACCAATCTTGCTGATGGAAAGAAAGACATGCGGTCTTCCTTCACTTGCTCCCACCTAAAATAATAGGACAAAATAAGTAAATAATATCAAATGAATTTTATTAAAAGTTTTAACATTTTGATTAAATTATATTGACTTATCTCATCTTTATAAAATTTAAGTGAAGCGCAATGTCAAACCATGTTATAAACATTTCATTGAACTCAATTGCCAATATAATATCACTATAATTTCTTGGAGTTGGAGTTAATTGCGCTTTTAATCCATTACATTTCGTCATCATTGTATTATATTTGCCATATTTGGTGTTATTTAAAAAAAAAAAACAAAAAAACAAAATCATACATACTTGAGAATCTAAATACTTTTAATGCATGATTTTGAACTTGAAATGCGATGCATTTTGATTATTTTCTTTTGAAGATTTAGTTGAAAAGATCAAATATCGGGAAAAAAAAGCAAAAAAAAAAAAAAAAAAAAGAAGAGAGAAAGCCTTGCACCAAATGTGATAATAATATATAATACTTGAGTGCCAAATAGCATGTGACATAAAAACTGTTGGACCAAAAATTAAAATAACTTAATTAGTTATCATTTAAATGGCGACTAAGGTTCAATTCTTATTAATAATTATAATTAATTAATAGTTTATTATAATTTTGAGTGGTATTTTTATGTTTTTCTTTCAATTTTTGACTTTAAATATATTCAGTGTTTATCGAAAACTATAAAACCACATCCTAGCTCCTATATTTGAGAGCATTTTGAACTAAAATATGAATATTTTTTAAAGTCAATGCCTTAAAATGGAACTAAAACTGTCAAAACGGGTAACGAATTGAACTCGTTAAATTCGATTTTTAGTCAGGTTGGACCGGATCTTTCACTGACCCAAACCCATTAGCCAGTGGAGGGTAACCGGATGATCGTATAACCCGCCACCCCAGCCCATATTTATTTAAATATATTTTGTTGTAGTTTAAATGGGGGTTGACAGGTTGTATCATTATTCAAAAAGATTGTTTATAGTGAGAATTAAATCTATAACATCTCAATTGATCTAAACCTAATAAAACCAACTATGCTAAAAGCATTTGTTAAACTTTTACAGACACACAGATATATAACTTAGTCATAATATATTTACAATTTACAAGTATTAATCAATATGATTAATTGTAACTTTATATAAATATTTATATAATTATATAGTTAATATAAATTTTATTTATTACATAAACTATATAAATTTATGAACTATACATTTTATAACTGAATAATATTATAACTATAAAAAATACATATAAATTATATTAATATTAAATATAAGTTAAATAAATTATAATTATATTACAAAGTACAAATTAAAATCTAATTATCTAAATATACCTAATACATAAGTACATACACATGAAACTTGTTCAAAAGGTTTAATGTGTTGGATTAGTTACGTAGAGGCCAGGTAATTATTCTTAACTCTAAGGTTAGAAGTTTAAATCATAGATTATATCCAATTTTTTTTTAAATAGTAGTATTAATTAAGTTATTATTAATAAAAAGTGGGCTAGTGGGCCGACCTCTTTAATTAGCCCTACAACCCACTCTTACTTGGGTTGGGCTTAATTCCCCAACCCGATTTTAAAACAAGTCGACTGATTATCCATTACGTTTCTTCTTAGTTTGTATGAGCTCTCTAAAACTCCTCTAAAGTGAAAGTTTTGCTAGAATTAAAAGACTAAAAATAAAGTAATTTATTATCTAATAATTAATAGGAGGTAATACGAGATATGCTCGATTAAATGACATTAATCATACTTTATTATGTAAAGACCTCATACTTAATATGACTATGATGTTGTGGAATTGCTATTCATGTTATTTCTTTAAAGTCAAATAATAAAACTACAATTTAATTAGAAAAAAAGGGAAAAAGATGCAGAAATTGCGATGCATGTTCAATAATGTTTATTTAAATGCTCATTTCATTGATGCGTGATATTCATAAATGTGAGGCAGAAGTAAAAATGCCAATTCAAGCAAGATTGATGGAAAGAAGACATACTTGTAAGTGGTAACGAAGTAATGGAGAAAGATGGCAACTTGAAGGCGAGCCAACTCAGCACCGGGACAAAAGCGGGCCCCACCCCCAAAGGGCATAAAATATTGACTATTTTTCCAATTTCTCATATCCTTAAAAAAAACATAGAAAATAGTTAGTTATTGAATACTAGAGGGGAAAGATATGACATCTTTTTAATATCTAAAGTTTTGTTTTTGTCTGACTATATCCTAAATCATATAAAAGAGTTACGTAAATCTTGAATTGCTCAAATGATTTCAGGTCAAAGGCTATTTAAATTTCTCACTATATATGTTACTAGTATCAAAACTAAACGTTGATTGATCAATTATTTGTGTTATTCCGGTGGAACGAAAATAACAATTTTCATCATAACTTATAGGAAAATAGTTCTTTTATTTTTAATTATATTCATATTTTTTGTTTCTCAATTATCTACAAAGTAATTTTTTTTTAGGGGAAAAAGCACTTTTGGTCCCCCAATTAGTATCACATTTGAAATGTTATCCTTATCTTTTAATTTGAACAAATTTGATCCCTCAATTATTGAGACGGTTGTCAATTTAGTCCTTCTGTTAAGTTATCCCAATTAACACCGTTTATACCATGGGCAAATTTGGAATTTCACATTGGAAAATGCACTTTTGGTCCCTCATCATCCCATGATCTTTCGCAGGAAGATGAAGCCAAAGATTCTTGCAATCTTTAGCTTAATGCAGTAATTTAGGAACTCCCTATCAGCCTCTAGCGCTTGTAGCCTTTCGTGCAGGCAATCCAATTCCTCTTCCACAGCAACGCTCTTGTTGTTTTGCAAATCATAGTCTCCCGTGATGTCTGAATCGTGGTGCACGCCATTGGAGTAGAAGAACCCGTTCTCGTGTGCAACGTCTCCATTTTCGTCACTAATGGCATCGTCGAAGAGAGGGAGAAGACTCTTCCCCATTGAACTTAAAATTTGATGTTTGCCATTTGTTTCATCAGCAGGTGTGGATTCTTGATGTGCATAAAAACTCTCATCTTCTTTAGCTTCTTGATTAAGATCGATAGACAACGCATCGCTATCCTCCTCACCGTTACTACAAGAAGCCGAGGAAAACGCACTTCTATCACTGCCATCTTTGCTTCTTCAACATCACAACCTTCTCTTTAGCCTCAAACTCCAACACCCTTTTCCTATACACCTCCAATTCTTTCTCGAGCTCCTACCTTTCTTTCTCCCGCTTCACTATAAGCTCGTTTAGCAACTGCAATGCCTCTCGGTCATACTTCGGTTGCTCGTCCATCATCCTCTGATGCTGAAGAGCCTCCATCTGCATTGCAGCCTTCTCTTCTTGAAGCCGGTTTATCATAGCCATCGTCTGATTAGCCGCCACTGCAGAAGCACTCCTCTCCTCTTCCAGCTCGGTGTATACAGCGTGCAGTGCCTTCCTTTCAGATTTCAGCACTGTTTTCAATTGCTCAATCGTCAAAACTGGGTCCAAACCATCTAAATCACCTATCACACTCCCATAAGGCAAATTCAGTATATGGGCACAAAGGTTTTGTGATACCAAATTGCAAGAAGCAAATCCTACTTTATCTGCAAAGTTTGGGATAGATGCTTGCAGGTTGGCAGTCCTGTGGCGTAAGATTTCATATACTTGCTGTCTCCATATCTAAGGTTGAATAAATTCTTGGTTCAGAACAATGGAATCGCGGTTTACTTGAAGCTCGGGCCAGTAATTTCCTCAAATTTTTGCGGGGGGTGAAGCATACACCAGCAGACATTCCTTTGGCTTAATCTTCATGCGAAAGATCAATCTTGGGATGATGAGGGACCAAAAGTGCATTTTTCAATGTGAAATTCCAAATTTGCCCATGGTATAAACGGTGTTAATTGGGATAACCTAACATAAGGACTAAATTGACAACCGTCTCAATAATTGAGGGACCAAATTTGTTCAAATTGAAAGATAGGGATAACATTTCAAATGTGATACTAATTGGGGGACCAAAAGTGCTTTTTTCCTTTTTTTTTTTTTTTTTTTTTTTTTTTTTTTTTTTTTTTATCTTTGAGTTTTGTTAGAGTTTGATTAAAAAAATCACTTCGTAGACCATGGGTAGATGAAAAGTGGTAACATATATAATTAAAACAAAAAAATGTTATTTTCTTACGATTTATAAACGAAAAATGTCATTTTCTCAATGTCCAATAACTTTGAATGAAATATAATAATTATTATATATATGATGTAACGTGATATATATGTCATGATTAACTCCTTTTTTTTTTTTGTATTTAATTATTACTATTAAAGGACAGTTACTATAGTTGTTGGAATGAGAGATTTGGAAACTAACCTGATTCTCAGGAACCATCCATCTCCAAGGGTTGAAAGTGAGAGGTTCAGGGTATATGTCGTCATTCAAATGGACTGCTGAGAGGAATGGAACCACAAAGCATCCTTTTGGAATAATATAATCTATATAACTCCAGCAAAATGCAACATAGTTAATTTTTAAATTTATTGACCTATATATAAAGAGAGTATTGTGATACTTATACCCTTAAGTTCTAGTCAAATTCTCATATGAGACCGTCTCACGGATCTTCATTCATAAGACATGTTGAATTTTTTTATAAGTATTACATTTTTCTAAATAAGTATTACAATTTTCATCATAAGTAATTATTCAACTCTTAATATTACATTTTGATTTTAAAGTATTACATTTTTCATCAAAATTATTACATTTTTCGTCATAAATATTGCACTTTAATTTATCTCCTAAGTAACAATTAAACAATTTATCAATGATTAGTATTACATTTTTTTCATAAGTAACTATTCAACTCTAAATATTACATTTTAATTTAAACATATTATATATTTTTTAATGTATTGCATTTTTCTTTATAAATAACAAACAATTTTTTTTAAGGATCCATAAGACGACGGCCTCACATGAAACTCACTATAAGTTTTATACTCTTTTATTTATATATACATACATACATACATACAAATATATATATATATATATATATATATATATATATATATATTCTACTTTAAAGTATTTTAAATTTTTCTATACACATATTACATTACCTTGTTAATACTTTAATTAATTTTTTTAAATAATTTATTTATCTTTTAAGGGCTGTCCTTTTAGTTATTATATTATAATTTAAATTTAGATCAAAGAAAAGAAAAAAACAGTAATGGTATAAATTCGTCAAAAATGTATATGCCAGTTCTCAGTTTTAAGATAACTATCCTACTAATTATAAAAGTAAAATAGGTGCACAAAATATATGGAATTAGACAAAATAATAATGTGTCAAAGATGTGTCACTTTCTTTTTCTATAAAAATTTTTAAGCCCTTTTTTTATTGGTTAATAGTAAAGCTTATGTTTTTATTAGATAATAAATATTAATATTAATATTAATTCAAAAATAAATAAATTACTTAACAACTATTTTATTAATTAATATTAACAAAAAATATTTTATTCTTTCCCTTTTATGGATTTAAAGGTCATTCTCTATTGTTTACTTACTCTAGAAGCACTATTGGTTATATTTGGAATTAGACAAAATAATAATTATTTATTTAACATTTATTTTTGAATAAAAATTTATTATTTATATGTCACTATATTTGTACATCATAAAAAAATACATAGTTTAACATTTATTTATTTATAAATAATATATTATTTATAATAAATTTATTTGATTATTATTCAAATTCGATTTTGATATATTTATGAAAACTGTATTTTTATTGCATTTTTAGTTTTAAAAACACACAACAAAATGCACCACAAAATGTATTATGTAAATATATTTAACTCTAAAAGAGGTAGAAATTTTTTTTACTCTCATTCTCCAACTTCAAAAAAAAAAAAAAGAAAGAAAAAAAAAGTCAAACACATTTATGTAATGTATATTTCAAAAGTTTATGTAATGTATATTTCAAAACTTTTATCCAAATGTATTCGACCGAAAAAGTAATTTTAATTTTTATCCAACTTTTAAAAATTAGAAAGTAGCTCATCTATCAAATAGATGAAGATCAGATGGCCAGAATACCTTGGTATTGAATGTCAACCGTGGCTTCTCTCATCAGGCAAATTGCTATCCCTCCAATTCTAAGGGTTTCATCTATCACCTGCAATCATGATTATCTCAAATTAAAGTTAATCCCTACAATAGTCAAACACATTTATGTAATGACTCAATTAGTAAGGTTGTTACAAGGGTAGGATTCTATTACCTGGTAATAGATCATGCGTTGTGGCTTTTGTCAATGGAAAACATCTTCCAGTAATTATGATTAATGCATTACACTATTTTCTATACCTGGGGTCATTTTATTGTATCCAATCAAGGAACACCTAGTCCAAGCTAGTCTCTTCTATTTACTTGATTACAGTTGTGCTTGCTTGCTTCCTACTTGATTACACTTGTGTTTGCTTAATTACTTGCTTCCTTTATGCTATAATCTTAGATTGGGCTAGGGTCACTCAATTGGCTATAATGTACAGGAGTCAAACCACACTAAAAATTTGGCTATAATGTAGCAAAACCACACCATTTTGTATCCAGCTAGTACTCAAAGTGAACGTACTGAAACCACACTAAAAAATTGAATCTAACCTATTAGCTAGTCTAACTCATAGTCTTATAAACCCATATATTTTCTCTTATTTCATCAATGTAGGACTCTTAACACTTTACATTTGCTTGTTACTTTACTTTTACTTGTTATTTTGATAATGCTCCCTTAAAGTTTTGAGACCTAATTAACTTTCTAGTACTCCTACCCCTTGTGTTTAGCCACGCATTGTTCAATTCACACTTAGCTATCCTTAGAGAACTGGTTGAACTGCATCCTGAGTGAAGATTCTATGTTATTCCATTTACTTTGATTTCCATCCCCGCTACTACAACTATCAACTCCCAATTAATTTTCTCCATCACTACTTTTTTTTTTTTAATATTTAAAGGGGCATATAATCTCATGTGACAACAATTGATTTATTAACAGTAAAATAATATAGCATCATTGTACTAATGTTAATATATATATTAATTTATGTAAAAGAGAATTATGTTAAAAGCTGAACTCACACATTGTGTCCAGTGCATAGCTTTATAATCTTCCCATGTGATCATGTCATCACAAAAGCCACTTTTAGTCCTCAGCAGGCTCTCATGCTCATCCTATAAAATTTTAAAATTACGACATATCCCTTGCATGGTGTGTTTCAACTCATAATGCAAACAAAAATAATAATAATAATTGCTTATAAAAATTTTCAGATTAAAATAGACAATAATAAATATACATTATTATTTATAAGACCAATTAATCAAATCATAGGTTATATATATAAAGAAGAAATAATTGAGGGGATCAATCTTTTTAGAACTATTGACTCTGTTACAATGTAGTATATGTTTATAATTACTTTCTCAACCTAATAAAACACAAATAGTCAATATCGCCTCAACTAAGGCTCAAACCCACCCCTTTTCATATAGGGAGGTACAACTAGGTGCCATTAGACCGCAAGGTCGATCTTTAGACTAATGTGCGGCAAATTATACCAAGGATCAGAGTCTACCTTGCATTATAGACCCTGATTCAATAATAACCTTTTGATTCTTCTGTATCTATAGTTGACACATTCTGTACCTGTAGTTGACAATTCTATACTTATAGCTATCATATTATGTGTCAGCAATTATCATGTTATTTGATTACATGTATATAGACGATTAACCGTAGATACAGAATGTTTTAACTGAATGTACCAAATTTTTGTATCGGGATTTACAATGCTATATGAACCTTAATCCATGGTATATCAATCCCTAATGTGTTTCTTATTTTCCATTTTTTGAAAAGCTGCAAAATCTTCTAGTCAAATGTAAATATACAATATTATTATTATTAAATTTTGTCATTAAAACAACCCAAGATAAGAGAAGAATTACATTTTTAACAAGTAATTGTTGAAATTTGATCAACTAAATGTGGTAACAAAAGTATATTATGCCTAAAATGTGACAAAATTAATAGTTGAGGATCATATGTGAGAAGTAAATAGTTAATGAACCAAAATTGACGATAACTCAAAACGTTATACTGAAAATTGTTGAATTTATTGAATATATAATTATATATAATTTGAAAAAAAAAATGGAATTTATAATTTCACAAAAGTAATCCCAACCACAAAACTAGTACGCAATTAGCACAAGCGATTTAATTTAGAAAATTAATCCCAACCAAAACTTGGTACAGAACCACGAACTTATTTATATAAAAATAACTTAATGCAAAGAAAGGGTTTTTCAAACCTAAGGTTTTAAACCTAACGAAAATAAGGAACGATCCAAGTCGTGTGTAACATACAATTTTCTTAAAACCGATTAGCTACCTCCAAAGAGGGTGCTAGGAGCATTGCAGCGTCAGTCTTCCGATAAAATGAATCACGACCTCAAGTTTGATCACTCAAACAAATTAAAAGGTCCGGCAAACAATAACAACGATCGAGCATTTCAATTCCTTTTTAAGGAAATGTTGCCAGAAATTTTGTAAGAAAGACAAGTTGAGAGGGATGGTAAGATAACAAAAGAGTTAATTCCATTTTTAGTCCTAGATTTATAGGTGACAATCCACTTTTAGTCTCATTTTATCAGAACATCCTTTTTTGGTCCTAGTATTATTGTGACATGACCATTTTTGGTCCTCCATAAAAAAAAATCATTGAAATGCAATTGAATCTAAGGACATTTCGATCTTTTTTATACAAAGTAGGTTGACCAGCCATATTTTTTATGTTGGTTGTTTTGAAACAATCAATAACTGAAGACCAAAATGCCCTTGTATTTTATGAAATTTAAACTGTTTTGTTGATAGAGGACCAAAAATGGTCCTGTCATAATAATACTAGGACCAAAAGTGGATGTTTTGAAAAAAAAAAGACTAAAAGCGGATTATCACCTATAAATGTAGGACAAAAATGAAATTAACTCATAACAAAATAAAGATTTTGAAGTTGTCAAATCCCAATTTTTCGGACGACAACCAGAAAGAAGAGTTGAGAGGGATGCAGAGATAACAAAATAAAGATTTTGAAGTTGTCAAATCAACCGGGCCAATTTTTCAGACGACTAACGAGTCAAGCCTTTTTAGGCTCATTTTGAGATTTGATTTGCAAATCTCTGCATGAAAGCCTCTATGCTATACAATTCAACATGCCTTTAAAAAGCTCTTGTATATATAGTGGTGTAAATCCACTCTCCAAGTCAATCTGGGACAAGTACTTTTACAAAGTATTTCGACCTTCATTTTCCAACTCAAATGTGTCTACCAATTTCTCATTCACCTATTATCTGTTTTGAGCTTATAATATATCAATTTTTCCGTATTACCATGAATGACCCGAATCAACTTTGACCCAACTCAAATCGGAAGTGGACCCCACATATATTTGTACCACAAAATAGCCACTTTCTATGTCATTTATGCTAAAAATTCCAACAAAAATAATTGTGTATGTAATTAAATTAGATTAACTTGAAACTGAAATTTATATATGTACCAGCAATTGCTTCATGGCCGTGGAACAATGAGTGAGGAAGAAAACAGCGAAGGCCATTGTCTTGGCTGTAGTCTCGTTTCCGGCGAAAAGAAGGTTGAGGATGAAGTCGGCGAGACCATCGTCAGGAATGCTTTGTTCCTCCATCAGTCTACGGAGCAAACCGCTTCCGATTCCTTGAGAAACTTGTTTTCGGTGACTTTCAATTGTCTTGTTGATCTTTTCAATAATACTCTCCCTTGCCTATTACATTACATATATTAAACATTAATTGATATATCATAAAGTTTGTATAGAGGTGGAAAATATTTTCCAGTCAATTTCTTGAAGAGTCAAATAGACTCTCAAACTATATCCAATTGTGCAATAAGGCCCTTCAACGTCAAAAAGTTTTAATTAGGCCTTCAAATTTGTTATTTTGGAGCAAATAAGCCATCTAGCCTATTTGTGACCTGTAATTTCTGGTCAACTACAATTCCGACCAACTCCGGCGAACAAAAGCAAAACCATCAATGACGGACGACCGTGACGGTCGCCAGTTGCATCCGGCCGGAGAAGGCTGGTCACCTTCTACATGGCCAGCGACCGTCAGGTAGTTGATGGTTTGGCTTTTGTTCGCTGGAGTTGGCCGGAATTGTAATTGACCTGTAATTACAGGTTACAAATAGGTTAGAGGGCTTATTTGCTCCAAAATAAAAAGTTTGAGGACTTAATTGGATCTTTTTGAAGTTGAAGGGTCTAATTGCACAATTGGGTATAGTTTAAGGGTCTATTTGACTCTTATCTCTTTCCTAAATTTTGAGAAAAATGTTTTTTTTTTCTTGTTTGTTTTCAAAAGAAGTAGAATACCTCAAATTTGAAGAAAATGTTTTCTCTGCCAAACATTGGCATTTTGTTTTTCATGAAAAAGATTTTCTTTGCTCACTTGGTTGGACAATTTTACCTTCATAGATTCATCTTAATTATCCTTATTATTATTGTGGCAAAAACTTGTGTGAGTTCGCAAGACGGGTCAGGTTGTAGCGAATTAGTTCTATAAGTATCGCAATTTTAATTATAAGTATTACAATATTTGACTCTTTGTGCTTCAATAAGTTGAGAAAGTAGTTATGAACAGATACTACATTATAACAGAGTCAGTAGTACTCAAAAGTATTACAATATTTAATTTATCATTAATAAGAATAAATTTTACTCTAAATTATATCACAATTTCACGCATATTGTTAAAAGAATGAATAGAATGTAGAAAGGCGTATATCTTGCATACCTTCATAGCAGTGTGGTAAGCAAAGCCTGGAAAATGAATGGGAAGAGAGAGGCAGCCATCGGCGAAATCGGAGAATAGCTTTGCCATCTCATCCACCTCTGACTCGCTGGACTCCCCTAGCAATTGGTTCACCATCAGCTTAATCGCCACCTGAAATAATTTTCACACCTTACAATCTACATTATATTATATTCCACATCAAAATTGAATTACATAAATAGAACGCTTTGTGGGTTTAGGTCCATCTTGGGCTAAACCCAATAAGTTTGGTTAACTCAGCTCAGAATCGTTATATCGTGGATCATAATTCATTATGCGTGTTGTAAATCTTATTCTAATTATGTATCTGTAATTAACGTATTATGTACTTTTAGTTAACTGATTATGTAACTATTGTAGTTATAATATTATATACCATTAATATATTTACACGTATATAATATGCTAACTGAATATACATAATAAGTTAATTGCAATGAAATAATTTGGACCAGAGTAGCACCCCGATCCACAATATAATTTGTACTCATCTTATTTGTGATCAAATTAAATTAGTTACATCCTAAAGGTTTTGAGCTAGCGCACTTCACTTTTGCATTAATTTTTCAGTTATACTGTGGACCAGTTCAAAACGCTGCCTTTTTTTTTTTTTTTAATTTTAATTTTTAATTTTATGAACCAATGGCGTAAATTAAATACCTAGTAATGAACCAATAGCGTAAATTAAAGACCTATAAATTTTAATAATTTATTTACAAATTTTTTAATAGAGACCAAATGAATACATCACTTTTCAATTGGTAATCTCTTTCAAAGTATCCATGAATTAAAAAAAAAAAACATAAATAAAGCGTGAGACTATATGTATCTAGTGGTAAGTCTAAAGAGAGACCAAATGATGGAATTTGAAGAAAACTTTTAGTATACATATTTTCAAATTCCACTTCCTTACTTTTATTTTTTATCTGCCATACTTACTATTTATTCGTCAAACCAACTATTTATTCTTTTTATTTATTTATTATTTTTACTTATTTTTAAATTTGATTTTTTGTGATTTTTTGTGTTTAATAGTACTTTTAGTGTAGTTTTTAAATATATAAATATTTTATATTAATATTAAATTTAATATTATAAAAAATTAAATTAAAAATAACTTTAATGAAGCCTCATTAACCGAACCAGACATATAAAATGGGACGGGGAGAGTAGTAGTAAACAAAATAAGAATGCATTAATTTTATTATGTGGTTGGACAGAAAATTATCTAAATAAAAAATTTGTGAGAAAAATAAAAATTAGGAGTATAAAATGAAAATATAAGTATTTCTTTTCAAAAATACTACTTAAACTCCAAAACTTACTCTAAGTTTTTACTCTCACTAAGTATTCAAATTATATTAAACTAAAAGATAACAAATAAAAATCATGACTCCCTTAAATTCAGTAATCAAAGCATGTCAAAAAATAGAAGCATGTGAAAAAATAAATGTATAAAACGAGAGTACTAAGTAGAATTATTATTTTTCCTTTGAAGAAGCAAAAAAAGAGAGGACACCGTATGTACCTTTCTGCAGACATCCTGGAGAGGAACAACCTGAGCATCCTGCAGACCGTGCAACGTCCGGCGAATGACAGTCTGAGTGTCGTGCAAGAAATGGAACCTTAGCTTCTCCAAAGGCATCATATTAGAGGCGATGGAGTGGAGCTTCCTCTGCTTCTCCCCGTGCACGGTGATCACCCCGTTCTTCCCAACCAAATCTCTGAAGGATTTGGGGTAGCTCGACCGGAATAACCGCCCCTCGTTTTGCAAAACGAATCTGTTGAACCCTGCCTCCGCAGACACCACCGCCCGCTTCCCATGTATCCTGCACGAGAATATCTTTCCGTACCTGCACACGCACATATATACATGTTTTCAAATATCATTCTTGTTGGACCGACACAGGTAGTCCATGGCTAGCGAACTGTTGGGCAGAGGAGAGGAGGGTGAAGTGAAGAGTCTGCCTCTAAAAAAAATATGTGACAGTATAAGGAAATAAAGTAAGAAAATAAAAGAGTCAGGTTATAGATTCGGGTCCCAACAAGAAAAAAGTTGTAGTTAAAATTGATAAGTGTGTGCCGGAAGGGGGAATTGTAAGGGGAAAGTCCGCAAATGGCAAAGTCAATCCAGGTGACTTAGAGATTGTTGGGGAAGGCCGGTGAAGGGCTGTCTCTAGAGAACGTGTGGTGACCGTATAAGGAAATAAAGTAAGGAAATAAAAGAGCCACGTCACAAGTTCGAGTCCTAATAAGAATAAAAGTTGTGCAATTAAAATTGTCAGGTGATGGGAGCTAGGAAGATTTGTTAAGCGAGGCCGATAAATGGGCAAATCCATCCATTGGTGGCTAAAGAATGATTAGGCGAAGGCCGATGAAGGGCTAAATTCAGCACCATACCTCTTACAAGAGTCTATAATAAGAAAATAAAGTTATCCTTTCACTCCTAAAAACGCTTGATCCTAACAATTTTATTCCTCAGATGATCCAAGGTTGACGAAAATATTGCAGTTTCAAGTTCGTCGCAAAAAAAAAAAAAAAAACAAAGAAACTAACCTCTGAACCTGCTGTTCCACGAAACGGGGTGGATGAGAACTGGCGACAGCCTTGTACCAGTTGAAACTGTCG
The DNA here is from genome assembly GCF_003576645.1 of Ipomoea triloba. Classification (NCBI taxonomy): domain Eukaryota; kingdom Viridiplantae; phylum Streptophyta; class Magnoliopsida; order Solanales; family Convolvulaceae; genus Ipomoea; species Ipomoea triloba. The sequence continues at coordinate 21,021,268 of NC_044926.1, read as the reverse complement.
CCAATGATTGGCCAACCATTCCCTCCTGGAGGAAATCTCTTCCCAGTACTCCTCACTTCCCTGCTTTTATTCCACACCTTGGCAAGAAACACCAAGAACAGAAGGATTGCGACGATCATACCAACTAGAATTTGTGACGAATTCTGAGCTTCCAATTCCGCCATCTTAATTCTCACACACAAGATAGAATGCAGAGAAGAGGTCTGGTACAAGTCTTTATTTTTATTTTTAGAACAAATTAAATTAAAACTGTGACAGCTAAAAGGTGATCCAAATAAGCTCAAGTTGACCCAACTTAACTAACACGTCTGGAATGGAAGGGAATGAATTGTTTAGAACGAGAAATGAATGATGAATTTATCGCAATACATTATTGTTTTGGACTTTGTAGGAAGACAGGCCAGGTGAGGACGTTTTGTCTTTTATTATCTCTCCCTAAGCTTTATATAATGGCAAGTCCGATTATACTATAATAAATCCAGACAATGGTTGCAAAGATTGTTTTGCCACTATGGCTGACTACCCTCCTGCCGGTGTTTGAATTGATTTTTCTTTTTTTTTTTTTTTTTGTGGAGGGGGCCTAACCCGTTCACCAAGAGCCAATCAATGAGTGTATCGCCTGTACGTCCATTAAGGGCCCACAAGCTGCATAACAGCCCGAGGAGGTAAGAAAAATATTTTTACATTGGAAAAACATTAACATATATATATATATATATATATATATATATATATATATATATATATATATATATATATATATATATATA